>NC_089240.1:113194465-113528636 GCF_963924675.1 Phocoena phocoena | reverse complement strand
CTGGGAATGATTCCATTAGACCTGGTAGAAGCTGGGTGGTGTGATGGCAAGAGCCAGGCAGAGACCTAAGCTCCAGTCCCAGCTCTGCTGCCAATTAACTGTCATTCCAAGTGAGTCTTTTAACCAATCTGTGTCTTGCTTTCTTCAGTGGTTAAAAAGAGACTGTTTAATTTGATGACTGAGTCCCTTCCAAGTTTAAAAATTTTAAATGTCTGTGTCTTAGCTTTGGGTTCAACAAAGAATTGTTGTAGATATGCAAATCATCTGATTTGATAAATTCTTTTAGGTCTGAAAGGGATCTTAAAGCTCATCTAGGGGCTTCCCTTGTGGCGCAGTGGTTGAGAGTCCGCCTGCTGATGCAGGGGACACGGGCTCGTGCCCCGGTCCGGGAGGATCCCACATGCCGCGGAGCAGCTGGGCCCGTGAGCCATGGCCGCTGAGCCTGCGCGTCCGGAGCCTGTGCTCCGCGTCGGGAGAGGCCACAACAGTGAGAGATCCGCGTACCACCAAAAAAAAAAAAAAAAAAAAGATCATCTAGTCTAACCCCTTTACCCTACAGATGTAGAAACCAAGACCCAGAGAGGAGAAGGGAGTTGCTCAGTTAGTACAGAATGAAGGTTAGAGATAAGGTTTCGTGATTCCCAGTGCAGTACATTTCCCACTACATATATTTTTAAATCAAAGTAATGCATGGGCATGGTTTAAAAATACCAAATAATACAGGAGCACTTGTAATTTAAAAAAAAACAACAACAGTTTTCTGCCCCAGCCCTATTCCCACTCCTCAGAAGCAACCATTTTTAACAGATTCTGTTTTCAATTCATATCTGGTGGTTACGTCAAGGTCTCTAAATATGCCTCTACTCCTATTCCTTGATTTATCCATTTTGGACCTTATCTATTGACTCCCTGCTATAAAAACTGAGGATTTAGCTCACTTAACATTACTCCCAACCTCCTCTCTTTCCTCCGCCTCCCCGTGTTTGATAGTATTATCTTTATGAAGTTTTTAAATTCACCTTTTAAAATAGCATATAGTATAATTTACTATTTTGGGTATACAGTCCTATGAGTTTAGACAAATACATAAAGTCATATAATCACCATCGCAATCAAGACATAGAACAGTTCCATCACCCCCCAAAACTTCCTTATGCTGCCCTTGGTAATCAACCCTGCCCTTCACTCCCAAACCCTAATAACCACTGATCTGTTTTATGTTCCTATACTTTTGCCTTTTCCAGAATGTTATAGAAACGGAACCAGAGAATATGTTATCGTTTGACACTGCTTCTTTCACTCAGTATAATTATTTTGAGATTCATGTCTCAGTAGTTCATTTTTTTAATTGCTAAGTAGTATTCCATTGCTTGGATGTACCAGTTTACCCATTCACCAGTTGAAAGACATTTGGGTTGTTTCCAGTTTGATAGCATTATTTTCAGTGAATTCCACTGGAATTTTAATTTGAAAATCATACACTTAAACCTCTATTTCTCTTTCTCTAGATAGCATCCACTATATATTAACTAGGTCTTCCTTTTCAGAATAGTAAATGCTTTTGAATAGATTTCAAAACATGATACTTTCATTCATTTTGTCTCCGTTTTAAATGGATTGAGTTTGAGGGTGTAATTTTTCATGGGGGTGAGGGGGCTTGTTTAAATGCTATCCAGCAGCCCCATTCAGGGCTACTGCTGTTCTAAATGGCTCCTGTAGCATGGGGGCCTTCTCTAGCTCCAGACGTGCTTGTTGCTGGGAAGATATACATGTACTTTCTGTTCTGACCGTTGCTAACTCAGGCAGTAATTTGGGGGAAAAAGACCTTTCTTCATGTGGATTTCAGCTTTTGTCTGTCATGCTTTTTCTGTTCCAGCTGCCTTTACCAGTGAGCACAAAGCCACATTTCAAAGGAGACTGACAAATTATCCCCAGCTGCCAGAAGGAGGTTAGCTTTCTGTGTGTTCTGTGTCCCCCTTCTCTGATAACTAACAGGTTAACTTTCTAAAGGGAACTGACAAAAGCAGAAATTGTCCTTTTACCCAAATGGGTTTTTGCTTTTTTAATAGTTGTGGATTTTTAATATTCCTCTCCATTCTGACCCTAATTTACATCAGGAAATACAGTGTAAATGATTACAACTGAGCCCCTGTCGTTTGCAAGATTCATATTAGTGCATTTCTTTTTTAAAAGTATTTATGAGATCAAAATTATGTTTGAAAATTTGCTGGCACAGTGCCTTTCCTCAAAAAGTAGCCATTTAAAGGCTGAATGATATCAGCTCTGGCCATAGAGATTTATATGTGGTTATATTTACTTGCATTTTTTATCTTTTTTTTGTGTGTGTGATATGCGGGCCTCTCACTGCTGTGGCCTCTCCCTTTGCGGAGCACAGGCTCCGGACGCGCAGGCTCAGCGGCCATGGTTCACGGGCCCAGCCGCTCCGCGGCACGTGGGATCCTCCCGGACTGGGGCACGAACCCACGTCCCCTGCATCGGCAGGCGGACTCCCAACCACTGCGCCACCAGGGAAGCCCCATACTTACTTGCATTTTTAACCATCTTTGTATGTGTGTTTGTAAGTGCTGCCTAGCACTTACACTGCATAATGGGGCTGAGTCTCATACCTAGCATAATACCCTACACATAGTAGGTGCTCAGTAAATGCCTTTTGAATGGAAATGGTCCAAAATAGTGTCATGTACACATAATGGTGAACTATTCTGTATTAATGCAGTGAGTCAGGCGTTCTCAAACACTACTGGGCATGCGAATTGGTACAACTTTCCCACAGGAAGATTTGGCAAAATGTGCCAAAGCCTTAACAATGTTCTTGTCCTTTCACCCAGTAATTCTCTAAGGTCTTATCCTTAAAAAATAATAGAAATGCACAAAAGATATAAATACTAGGAAACTCATTGTAGCATCATCTAAAATAGAGAAAAAGTGAAATCAACTTAAAAGTCTATATTATAAAATCGTATGCAGTAACATTTAACACTATGAAATGCTATGTAGTTATTTAAAATCATGTTTAAGAGAGTATTTAATAACATGGGGAAATGCTCACAAGCTAAATTAAGTGGGGAAAGGGAGGATACAAATGAACATACAGTATGATCTCATGTGTGTGTGTGCAAAAAGAAAGAAGACTGAAGGGAAATAAATACAAATAATAACAATGGTTCTCTCTAACGGTAGAATTATGAGTTATTTTTCTATTCTAATTTTTGTAATTTCCAAATTCTCTACAATGAGTTTGCATTACTTTACAATTTGAAAAATATCTTTTTAATTTGAAAGAAAGAAATACTATCCTAGGGACTTCCCTGGTGGCACAGTGGTTAAGAATCCACCTGCCAATGCAGAGGACACGGGTTCGAGCCCTGGTCCGGGAAGATCTCACATGCTGCGGAGCAACTAAGCCCCTGCGCCACAACTACTGAGCCTGCACTCTAGGGCCACAACTACTGAGCCCGCGTGCCACAACTACTGAAGCCCGCATGCCCAGAGCCCGTGCTCCGCAACAAGAGAAGCCACCGCAATGAGAAGCCCGTACACAGCAAAGAAGAGTAACCCCCGCTCACCGCAACTAGAGAAAGCCCACGCGCAGCAACAAAGACCCAACACAGCCAAAAATAAATTTTTAAAAAATTAAAAGAAAAAGAAGTACTATCCTAGTCACAAAATGTGGAACGATTTCTCAAACCAAAGTCAGCTCTTCAGATGCCACGTGGAAAGTCACGGCAGTGTTTATTGTTCAGAAAGACAAAATGAAGCTACAAGTTTTTTCAGGTTTAAGTGTTAAGAGCCTCAGTTTGATATTGCAAGGCAAATGTGTTCGTCCTTTCCTCTAGGCCTAGTTAGGTTTCATCCTTCTCTCTCCCCATCCCCACCCATTTTAAAACTGTCCAGATCTGTGGAAAAAATGTTGAGTAAACTGGAAATAAATAAAATCCAATGGCTTTAAGATACCACAAAGCCCTCCCTTCCTGTGTACTAATGGCTACCTGCCCACTGTACTCCCCAGAGTGGAGGGCTGGAGTCAGCTAAAATGGAGGCTTTTCTGGTTCAAGCGTGAAAACTGCAAAACACAGAAAAACTGAGGAAATCTGAAATGATTGAGACACAACATGTATAACCTTCCCTCCTTACATTCTGACCTTCACACAACATAAACTGGTGGGCTCTTCTGGGAAAAAAAACTACTAAGTAAAAACTCAGTCATAGAAAGCAGCTACAGTAAGGACTATTCACATTTCAAAGAAATCTCAGAATCCTAGAGCTTTACAGCTGGAAGGAAAGTATTCCAACAAGTATAGAGTTCCTTCCAAATACCAGATACTCTGCTGGGTGCTGATCAAGTGTTACCTCATTAAAAACCATCTAGCGATGCACCCCATTTTACAGATGAAGAAATCAAAGCCCAGGGAGGGGTTATGGATTGCCTTAGATCACGTTTGTTGACTGCAGAGCTGGAGCTAAGCTCCACATCTTCTGGAGACTCTCAGGTGAAAAGATAGGTTTTTCTAATATTACCTAGCCCCTCAGCTTCAGAGAGTCCAAGTACTTACCGTGCAATTGTGCTTGGATGCTTTGCTAACAGTTCAAGCTAATCAAGTCCAAAATCAAGCACATAATCTTCCCCTTGGCTCCCAGTGACCCAGGATCTGAACCAAAGTCTGGCTTTTTGCTCTCTTTCACACCCCCTCCCCCACATAAACAATCTGTTAACAAGTCCTGTCAATTTTTCCTTCAAAAAATACCTTCAAAAAGGTACAAACTTCCAGTTATAAAATAAATAAGTCATGGGGATGTGATGTACAGCATGGCCACTATAGTTAATAATGCTGTATTGTATATTTGCAAGTTTCTAAAAAGTAGATCTTAAAAATTCTCATCACAAGAAAGAAACATCTGTAACTATGTATGATGACAGAAGTTAACTAGACTTATTGTGGTGATCATTTCACAGTATGTACAAATATCGAATCATTATGCTGTACACCTGAAATTAATATAATGTTATATGTCAATTATACCTCAAAAAAATACCTCCAGATCCTACCCAACCTACAAGACAAAACCAACCTCTACCTCCTTAAGAAATCCCTTCTTGACTACTCAGGCCACACTGCTGCCTCTCTTCTGACTTCATACAGCAATTCTAGTGTTCAGCAGCATTCATCCTGGCAACAAATATGTATTGAGTGTCTACTATATGTCAGGTCCTAAGATGGAGAATTCATTTGTCTTGTCTCCCCACCTAGATATTAAACACCCTGAGAGTGGAGGCTACAGCCTTTGCCATAGCCTCTTAAACACCCATTGCAGCTCTGGGCACATACTGAAGACTTGTTTGTTCAAGAGCAGAACAGGTTTAAGGAATCTGTCACCAGCTGAGCAGCTGGAGAACTCTGGGGGTGCTTTAATCTATAGTTCTGCCTCACTATCATACAGGCTACATGAGTATGATCCACTCACTCAATGAAGACAGTATATCAAACTGTGACTTTTTAACACCATACCTTCAGAGATAAGTGAAGAGATTTAACTAATACGAGATGTGGGGTCCAAAAAGTCAAATGGTGTCTTCCACCTCCAGGAAGCTGGAGTAGATGTACTCTTCCCTATTTCTCTCACTAAGTACAGTCAAATACCTTGGACATTATATATAAAACAGATATAAGAAGACCAAGAAAGGTGGAGAGAAAAGAGTGGAGTGGCTAAGGACCTCAGCAACCAAAGAATGACATGGTGGTGAGTTCCCTGGATTTTCTTTTTGCTTCATAGATTCCAGACTAGATGCTGGAGACACCAGCAGTTCAGAAAACACCAAATGGGAGCAAACAAACAAAAAAAGTCCTGCTCTCTCTAGCCAAAGGACCAAGAAAGGGGCAGCCTAGCAAGGTAGAACACTTTTAGACTAGTACTGTTCTACTGTAGCCAAACACCACAGGAAACACTGCGACTCCCACACCCACCCATGCCAAAAAATGACGAATGGGGAGCCTGACCTTCTACCCCAATCTGGCAGTAACAAGGCAGCAACCCTCTTTCCCCTGCCAGAGCAGTGACAGAAAAAAAAAAAAAACAGCTAAAACAGAAGGTTTAAATAAGATCCAGAGTCTCATTACATGATACCCAAAATGAACAGTATTCAACTGAAAATCATTCATCATACCAAGACCCAGGAAAATCTTAAATTGAATGAATAAAAGCATCAGTAGATGCCGAAACCAGGATAACAGAGATGTTATAATTATCTGACAAAGATTTTGAAGTAGTTGTCATAAAAATGCTTCAATGAGCAATTACAAACGTGCTTCAAACAAAGGAAAAGAATAGAAAGTCTCAGCAAAGAAATATAACATCTCAGCAAACAAATAAGAAGATACAAATAGGAACTAAATGGAAATTTTAGAACTGAAAATCTCAGTGGATGAGCTCAACAGAGTGGAGGGGACAAATGAAAGGATTAATGAACTTGAAGATATAACAATAGAAATTACACAGAGAGAAATACAAAAAAATGAAAAGAGCCTCAGGGACCTGTGGGACTGTAACAAAAGATATAACATTCATATCACTGGAGTCTCAGGAAGAGGGAAGAAAGAGAATGGGGCTGAAAAGCATTTGAAAAAATAATGGCTTAAAGTTTCCAAATTTGGGTAAAGATATAAACCTACATATTCAAAGATCTGAAAGAACCCAAACAGGGTAGACCCAAAGAAATTCACACTAAGACCCATCATAGTCAAACTTCTGAAAACTAAAGACAAAGAAAAAAATCTTGAAAGCAGACAGAAGAGAGAAGATATTACTTACAGGGAAACAATGTTTTGAATAAGGAATTGGCACATTTTTTAAGCACTAAAAGAAAAGATCTGCCAACCCAGAATCCTATATCCCTCAAAAATATCCATCAGGAATGAAAGGGAAATCAAGAAGTTCTCAGATGAAGAAAAAGTAAGAGAATTTGTCACCATCACACTTATCCTAAAAGAATAGCTAGAAGAAGTTCTCCAAACAGAAAGGAAATAATAAAAGAGGAAATCTTGGAACATCAGGAAAAAAGAACACAATAAACAAAGCCATTAATAAATCCAGTAGACTTTCCTTCCCCCTCTTAACTCTTCAAAATTATGTTTGATTGTTGAAGCAAAAATTATAACACTATCTGATATGGTTCTAGATGTATGTAGAGGAAATATTTAAGGTACTGTAATAATATTATAAACTGAGGAAGGTAAATGGACATAAATGGAGGTAAGGTTTCTACTTCAACTGAAATGGTAAAATAACACCATCACTGAGTATGATGCGTTATGTATATATATATAAATATAATACCTAAAGGAACCACTAAAACCTGTACAAAGATATACACTCAAAACCATGACAAATAAATCAAAATGATCTTCTAAAAAATATTCAAGTGACCCATGGGAAGGTAGGAAAAAGAAAGCTGAGGACTGAAAAGCAGAAAGCAAAAAATAAAATGGCAGATTTATACCCTAATTTATCAAAAATTACATTAAATGTAAGTGGTCTAAGCACATCAATTAGAAGACAAAGATTGGTGGAGTGGATAAGAAAAATATGACCCAATTATATGCATTCTACAAGACACTCACTTCAAATATAATGATATAGGGAGGTTGAAAGTAAAAGGATGTAAAGAGATATATCATGCAAACATTAATAAAAAGAAAGCATGAGTGTCTATATTAATATCACATAAGCTTCAGAGCAAAGAAAATTACCAGAGACAGAGAGGGACATTATGATATATGATAGTAACATAATGATAAAAGGGTCAATCCACCAAAAAGACATAGCAATCCTAAATGTGTATGGGCCAAACAACTGAGCTGTTTTTGAAGCGAAACATGTGAAGCAGAAACTAATAGAACTGAAGGGAGAAATAGACAAATCCACAAGTATAGTTGGAGATTTCAATACCCTTCCCTCAACAATTGATAGAACCCAGCAAAGATATAGAAGAGCTCAACATCACCATCAACCAACAGGATCTATTCAACATTTACAGAAGACTCCGCCCAACACCAGCAGAATACAAATTCTTTTCAAGCACCCAAGGCACATATGCCAAGATAGACCGTATTCTGAGCCATAAAACAAACCTCAACAAAGTTAGAAGAATTAAAACCATACACAGTGTGTTCTCTAGCCGTAATGGAATCAAATTAGAAATCCATAACAGAAAGATAACAGGAAATTTTCCAAACACTTGGAAACTAAACAACATACTTGTAAATAATCCATACATCAAAGAGGAACTCTCAAGAGAAATTAAAAAATACAGTGAACTAAATTGAAAATTAAAATACAACATTTAAAAATTTGTGAGACACAGCAAAAGCCATGCTGAGGGGGAAATTTATCACACTAAGTTACATACATTAGAAAAGAGGAAATGTCTCAAATCAGTCATCTAAGCTCCCACATAAAGAACCTAGAAAAAGAAGAGCAGAATAAACACAAAGCAAGCAGAAGGAAGGAAATCATAAAGAGCAGAAATCAGTGAAATTGAAAAGAGGAAAACAATAAAGAAAATCAATGAAACAAAAGCCGTTCCTTTGTAAAGATCCGTAGACTTGACAGATCTCTAGCAAGACAGACAAAAGAAAAAGGGAGGAAGCAAATTACCAATATCAGGAACAAAACAGGAGATATCACTACAGATCAGATATCAAAAGGATAATAAGGGAATACCATGAACAACTCTAAACACATAAATTAAAAAACTTAGATGAAATGGACCAATTCCTTGAAAAACACAAACTACCACAACTCACCCAATATAAATGGAGTTTGCAGCCCTATAACCATTAAGGAAATTAACTCCATAATTTTAAAACTCCCAAAAAAGAAACCTCTAGTTCCAGATGGTTTTACTGGATAATTTTACCAAATACTTAAAGAAAAAGTAACACCAATTCTACATAATCCCTTCCAGAAAATGGAAGTAGCAGGAACATTTCCGCATTCATTTTATGAAGCTCGTATTACCCTGATACCAAAGCCAGACAGAGACAGTACAAGAAAACTGCAGACCAATATTCCTCAAGAATATAGATGCAAAAATCCTTAACAAAATATTAGCAAGTAGAATTCAGCAATATAAAAGAATTATGCACCATGACCAAGTGGGGTTCATTCCAAGTATACAAGTCTGGTTCAGTATTAAAAACCAACTAATGTAAACCACCATATTAACAGGCTGAAGGAAAAAAATCACATGAGCATATCAATTGATACAGAAAAGGTATTTGACAAAATTCAACATCCATTCATGACAAAATCTCTCAGCAAGCTAGGAATAGAAGGAAACTTCCTTAACTTGCTAAAGGGTATCTACCAAAAAACCCTACAACTAATAATATATTTAAGGGTGAAAAACTGAATGTTTTCACCCTGAGATCAGGTAGAAGGCAAGGATGTCCATTTCCACCATTCTTATTCATCATAGTGCTAGGAGTTCTAGTCAGTAGAATAAGGACAGAAAAGAAAAAACATATAGATTAGAAAGGAAGAAATGAAACTTTTGCTATTTGCAGATGACATGATGATCTAGATAGATAATCCCAAGGAATCTATGTTTATTTTTTTAATTCATTTTATTCAAGCATACTTGATTTACAATGTTGTGTTAATTTCTGCTGTACAGCAAAGTGATTCAGTTATACATATATATACATTATTTCTCATATTCTTTTCCATTTATCACAGGATACTGAATATAGTTCCCTGTGCTATACAGTAGGACCTTGTTGTTTATTCATTCTCTATACAATAGCTTGCATCTGCTAATCCCAAACTCCCAATCCATCCCTCCCCCTTCCTCCTTCCCCTTGGTAACCACAAGTCTGTTCTCTATGTCTGTGAATCTGTTTTGTAGATAAGTTCCTTTGTGTCATATTTTAGGAATCTATTTTTTCAACTCTTAAAACTAATAAGTGAGTTCAGCAAGGTCACAGAATAAGCATAAAAACTCTATTGTATTTCTATATACTAACAATGAATACATGGACACCAAAATCAAAAATACAATACCATTTATAATTGCTCAGAAAAGACTTAGATGTATATCTAACAAAATATACATAAGACTTGTATGCTGAAAACTACAAAATGCTAATGAAAGAAATCAAAGAAGAGGGGAATTCCCTGGCAGTCCAGTGGTTAGGACTCGGCGCTTTCACTGCCAAGGGCCCGGGTTCAATCCCTAGTTAGGGAACTAAGATCCCACAAGCTGCACAGCATGGCTAAAAAAAAAATTTTTTTTTAAAAAGAAGTCAAAGAAGATCTAAATAAATGGAAAGGCATACCATGTTCCTGGTTACGAAGACACAACATAGTAAGGATGTCAATACTCCTTAAATTGATATACAGGTTGATAGTTCCTAATCAAAGTCCCAGCAAGACTTTTGTAGAATTTTATCTAAACTTTATACACAAAGTCAAAGGAATTAGAATAGCTAAAACAGTTTTGAAAAATAATAAAGTGGGAGGAATCAGTTGGCCTTACTATGTATCTACACTAATCAAGACTGTGGAAAAAGAAAAAAAAAAGACAGAAAGAAAGAAAAAAAGGACTTCCCTGGTGGTCCAGTGGTTAAGACTCCGCGCTTCCAGTGCAGGGGGCACGGGCTTGATCCCTGGTCAGGAAAGTTCTGCATGCCACGCGGTGTGGCCAAAAAAGAAAAAAAGAAAAGACTGTGGTATTGGCAGAAGGATAGGCAGATAGACCAATAGAACTGAATAGAATCCAGAATACACTCACATAAATATACTCAAATGATTTTTTTAAAGTATAAATGCAATTCAATGAAGGAAAGATGGCCTTTTCAACAAATGGTGCTGGAGAAATTGGACATCCATAGGCAAAAAACGAACCTTGTATTAGAGTTCTTCAGAGAAACATAACCAATAGAGTGTGTGTGTGTAGAGAGACAGTGTATATACAGAAAGAATGTGTGTGTGTATATATGTGTGTGTGTGTGTATACATATATCCAATTTCTCCAGCACCATTTATTGAAAAGGCTATCCACTTTTCCTTCTTTGAATTCCATTTGTATTTTAAATATATACAGAGAGAAAGAGAGATGTTTATTTTAAGAAATTGGCTCATGTGATTGTGGATGCTGGCAAGTCCAAATCTACAAGTCAGGCCAGCAGTCTGGAGACCCAGGGAAGAGTTGATATTGCAGCTCTAATCTGAAGGTAGTCTTCTAGAAAACTCCCTCTTCCTTGGGGGAGGTTAATCTTTCTCTTAAGGCCTTCAACTGATTGGATGAGGCCCACCTATATTATGGAGGGTAATCTGCCTTAAAGTCTACTGAATTAAATGTTAATCTTCTCTAAAAATAAAAAATACCTTCACAGCAACATTCAGCTGTGTTTCATCAAATATCTGGGCACCACAGCCTAACCAAGTTGACACATAAAATTAATCATCACAAACCTCATCCTAAGTCTCATAACTTATACAGAAATTAAGTCAAAATGGATCATGGACTTAAAACTATAAAATTTTTAAAAATAGAAGAAAATCTTCA
The DNA here is from genome assembly GCF_963924675.1 of Phocoena phocoena. Taxonomy (NCBI): domain Eukaryota; kingdom Metazoa; phylum Chordata; class Mammalia; order Artiodactyla; family Phocoenidae; genus Phocoena; species Phocoena phocoena. The sequence continues at coordinate 113,517,049 of NC_089240.1, read as the reverse complement.
GGACCTAGGACTAGGGGAAAAGTTCTTAGGCCTGACACCAAAAGCACAATACAGAAAAGGAAAAATCAATAAATTGAACCTGATCAAAATTTTAAACTTTTGCTCTATGAAAGGCCCTGTTAAGAGGATGAAAAGACAACCTACAAAGTGGGAGAAAATATTTGCAAACCACACATCTGACAAACGACTCACATCTAGGATATATGAAGAACTTTTTTAACACAGTTAAGAAAACAGACAATCCAATCAGAAAATGGGTAAAGGACATAAAGATACATTTCACCAAAGAGGAAATACAGATGGTAAATACACAAAAGGCTGTTCACCATCATTAACCATTAGGGAAATGCAAACTTAGACCACAATGAGATGTTACCACACACCTATTAGAACAGTTGAGATAAAAAATAGTGACAAGGGCTTCCCTGGTGGCGCAGTGGTTGAGAGTCCACCTGCCGATGCAGGGGACGCAGGTTCGTGCTCCTGTCCGGGAAGATCCCACATGCCACGGAGCGGCTGGGCCCGTGAGCCATGGCCGCTGAGCCTGCACGTCCGGAGCCTGTGCTCCGCAACGGGAGAGGCCGCAACAGTGAGAGGCCTGTGTACCGCAAAAAAAAAAAAAAAAAAAAAAAATAGTGACAATACCAAATGCTGGCGAGAATGTGGAAAAACCAGAACTCTCAGACACTGCGGGTGGGAATATGAAATGCTGCGGCCACTCTGGAAAAGAGTTTGGCCGTTTCTTATAAAACTAAACATGCAATTACCATAGGACCCAGGAATCACTCCTGGGTATTTATCCCAGAGAAATGAAAACTAATGTCCCCTACAAAGTACATGAATGTACTTTGTACATGAATGTATTTTGTACATGAATGTTTATAGCAGCTTTACTTGCAATAGCCCCAAACTGAAAATGACCAAAACGTCCCTCTATAGGTGAATAGTGAAGCAAACAGTGGGTATGATGAAAAGGAATGGACAACAACTTGGATGGACCTCAAGGGTATTATCCTGAGTGGCAAAAATTGTTTGCACCAAGATCTCCACCCCTCGCTCCCCAGTCGCCCTACCCCACCACCCCTAATTGCAAACATTCTAGGTTCAGTTCCCTAGGATTTGAAAGACAAATTGACAAAAAGCACCACAGGTGATTTCAATTTTGTGGCAGTGTATGAGGAGTGGCAGTCTCTAAAGCAATGCTTCTTAAATATTATCATTAACTATCCCACATCTACAAGACACACACACTTGAGCACACACACACACATCCTAGATGTCGGGCTTTTCATGCTATGGGATTCCGGCCTCTATTGACTCATTTTCAAAGATGAAAGGTAGAGACCCACCTGAGCTGTACTCAGATGAGGGGAGAAGGTGATGGCTGGTGGCAGCGTAGGGGAAAGAGTAGCAGGGAAGAGAGGAAGATAAACCTGATAAGAGTTGCAGGGAGAGGCTTGTGCTGACCTGTACTGCAGTTCTGTAGCTTTGGTCTTGGCCATTCTGTTGACATGTGCTCACTATCTCCCCATCTGCAGCCCCAGTTCAGAGTCTGAGAACTGGTGTGGAAATGGACCTTCCTCAGGGAGGCCCTAAGCCAGACCCCAAGACTAGGTTAGATCCTTGTGTTATACACTCTCACAGCACTTGAATCTGACCTTGGTATCATTTATCACAATTTTAGCTACACGTTTCTGAGATTAACTATTGAATGTTAAATAATGATGCGTGAGTTTATCTATTTAACGTGTCTCCCGCTTGGGACTGTAAACTCTATGAATGTAGGAACCCTGTCTTAGTTCACTTTCGTATATTGCCAAGCATCTAACACACTGCTGGTCCAAAGAAGGTGCTCGGTACATATTTGTTGGATGAATGGAAAGGGGAAGGTAGCAAGATCCTGACTGAATTAAACATAGTTACTGAAAATCATATTAAGGAAAATAAATTTTGATCTATATTTATTTTCTCTATTATGAAAATAGGAAAAACATTACTTATCCCACTGATCACATTGGATAAGACTGAATGGATATGGAGGTACTCTGGAATAAAGAGCACTTGTTCAAGTCCATGGGCTAATGGTAATAAAGCACTGGCTTCCTACCCATTGAGTCTGGGGGGCCCATTGTACATTCTTTTCATGGAATCCAGGCCCTGTAGGTGCTATGTATGAAAATGTGTCCATCTCTAGGGGGTTTCTTTCCACCCACCAAGGATCCCTCCAAATCACCCAGTAGAGCCCAGGGGTTGATGGAACCATGTGCTAGGTTAGAGTGCCTGCCCAGGCTAAATAAGGACAGGCAGGGATCAAAAATTATGGTTTCTATTACCTTTATTTATTTCCCCCACAGGAATAACTGAGTTGAGTTGAGCGAGCACAAAAGATTTGAGAAAAGAGTCTCCTTTAGACTTTGACCTTAGACCCCAAATACTGTTTCCCATGCTTCTCCGGGTTTTCCATTCCCTGTCACTCACATGGGACCCCCCTCCCCACCAGTCAGCAAGGAAGCCAGACTTTTCCAGTGGGAGGAATTGGAAGGGGGTGCAGATGTTCCATGTCAGTACATTTCAGGGACGAGTCCAACCTGTTTAGCCTTTGACACATAAGCTTGCCTTTTCTTCTCCATATACCAGGATCCAGCCCCAGGCCACCCAGGCTCCCCCCAACCCCCAGCCCCTTAGGGGAAACCAGGTCCTTGCTGGCTGAGTTCCACATGCAATTCCCAAGTTACAATGAACACTGCACTCCTCATGGCCACTTGACACCAGAGCGGTTGCTCAACCCTCCCTGGTTCCCACGCCTGCAGGGCTGGAATTATCTTGGTTCCCTGGGCCCCCGAGTAAGTCAACTTTTTCCCAAGGTGCCCTTCTGCTTTCTACTGCTCTTCATTGAATTCATGCCGAGTTTCTCCTCCCTTCCTCCAACCTGAGCTTTCTGCATCCTGAGTGTTCTCCCCTTGCCCATCATACTCTAGTCAGACCATTTTCTCACAATGGCCTCCCCCAACACCTGGCCCAGGCCCATGTCCACTCCGCTCTTGTTTGGTTTCAGGAGTGGTCCTTTACTCACCAGCAACTGGCGATCGCCAAACACCCACAGGTTCCTGAGATCACCTCGGTCTTCACTGCAAAGAGGGTCTAATTCCAGTACACACAGAACAGGGGAGGTGGTTATAGAAAAAATACAGGCAAGATACAGATATTACCGAGTTTTCCAATTGAGAATCGTTTTCAGTGAAACAGCTCAAACTGGGAATGGCTAGTCAAATCATAATCCATGAAAATCTGCTCTAGTGCATTTTACAACACTTTCCTAGAAGGCTACTTTTTGTATATGAACCTTATTCGAAGTTCTCTGAGGATACAAGTACCAGAACTTTATACATTGGGCTTTTTTCTAGGCTTGACTCCGTTTTTTAAGCAGGGGAAAACGGTACCAGTTCGTAAAACCAAGAAATGTGTTGGCAGTTGATTTATTCTGCATGAAACTTGCTTCTTTTTCTAGCTTGGAGGTTAAGAAGGGGAAAGGGAAGGACAACCACATTGATGCTAATGCCTGTCCCCTTCCCCACCCCGCCTGCCACCTTGAAGCCTAGCGGGTCTCCTAAATAAGCTGGCGTGACAGGCAGAGGCCATCGTAAGTAGCACATGAATGAAGTGAGAGAGAAAGGAAACTTGGGAAGGCTCAGAAAGTCCTAAGTGTGGTGCCGGGCATATCGTGAGCGCGGAGTAAATGTTAGGGGTGCTGAGGAGAGAGAAACGGAGACAAAGCCAGTGGTCAGATGACCTTGGATTCTACTGGAAAGAAGGGGCCTGGCAGCTGGTGTCTCTCTCCTTGCCCTGCCACTCTGCCTTTCCAGCCCAACTCAAAGCTTGCTTCGTGGCCCCTCAGGTTGAACAGCTGAGACTTTGTTCCCAAACTCGGGTCTGCCGTCCTGCACACCTGGGTGGAACGTCGCTCTCGCCTTCCTGCAGTTACCGAATCGCTTTAAGGGAAAAGCTGTACATTTTTTTCAAAGGGAGCCTGCGCTTATATTTGCTTACGGTGAATTTTAAAATTTAGAAGATGATGAGTTGTTTACCAAATAAATACGTCTGTTTGCATCCATTTGTCATCCCCTCCCTGGCTGATGCCTCCCCGCCTCCTGTGGGCTCCAGAAGCAGGGTGGGCAGTGGGGTAAGAAAATGTGAGTCGTTGGTCTTCTTGGACCCAAAAATTATTTACAGAGTGCAGGATTTACAGTCAGGAAGGAGTTTTTTTTTTTTTACAGAAATGGGCAAATCCTAGATACTCTCTATGTATACAAACCTCCTTTCCAACAGTTATGAAAGGACATTTTAAACTTTAAATGAGAGCCCTGTTGACGGTACATTCTCAACACTAAGTTCCATCCAAACATCGGGTTGAGGGGAAAGAGGTCACATAAGAATTGCCATCTTTGGGCCCTGACATCTCCCCAATAATGCTGCGACTCCGGAAGTAGGCAAGGGTCCTTGTTACGGCCCTGGCTCACTTCCCCACTGCTATGCATCTCATGTCAAAGCATAAGCTGGTAACATACACCGAGGGATAGAATTTGACCCAGAGTCAGGTCAACTTGAACAGTTCTGCACAGAAGTCCAACTTTAAATCTACCCTCCGTGGAAGCAGTCCGCTCCTGCAGCTGCTCTCTCCCAGCTGCCCAGCCAGCTGCCATCAGGCCAAAATTACCTCCACCTCGGGGTCCCCTCCACACACTCCCTGGGGCCCATATGCTGACCTATTGGCTGGAATTGCCCACATTGGAAGTCAGTTCTGGTTTTCACCAATATGTTTTTTTAACGATAAAAGGGCAACTTAGTGACACCCCTCACTCACAGCATGTTTGGAATGAGATAATACAAAAGCTTGCTGAGTCAGGCCCCAAGAACCAAACTGAGCCGGAGATGATGTGAATGTGGAACCAATCAAAAGTTTCATGGGTTGGAAAGGCCTGGCTTAATGGTTCTCTTTAAAACATTTTTTAAATTTTCAATCACATCATGTAGGGTAGAATCCTCACACGCTTTTTCCAGTTGGTGGCGGGGTTTTTTTTGTTTGTTTTTTGTTTTTTTTTTTGAGATGTCAGGCCTGGTTTTATGTGTCATTGGCAGAATTCGTGGGCGCTAGGAGACTGGGTGTGACATTGAGGTTGGGACTCACAGGGAGCAAGGGGTCAAGAATCAAGGACACAGGATCTGAATCACTGTTGCTTCTGTGGTGAGAGGTTGTCACCCAGGCAATTAAGTGTATATTAATTTTCCAGCAATGTAGTTTGAAAATCAGCACATCAAATAAAATATTTCACACCCAGGAAAAGCCAAATGCACATTCCTGCATGTGTGTCCTTAAGTGGGATTTTTATGGAAGGAAACCTTATTTGAAACACATGTCAGAACAGAAGTTGAGCTTATGAAAGGCACTGAGAAACCATGGCACAGAAGGTTTTAAGGCGTTGCCTGTAAAAAGCGTAATCCTCCGCCTCAGTGCTTTCCACGGTTCGGCACTCATGTTCGGCACGCGCGTTGATCCACCTGTGTGTACAGGTGTCCTCACTCATTTGCGCAACGCTCACGGCAAAACCTGGTAGTCATATTGCTTGCATGTGTGAAATGAGAATTGGAAGTGGCTAGGGGATCTGTCATCTGGCCCCCCACCTGCTCAGCCTCAGGACAAGAAGGGAATCTCAAAATGATGGATGGGATTCTATCTGGACATCCCTGGAGGAGCTTCCTGAGACCAGCATTGGAATGAAGCTGTTTTCTGTCCACAGCTGAGAGATTCAGGTGCTCTGAACCCAAAGTGGGGAGCCCTGATCCACCCCCAAGCTTCTGTCTGGGTGTCTTGGAGGGGGCGTGGCAGGTATGGCACATAACGTGTGCACGAGGAAGGAGAGGATTGGGGTTGGCCACAGTCTCCGGCCTGGGGAGGCCCCGTGATAGAGAGCTTTTGCGGGTGCCTCATCAGGAAAAGCTTGCCACGACTCTCATTTCTGTCTCTGCCTTCCCGGATGCCTGCCCGCCGCCTCTCTTTTTTCATTCATTTGTACATACATTCCTCAAGTATTTACCGAACGCCTATTTCAGGCATAAGCCTGGGCTAGCCAGGGCAGGAGTATACAGAAGACGCTTGTTTTCTCCTCTCCCTCTCAATGAGTCTTCTCTCCTTCTCTCTCTCCCCATAATTCAGTGGTAACAGGGTGGATGGAGGAATATCCAAAATTCATCCCTGTAGGAGACATCCGCGCCAGGAATGTCCGGCAACCCCCCAGGGAGAGTGGCAGATTGATGGGAGTCTAGTTGGGACTCACAAGGAGGTGGAGGGAGGTGGGGATGGAGGGAGGTGGGAGTGGAAAGAAGCCCACAGCCAGGCTGCCTGCCCAAACCTAGCCTATAGGTCCCATTTATCGAGGACTTGCTCTGTGCCATGCCCTGGATGTGCCATTTCTCATACCTCATTCAACCCTCCAATCCAAGAGGTAGTTACTATACCTGGCCCTGTTTTTCTTTTATGAGGAAACTGAGGCCAGGAGGGGGAAGTGACTTGCCCAAAGTCACCCAGCTAGGAAGCAACAGAGCCCCAGTTCAATCGTAGGTCTATCTCCAATGCCCAGGCATTTAAAAAACTCAGAATGTGGTTTAGACATCAGCATGAACATAGATTAGGAGCTTCTAAATGTGCTATGAGCCCTGTTTAATTGAGTTTCTGCACAGTTTGAATTTCTGTACTCAAGAATCATGATTTTAGGGAATTCCCTGGCAGTCCAGTGGTTAAGACCCAGGGCTTTCACTGCTGTGGTTGCCGGTTCGATCCCTGCTCAGGGAACTAAGATCCCTGCACGGTGCGGCCGAAGTATTATTATTGCTGTTGTTGTTACTTTCCTTATTTTATAAATGAGGAAAGCAATGCTTAGAAAGTGACATGCCCAGGGTTACCCAGCATGTAAAAACAGAGTACAGTTTTATTCCAGGTCTCTCTGACACATCAAAGCCACTCAGCCACTAGACTATCCTGCCTTAAGCCCTCCATGGCCTTATTTTGAAGAGTCTTTCCTCAGACTTTCTTCTCACCCTTTTTCTGTCCATGTAAACCTCACCCATTTCTGTCCTGTAAGATGAGCTAAGTCACTGTCTCCTCCGTAATCTCCTCCCCAAGACCACTTATTATCCCCAATATTCAATTAGCCTAGAAATCCCAAGGGCGTGTCCATATCGGGGGAGTCATAACCAGAAGATTACTGGCACCAAATTTCTAGTCACCTTTATAGGCTTGTGGAATCTTAAGAAGAGAAAGTAAAAACATAAATTCTTGTATTTAGAAATAACAAATGCTACTTAAAACTTGATTTTTTTGAAAAAAAAAATGCCTCCCGGGTTGACATTCTCCCACCAGCAAGATCTCTCAAAGGAAGGGAAAAATCCTCCTTCCTGAAAATCAGTTTATTTTATAAATGATGATAAGGTGGCCCTTTCGAAAGTGTTGCTTAATTAGAGACTCAGAATTTAAACATACATTCCTAGTGAGGGATGTGTCCCAAATGACCATATCCCTTGAAAAGGACAATCCTTCATATTTCTTTAATCAGCTCCTTCCCCCTCGTTCTGTAGCACAAACGCCAGGGCAGCTGCCATTTTGGGCCGAGAGTTTCTCTTTCCATTTTCCAAGGAAGCAAAGAACAAGAATTGTCTCCCTTATCTCCCAATCCCTTGTACGGGGTCATGCCCTTGAGGACTTATTCCATTTCAGCCTCTACCTCTAGGCAGTCAGAAAACATGACACTGAACCCCCTGGAGAATAAGCGCCTGCTTCAGTGACTGTCCCAATGTGAGCACGCTAATCCCCGGGTTTAGGAGAGGTTCGCCTTCCACACAAAATGGTCAGGCCCTTCTGATGGGTCAGCCCTGCTGGGTTTCATAGCCCAGTCTTGATTTCTAACAGGTGAGGGCCACAGTTGTTCAACTCTTATTATGAGCCAGTGCATGGCTCAAACACTATAAGATTCTTCATGAGGAGTCTGGGGGAATGCCAGATGGTATTATTGGGGGAAATCAGCTCAGTTCCTTTCTCCAACATCCCGAGCTAGTGGCTTTGACCAGGAACCAAGGGCACCCCAGCCCCGCTGATTGCTTTAGAGTCACCACGTGGGCTTCTTTTAAAGTGAGTACTGAAATGTTTGTGAAAACCCAACTTTGTCAGGTCACCGGGGCAACCCAGCAATAGTTGTTTAGAACATGGAACTAATGTGAAGTTCTTTTCGGCTGTCTGCTCCCTCCCGCCTCCCGTCCGAGCCCTGCATGGAGCTTCACAAACATCCAGGCCTGGTAAAAGAAACTCAGCATTCCTTTCAAAGACATGATGAAATCAGAAAGAGACACAATCTCTGTCCTTGGGGTGGAATTAGGAACATGTGATTCCCCACTTCTGTAAAAAATGTACGAGTTTGAGAATATGCGGTCCCCTTTTTCCAGTCATAGAGCTTATAGGGGCGAGTTTGCAGGCCATTCTTCATAATTTGGGGTTGCCATATTTGGTGGCTTTGTACAGAAACCATACACACTTCCCTTGTCAAAACAGATGGGGAAGGCCTGAATATACAGCATGTCCTGAGGTGCGCTATGCTCTGCGTCAGCATGCAGCTCATGGAATAAATGTATTCCATCGAAAGCAGGAATGACTGCTTGCTCTTAAGAAGTCTAAGATACAAGGAGTGATCAGTGATCTAGAATTATCTTCTCTGAGTGCATCTGAATTTCTGCCTCTCACTTATTGCCTTTTTCTCTCCATTCTTCCTGCTTAAAAAGCTACGAATTTCCTTACCTTCCCATCGTCCTAGACTCTGATCCCCATAAACAATCTATGCCTCTTTTTTTAATGTCCTCTTTGTTAAACACCTTCCCTATGTTACTTTCCTAGCACTGGCAGATACTAGAAAGAAAAGTATGGAAGCTCCTTGAGCACGACAGATGCTTCCAATCCTATCTTTGCCACTTCAGCTTTGTGTCTTTAGTGAGTTTCCTAACCTATCTGATCCTCAATTTCTTCTTCTGGAAAACGTGGCTATTACTACGAGTACCTCCCACACAGGGTCGCTGTGAGGATTCAGTGAGATACTGCAAGTAAAGCCGCTTAGCCCAGCGTCTCAATAAATGTTTGTTTCCTTCCTTCCTTCTTAAGAGGAATATCAGTTTCTACACCAGGCAGCTGCCTCTGATGAGCAGCCTTGTCTAATGGGCGGACTCGGTTTCTGTCTTTGTTCCCATAACTTAGGAGTAGAAAGAAAACTTTAAAAAGTGACAGGGGAAGCACAAATGACACGCTCAGCTGCTGTCTAACTGGGTCTGCCCTCTCCAGCCCGTGAATACTCGTCTTCCTCTTGTCTTTTTCAAATCTTGGGCTACTCTGGAAGGTTCCGTCCCTGCCCCTCACTGCCACTTGCCACCTTAGAGCTACTCTCAGCTTTTTCAGCTGTGGGAAGTTGCGCCCAGAGCCCCTCTGTACTTTTGGTTTGCTCAGCTCCCTCGGCTGAGTTTGAGAGTCAATTCTGCCCCTCTCCTAAATAACCTGGCCGCCAGCACTAATGCAGACTTCACCATGTATCTTGGAGCAGTAGTCCATAGGTCAAACCACTTCAGGACTTTCCCTTCCTTTCCACAATGACGTGCTCACCATAATATCTTACAATTTTGTATCTGGTGTAAAGGGGGAGAGAAGCCAGGCAGACTAATGGGAAGGCCTGTGGCCCAAAGTCTCTCCACCCTCCTGGGCCCCCATTTCCACAGCTTTAACATGTGATGTCTGTCTTTGAGGACCTTACAGGGTTGCTGAAAGGATCAAGGGAGATAACGGGAGAGAACACACTCTATGGGGGGGGTGTCTGTGTACAAAGAATAGATATCCAAATTAAAGAAAAAATTTGAGATTTATTGCCATACGTGACTTATATATGTTGAAACAAACTCTCAAAAATCCTGGGATTCTGCAATTGCTTAGAACATGGCAAAGAAGCATAAACAGAGAAGAAAAGTTGTTCCTACCGGTCCTTTCTAGGTTAAATAGAGAATATTTACACTTTTGAGCACTCGCCCCAGAACTGTGATGCTAGTTCCAGGGAGCAGAGCCCCAGCCTTTTCATTCAGTGCAGGAAGTTTGTAAAGAGAATTCCCAGCGCGGGGCTTTCAGAGATCATGCTGCTTGGAAAGGCCGTGTCAGCCCCCATCACTCAGAGCTGGACAGTAAGCCCCATTCTGAGTATTTATGTCTATATTGTGACTCACCCTCCCTTCTCCCCTGGCACCTTGCCCTTGTCATTGCCATGAATATCAGTAAGCGCCAATCACAACAAAAACCTGGCTTAGGGCTCAGGTCCCTGTGAGGCAATATTGTGTAGTCTCGTATATGTCAAGAAGACCTATATACATAGCTGCATGGCGTGTGTGTGTGTGTTCTCTCCTGCCTGTGTTCATAATATATGCTCTCATTATGACCACATTATGATACACAATTATGACCGCATTAGGAATTGTGATAATATATTATGAACACATGCATGGGAACACACGCACAGCATTCAGTGATAGAGCCTTCAAGACTCTCTAATGTAGCCTCCCACATAGGACAGGAATTCCCTCTCCAGCCATCCTGACGAGTGACCACCCAGACGCTACCAGAAGGCCTGCAGAGAACCGAAGACGCTTAGTTCTACACCGGACTTCTCCGTTCATTTTTGGACAACTTTTAAAGTGAGGAAAATCTTCCTGATGTCACATTATAATCTCCCTCCCTAACTCCATTCTCCCGCAGGCGTCCAGTACCAGCACCAGCACCCCTTTAGACGGGCTCCTTTCTTTCTAACTTCCTGTCTCCATTCCTGGTTAGTCATCATCTTCCTGATCCCAAATGGATTTAATGTTGTAGCAAGACAGTCAGAACATTCATCGTTTCAAGCTCTTATCTCGGGAAGGAGGCATGTGCGTCTGTTCAAGTTGTTGGAAAAACATATTTATTAGTTTCCTAGGGCTGCTGTACAAAGGACCACAAACTGGGTGGTTATTCTGAGAATAACAGAAATGTATTCTCTCACAGTTCTGGAAGCTAGAAGTCCAAGATCAAAGTGACAGCAGAGACATCTCTCTCTCTGACGGCTCTAGGAGAGGATCCTTCTCTGCCTCTTCTAGTTTCTGGTGTTTGCTGAAAATCCTTAGCATTCTTTAGCCTGTAAATGCATCACCTCAGTCACGTGGTTGTCTTCTCCCTGTGACTCCACATCGTTTTCCCTCTGTGTCCAAATTTCTCCTTTTAGTAAGGGCATCAGTCATATTGGATTAGAGCCCACCCAAATGACCTCATTTTAATTTGATTACCTCTGTAAAGACCCTATTTCCAAATAAGGTTACATTCTGAGGTACTGGGAGTTAGGAACTCAACATATGAATTTGAGGGGGCACAATTATATATATATATATATATATATACACACACACACACACACATATATATATGTGTGTATATATATATATATATACATATATATATATATATATATATATCTCCAAATGATGTAAGTTCAGAGGCTCGACCCTTGAATACAATTTCAGAAAAGAGTCCTTTATTCTTTGTTAAGGTGAAGATAGATTGCCAGGGAGGAGAGGCTCTCCTCTTTTTGTTGTTAATATATATTTTAATAGTATTATATATCATATATGTGTATATTATCAGATATAATAATAGGTCAGCCTTTTATATTTATTTTTAACATTATTTATATGCTATATATTTACTTTTGTTTTGTTTTGTTTTGCGATACGCGGGCCTCTCACTGTTGTGGCCTCTCCCGTTGAGGAGCACAGGCTCCGGACGCGCAGGCCCAGCGGCCATGGCTCACGGGCCCAGCCGCTCCGCGGCATGTGGGATCTTCCCGGACCGGGGCACGAACCCATGTCCCCTGCATCGGCAGGCGGACTCTCAACCACTGCGCCACCAGGGAAGCCCTACATATTTACTTTTCAACATATATACATTATAATAGGCAGATGACGAACTCATGTTCAACCTATTATGTATCATTTTAACAAAATACTAATTGCATGGAGAAGGTACCAAGCCAATGCTCTGCCCCAAGTATTTTGATATTGCTGAGATAAGGACCTATCACACCCAAAGTCAAACTTTTGTTATATAAAAGGTACAGATGGTAGAAATGGAGAGTGATATCCGCCAGTGAAATACAATAGCATACGTGGAGATGGGGTCAACTTCAAAGCATTTTGGGGAGCACTCAGGCTGGGGGATGCTGAAACAAAACCTGGAGTTGGCCTGGATCTCTCTCAGTCTGGAGTTGGCAGAGTGGATTGGGCAAGCCTGGCCCGGGGTGAGCCAAGGGTCAATTTGCACTGGGGGAGACTTAACCCATCTTGCCTCTGATTTCCCAGGAACCTCTGGCGTTTTCTGATTTGTGCCTCCGTGCTTGGAACTGGTAGTGGACGTGTAGATGTGCTCTCAGGAGGAACAGACATCCAGCCCGCGGTCTGGTTCCTCCTTGTAGCCAAGGGAATCCATCCACGGGCGACTTCAGGGGGCTGTATCCACTTGCCTCAGTCAGCCCAGTGATTCCAGCAAGCCCCTTCTAGGCACCCATGACTCTTCAGTACCTTGCGGACCTGAGACTTCCGGTTCTCATGAGGCTGTGTCTCTCAGTTGCCTGGACTTGGGCCGCGTGGGCTTAGGAATTTCTTCTCTCCTCCCATGTAAAGCCAGACCAGAGGAGAGTTGCACCTTGTCTGCTGTCTAGAGGTTGACTTCGTTCAGTTACCTGAGACCATAAGAGTTGGGGTAGCCTGTGAATCTACTGCTAAATCCAGGTGTGCTGACACTGGTTGTGCTTGGTTGCTTGATAGAAGGAAGGAGGATAGTGACCAGGGTTGGGGAGTTAGCACAAGGAGGGCTGGCTCCATCTGGAGTGACTGGCTAGGAGCTAATCAAGAGGGCAGTGGGTACCATTAGGCTGGACCGACATACAGCCCTTGGCATCAGTGAGGTCAGTAGGCAGGCAGGTGGGTAAGTGGGCAGGACCCTTGACAGGGGCCCTACACTTTCTACCAAGAAAATTTTCACTGCTACCGCAGGCCTTCAACTGGGAGTTTGGGGAAGGAGTGGAGGAGAGATTTAGCCAGTAACTAGATTCAGGCCCTTAGGGACTGGACAAGAACAGTGGAAGGTGGCAACTTTTAGTGGTTCCTTCATCCTTTTATTCAATAAATATTTACTGAGTACTTACCAGGTACCAGACACTATGGTAGATCAGGACACAGCTCCCTAAGGAATTTACAGTCCAAGGATTAAGGGATGGGGAAAAATAGTAAGGATCAGGGCAACAGCAGGAAATAGATTTGGGCTTTCCTTTCTTCTTAGTGTGTGTATCTATCTATTCGTCCACCTGTCCATCTGTGTGTGTGTGTGTGTGTGTGTGTGTGTGTGTGTGTGTATGTGAGAGAGAGAGAGAGAGAGAGAGAGAGAGAGAGAGAGAGAGGGAGGGAGGGAGAGAGGGAGGGAGAGAGAGAGAGAGAGAGAGAGAGAGAGAATGATTTGCTCTTCCCACAATGTCCTGGCCTCAGAACAATGCCTCTTTACCTATTGCAATATGCAGGCAAGCCTCCCAAATTGTAAGTTCCCTAACAACGACCAACAGCCTTCCTATCAAAGGAACCTTTTCTCCCCCTCAGGAGCCAAGATATGACGAATGGCCTCAGTCCAGGTGTACACCGATGCACCAAGTGGCCACATTCTGGGTGGGGCATACACAAGGTAGCTTTGGGCTTGGGAGAGCCACAGATTGGTCAAGTCAGGTAGAGATCAGCCAAACAGACTGTAAAGTCAACTGTGGCTTGATTTGGACTTAAGCCATCCTTCAGCTGTGGCTGTATACATGCACCTCACTTTAAGAAAACCTGTACCCCAAAATCCCAATTTTGAAAGGGAGAGAAGAATGTGCCTGACCGTTTTCGAAAGCCGTCTTGAGCCCTCATTTATTGACACAGGTGTGTCAAAGCCCTTGAAGGAGTGTCTGATTCAGACCTCTGCCTTCTGATGGTAACACCCGGAAATCGTCTCCCACGAAGGGGCCTTCCTCTGGTTTGGGCAGCCCTCCGGAGACGACTAATGGGTTAAAAAAGGCGGCCGTGCTGCTGCAGATTTGCAAGCTCTGCACAGACACACAAACTCACCTTGTCTTTTTAAATGAGAAGGGACTCTGGGGCTTTGTGGCAAAGGGTGTCACTTTCTGAAAAATCAAACTCAAATAAATTATTAAATTAAAACATAAACTGGATTAGGGGCACACATTGGGGATTTTCCTTACATTTTATGGAAATTATGAAATGCATCCCTTCGTTCAACTTTAAAACTTAAACTAATTCAGCTTCTCTGCACGAAAAGGAAGGAGTTCCCATGACCTGATATCTGCCATTTCCACTAAAGTACAGCTTTCTGTATTTATTTGGAAATACTTATGTTCGGTCAGGGGATGGTTTACCCTTGTTGTGTAGCCTGATTATGGTTTGATTTCACATCAGACTCCTCACCTTTTAGTAACCAAATTAATGACCCAGCTCTTACAAGGAGCTTGGATTCTTATTTATTTCGCAACCTTTATTTGTGCAGGAGATGAACCATGACATTTAAACTATGCTTGATAGCTTAACAGATTATAAGAACAAAACCAGATGGCCCAAACAAAAATAATGCTTTGATTGCTTTCAAATTCAATGTCAAAAATTAAAAACAGCTTTCAAAAAGCCTTACCCTTTTTTTTTTTTCCTGAAATGACTTTGGATCATATATATGTATATAGACTTTTCCCCTCCCCCGCAAAACTAAAAGTATATAAACCAGAAATTTAACAGTGATTATTCTGAGATCGGAGAATGTTTTCTTCTTTTTCCTTTTCTATATCTCCCAATTTTTCTACAGTTTTTTCCTACAATTTTTCTACTGAAAAGCAGGAAAAACAGAAAAAAACACTTTGAATGATTACTTTTTAGTTTAATTTGAATGAAATCTTTCCTAGGCTTGAGTCAAGGTGTTTTCCTCAGTTGAGAGAATGGACTTTGTTAAGCGTTAGCAGTTCATAATTCTTCTTCCTTGACAAACGATGAATAACGTGTGGTTACTTTAACACCGTGTTTCACTATGTTGGAAAACGAAACCGGGCCCAGATTTCTTTAGAATGAATGTAAATTCTACAAAAGCAGTAATTTAATTTTCTAACTCACTTTAATGTCCCTTCGACATCATTAGTATAATCACAATCCTCACTTTCTTTGAGAGCAGCAAACCAACTAATTCTTGAAAACTGGGCCTCGATTTTAAAAGGCTCCCAAACCTTGAGATAGTTGGCTGGGCAAAGTCAACATGTGACTATTTGAATTTCTAAACTAAAGGGTCCACAGAGTGTTAGGATTCTTTCTTCTTATTTTGTAAAGGAATCTTTATTCCAACTCAGATTCATTTTTCTTCAAATCAGCTGCAAGAGAGTGAACAAACTTTGCTGCAAATCAATGCCCTGACAGTTATATTTCCCTGAGATAATTGCGTACTGCTTTGGAGTTTCCTTTTCCCCTCTGTTTCCTTTTGTTTTGACAACAAGATTCTGGGAAAACAATATACAAATGATAACTATGCTGTCATGAGTATACTGAATTTTAAAAATAAATAACTGTCGACCCCAAAAGCTTCCAGGAGCCTATGGAGTGAATTCTTTTTCCAAACTGTTCTCAAACCAGATGTGGAAATGTTTAGCTAATCCCCTCCCCATTCCCCACGCAAAGAGTTCATATGTGTCTCTAACGACATCAGAGGAGATGAAGAGGCAACAATCTGTCTGCTTTCAAGGAGATTTGTGTTACACGTCTCGACTCACTCACCAACATCACAAAACTAATTTACTTCTCTCTTAAAAAGTCTCTTTTTTTCCCTGAGATTAAAAATGCTCTGTGTTTAGACCAATATTCAATCTCTTTCTTGTAAGACATTAAGAAATAGAGTTCACATTCCCAGAATGAAACGTTTCATGTTTTGTTTTGTTTTTTTTAAAAACGTAAAGGATGTATTAAGAATTAGGCTTATTAGGGAATTTCTTTTTTAAGGGGAAGGAGGAAAACTTTAAAAAAAACTAATGGAAAACGTATATGCATAAACCACACTTAGAAAAACAGAAAGCTACTGTACTCTGTAGCTGCAAGGAAAGCAAACATTTTGCATCCAGGTGTCATTAGCAGCTCTGGTTTCACTGGCTTCCCTATAGCTCAGTTCAGGACTGTAGGTACCAGTAGCCCTGCTTGGCTATACAAAGGCATCGAAGTTATGAGCTTTGCAAGGATAATTTGCAATCAAGCCAAAATGGGGCTATGGTAATGCAAACCCTGAGACCTGCTTTCTAACAGCCCAGCTGCCTCTGGGAAGCCCGACAGTAGTCCCAGGGTGAGCGCTCCCTTCTCTGCAGTTATTTCTTCCCCAGTCCTCAACTCCCTCAGCTCCAGGATGCTGGGCTCAGCCCCAACTATGGCTAAAAATACCTCCAGTTTGGCGCAAACTGCACAACCCTCTCTTCTGGCGCCCCCTTCCCATCTCTAGCCCCTCAGCCCTCTTTCTCAGAGCCAACCCTCTCCCTCCCCATCCAAGTCCAAGGTCCTATTCTGCCAACACATCTCAGCTGGATGTTAGAAAAGCCAGCTGATTTGATGAGTTTACACTGTGTTGTGAATGACTTATAACCATCCCTCAACACACACCCCCACACACACCCCCACACACACCCACACACACCCTCTACCTTTCCCTGGGAATTCAGGCAGCAGGGAAGGGAGGCTGCCCAGTTCTGACAACCTGTGCTCAGCAAAAGGGAGCAACTCCCCAAGAGTGGCATTGAGCTAGGAGTTAGCAAGCTCATTAAAAAGTGCATTCTGAAAAAAAAAAAAAAAGTGCATTCTGCTCTCCCCTGATCTCCCAACTCCTCCCTCCCACCTTAGAGATGCAGTCTTAAACATGGGTCCCACTGACTTCATTTTTCAGTTTTATCTGAGCTCAGAGGTACGTTGTCACACACACTTACTGCTCCAATCTTGTGGCAATCTCTCCCTGGCTACAAGAAAATCAGAGGAAACCGATCCTGTACTGAATTTGGAGATTTGTGCTAAATAAACCCCCAAACTCAGTGATGTTACTAAAGCCCTTCCTTCAAGACTGATTCAGGGCTTCCCTGGTGGCGCAGTGGTTAAGAATCTGCCTGCCAATGTAGGGGACACGGGTTCGAGCCCTGGTCTGATCCCACATGCCGCGGAGCAACTAAGCCCGTGAGGCACAACTACTGAGCCTGCGCGTCTAGAGCCCGCGCTCCGCAATAAGAGAAGCCACCGCAATGAGAGGCCCGCGCACCGCAATGAAGAGTAGCCCCCGCTCGCCGCAACTAGAGAAAGCCCACGCACAGAAACGAAAACCCAACACAGCCAAAACTAACTAACTAACTAAATAAATTTATATATATATAAAAAAGACTGATTCAGTGCAATGTAATTCAAAAAGTGGGTGTGAGAGTGGGAGTGAGGTAGTCTAAAATGATTCGTTGGGTGACAACTGTAATGTTTCTCAGAGAATTTGGGCTTTTTATCATTCTCTTTGGATTAACCATGAGAAGGAGGAGGAGAGACAATAGGAAAGATGCCCGAGGGATGGAGCACACCCTTAAACTTGGTGTCAGTTCTGGGGTTTGAACAACGAAATTGGAGTGGAAGGATTGTTTCCCTGACCTATTCCAGGAACTACTTAGACGGGAGGTTTTTGTTCAGGGCAAATAGGTCCAGGCTGTGAGATCACGTGAAGGAAGGCGGAAGAGGGAGAGAGAGGGAGAGAAAGGCACTCCTAAAGCAAGCTCAGGGCAAGGTGGTCTTCCTGAGACCAAGGCAATAGTGCAGCAGCGATGGAGTGATGATCTCAGCTTCCAGAAGGAACCTCAGCAAATATGCATCATTCCAGAGCAAGCGGTTTGTTTATTTAACTGTTGAGTCATTATCCAAGACCAGCTGGCATCCGAATTAACTCGGGTTTTGTTGCTGTTGTCGTCATCATCATCGTATTTTGTTTGGTTGGTTTTTTGGAGGGGTGAGAGGGCTGGGTTTTTCAGTTTGTTGCTGCTGCTGCTGTTTTTCTGTTATGGGTTTTTTTTTTTTTTTTTTTCTTCGTGAAAAACAAAAAAGCAGTCCTAAGAGAGCCATTTCAGAACAAAGAGGCAAGGAAGGAGCCGGGGAGACCTCTTAGGCTTCTCTTTACACCTCAACATCCCCAAGAGAATGAGGAGTCAGTAAGGAGAGAGGGAGAGACAGGGGTACCAACCAGATCAAGTGCTGATGTGAAAACAAAGCACTTCATCCAGGCCACTGCACTTGGCTAGTGGGCTCCTCCGCCATGGTTTCCATTAAAGAGTGCAGCAAATTCATCAGTATCAGAGGAAGAGAAAGAGCTACATTTTTGCAACTGAGGAAGACGGGAGGAAAGAACTGTCTTGGGATGCTTTTTATTTAGCACAGTGCTGGGCACATAGTAGACGCTCAATAAATATTAGTCAATGAATGAATTCATTTACGCAAGGATTGCTTAATTCAGCAGGGAACAAGAGTAAAACCCTGCATAGACATTTCCTTTGAAATTTTAGGCACTTTCCTATTTGATTTATTTCATTTTCACTTTTAAAATGAAAGCTGAGTTGAACAATATTTGATGATATTCCTGTTCCTTCTTCCTTTGTGTGTACCCCTTCTGAAACTGTTTTAGACACTTGTTCTTAGCATGACTCTTTTTTCCTCCATACTGCTCTGCCTGCCACTCTGCAATCTTGCTATTTTGCGAGGTCATAATGGCTGTTGGTCATAATGGCATTATGACTACTGCTGGCATTTATGAAGCATTCATTTGATCATTTTAAGTGAGCCACTTGGCAAAATTTCAATATCTGGATGTTGGGAATAAACCACAATTTCTTGGTAGCTTTTCATTTAATTAAATCTGTTGCTAACCAAAAGAAGAAGGCAATAGAGAAGGGTTCATTAGTATGGTCTATGGGAGGACACTGGGGCCTTCAGGAGGAAAGTGCTGTCAGCTGGAATTAGACTGTTATCTCCTGTCACCTTATTTAATGTTTGGCATGAAAACTGTTTTGTTTTCTTTTTGGCTGGGGTTGCACACAAAGGAATGCTACTCCAGATCGGCGTAGACTCTCATTCTGTATGTGACGGATTTGTGTTTTATACCAAAACGATATGGTAAAGTCACTTAAAGAAGCCATTGTAGTCATCTAGAAACACGTGAGTTCCAACAATGACATCAAAATTCAGTTCTCTGTCACAGGGATCTTTTCCTTTGCTTTTTATTCTTTTTTTTCAGTTTTATTGAGGTATAATTGACAAGTAAAATTGGAAGGGATTTAAAGTATACAGCGTGCTGATTTGACATACGTTTACACCGTGAAAAAATTTCCCCCATCAGGTTAATTAACACATCCCTCACTTCACATGTTTACCTTTTTTCTTTTTAGTGAGAACATTTAAGTTCTACTCTCTTAGCCTCTTTTTTTTTAATGCTTTAGGAATGGTCTTTTGTTTTTAAAAAATGATCGTGTTTGAACTTTCAATAGGAAATAAGACGATTTTCCTTTTGTGTTCCTTTGTGCTCTAGAACTCCTCACCAGACAGCTTCCTGTTTCCTGAGAGTCATTACCTGATCCGCTACCGGGATGAAAGTTTTCAACTTGATAGGAGAGCTAGTCTTCCTCACCTCTGTGTTTTCGGCCTGTTCCGGAGAAAATCCGATAACTGTACTGTGCTCCATAGACTGGTTCATGGTCACCGTACACCCCTACATGTTGAACAATGACGTATATGTGCACTTTCATGAGTTACACTTGGGACTGGGTTGCCCTGCCAACCATGTTCAGCCCTACGCCTACCAGTTCACCTACCGTGTCGCGGAATGTGGCATCACGGCCAAGGCAGTCTCTCAGGACATGGTTCTCTACAGCACCAAGCTGCACTATGCCCCCGAGCATACGTCGTCTAAGTACGTGATCCCAGTGTCCTGCACTGCCCCCCAACGTTCCCCGTGGCTCGCGGTGCCCTGCTCCAGGGAAGCAGCCAGTGAGGGGGCTATCACAGCCCAGGATGGTGAGACATGCTATGAGGTGTTCACCTTGTCACAGTCCAGCCAAAGGCCCAACTGTGATGGTCCGCCTCGTGTCTTCAACGAGGAAGGGCAGACCCAGGGCCCACATCACCAAGCAGAGGCTCAGGAGGCCTATCCGTGCAGTTTGCTTCCCTTGTTAGTACTTCTGAGAAATGGTGTCTTCGTCTGGATGATCAGATTGTGTCCATGTGATCCTTAGATTTGGGGTCTCCAGCTGATGCTCTTCCTACAATTGGTATATAATATTTACTAATATCAGACAAATATGTGCTCTTGTGGCCTTCTTATGCATGCTTTTCAAAAAGAGCAGCCCATGGTAATTCCATGAACAAAGCTGTTTTCTATTTTTGTATCTTTTTTTCCCCCTTTTTTGGCCGTGCCACCCGGCATGTGGGATCTTAGTTCCCCGACCAAGGATCGAACCCACGCCCCCTGCAGTGGAAGCTCGGAGTCTTAACCACTGGACCGCCAGGGAAGTCCTGGTGGCATAAAAACATCAGTTGGGCGTTTTTATTTCATAAACACACACATAGCTTTTACTATGGGCCGGACACTCTTCTAAGAGCTTTACCAACATTAGTGTCTGGTCCCTTCTCTAGGATGACTTCTCTCTCCTTTAAGGTCCCCCAGCTGAATCCCTCCGTCCGTCTACCCATATCCCTGAGACTCTACACTACTCAACTCAGCACTTAGCCACATAATTTCTTAGTTTGATCCATCACTCTTCTGTATCACTTTTTGTCCACGGAAGGCAGAATTTGCACTAGTGATTTATAATCCACCAGTTGTTCTAGGAATCACTCAACTCACATCCCACCAACTAGATGGTAAGCTCCTGAGGCCAGGGGCTAGATCTTATACTTAGCCATAGACTGATAGCACTCTGCAAAGAGTTTTGTCCCCCGACTTATGTGATCAGAAAATTTTCACCCAAGTCTAGCTATCCATTACTGTTCTCAAAGACTCGGAAAGGGAAGGTAAGTCAGTTCATTCAACAAATATTCACTGGGCGCTACTATATTCTAGCCACTGAGGATATGGCAGTGAATAGAAACCGAGGCTCAGAGAAATCAAGGTCACACAGCTAGTAAACAAATAAATAAGTACACAAAGAGAAAATCAGACAGCGACAAATGCCACGACGAGCTTAAAACAAAGCAATATGAGAGAAATTGGAGAAGGAGTCAGAGTGGTCAGGGAAAGCTGCTGTGAATTTGTCATTTGAACTGACTCTTGAATGTGAAAAAGGAGCCAGCCCTGGGCTGATCTGAGAGAGGCCATTCCAAATAGTAGAAGCATCTCATTGAATCCTCACTACAGCCCTGAGAGAAATACTCTTACTATATCCATTTTACAAATAAGGAAACTGAGTCACGGATTGATTAAGAAACTTGCCCAAGGTCACACATTTATTAAGAAGCAGACAATGTTAGCACAATGTACATGATAATATACACAAAGGATTACAGTAGACATTAGTAATTTAGTCATTGTCTTAGTCTGTTTGGGCTGCTATAACAAAGTACCAGAGACTAGGTGGCTTATAAACAACAGACATTTATTTCTCATGATTCTGGGAGCTAGAAATTCGAGATCAAGGAGCCGGTATGGTCAGGTTATGGTGAGGGCCCTCTTCCAGGTTGCAGACTACATGTGTCCTCACATGATGGATAGAAAGCAAAAGAGGTCTCTGGGGCCTCTTTTATAAGGGCACTGATCCCATTCATGAGGGCTCCACCCTCATGACCTAATCACCTCCCAAGGGCCACACCTCCTAATACTATCACATTGGGCGGTTAGGATTTCAACATAGAAATTGGGGGGAGGGGCACAAACATCCAGTCTATTGCAGTCATGATAGTTGAAGAAGCACAGCTGTTCATTTAAAAATCTCATGCCCCTTCTTGAGGAAAACTAGGTGATAATCCCTGAAAACAATGTATTCATTCAACAAACATTTATTGTGCTCATCCTATGTTCCAGGCATTATGTTAGACGCTGAGCATGCAATGGTGAACAAGACTAACATGGTCTAATCAGGAAGAGACAAGTAAACAAGCCTAGGGAGCTAGAGGCTATTCTAGCCCAGAGAATGGGCCTGTTCAGAGACCTGAGGACTGGGGCTGCGGCCATCAGAGAAACCACAAGTAGTTTAATCCAATACAATTGGGATGGGGGGCAGCTGACAGTGGTGAGAGATAGGGCTAGAGAAGTAGCAGTAAACAAGACTGTACAAGAGAACAAGCACTGCCCTTCCCCATCTTCTCTTCAGAAGCTTATGGATTATTAAACACTAAAACACGTATAAGTAACTTAGCAAACAATCAATACTAGACATAATAGACCTGGACTACCATGTGCAAGTTGTGCACTTGACAACTTCAAGGCGCAGCATTCATGGAGACACCCCCCTGGGGTTGTGCAACATATCAGCCTTAGAGGAGACTCAAGACCTACGTGGCAATGATAGCTGTTATCACGTGCCATACACATTATATACATGACTTTATTTAATTCTCACAACAGCTCTGCAAGATAGAAATTATTTTCTCTGTTTTATAGACGAGGAAACTGAGGCTCAGGGAAATTGAGGCCAGACAGTTAATACGTAACATCACAGGGATTCAAACCCAGGTTGGACTAGCTCCAAAATGCACTTTCCTCCCCTACACTCAACACTCCCTCCCAGAGAAGAGAAGCTTCCAGTTGGGTTGGAAGATCCAAGAAGATTTCCTGGTAGAGGGGGGCAGTGATCTCACTCTTAGAAGATGAGGAGGAGCTGTCTAAGCAGAGAAGTGGAAGATGGGCATCCTCTGTGAGCGTAAGTACTGGCACAGGGCATGGAAGTGCAGTGTTGATGGGAGGACACCTAGGGGGTTAGTGCTCTAAGCTAGGCGAGAAGAGATGAGAAGAGCAGATGGGGGAAGGCGTAGAAGTGTAGGAAGAGATGAAAATGAGAATAATTTCAAGTGAAGAACAAGACTTCATTCATTTTAGCCTATACAATTGTTAAATGTCTATAGAAACCCCATTCCTGGTCAAGAGATAAACTGAGTCGTGCAAGCAAATTTGGAGTGTGAAAGACTCCAGACCCTAGAGCAGAGAGGACAGGCTTCATGGAGGGCATGAGACTGGAGCTAAGTCCTGATCTGTCTGACGGGATATACGTGAAAAAGAAGAGATTGAATCAAAGAAGTTGTCACCATTTAGAGCCCTAGAAGCTCAGAACACATGGTCAGTTCTGGCTTTAAGTAAGGAGACTGCAATGAGGTTAGAGGATAGGGATGAAGATGAGTCCAGGTTGGACATGTTGAGCTGGAGTTGATAGTGTCATCCAGGTGAATATGTCCAGGAATTAGCTTAAGAAATTGAACTTCATTGAGCTGGAGCTCAAGTAAGGGGTGTAAGAGGCAATTACTGGGAGATAAAGCCTTGGAAAGACGACATGAGTCCAGGCAGTTAGGACCAGAGAATCAAAATTCCCTAACATTCAATCTTCAAGGCACGGTTACAAAAAAAAAGAAGAGACATCAAAGGAGACAGAAGGGAAGCGATCAAGAGATGGAAGAAATATGACTCGTGGGATTCTAGTGGGGGGAGAGCTGGGTGGGCTAGATTTTCCAGTGCAACAGATAAGTCAAGATGGAGTAAGCCTAGGCATCATGGAATTGGGGGCCTTTGAACTAGACCTTAAATAAGAGAGAGAATTTCATCAGGTGAAGATGAAGGGCAAGGGCATTCTAGGCAAAGGAAACAGCAAGAACAAAGATGCAAAGCAATATTGTGGTCGAGAATCATATTTTGCCTGGGTAAACATCTCAGTATAGTTAGGCATAATTTTTTTTCAGCATTCAAGAGTAATCCGCACCTGACTTGGACGTGTCATTACTCAGTAAAAGTGTACTTCAACCATTTCATTTCCATGTTTGATCTTCTCCACTTGACCGTGTGCTTCCTGAGCACGGGAGACCCTCTCCTATTTGCTTGTTTGCTCCTTTGTGTTGCCTTTCTCTTATATAGTACTTGGTGAAGGTATTCAGTAGGTGCTCAAGCCAGTCGACTGATTGGTACCGAGAAAGGGCCTGGGAGTTCATAAGCATAGGAACCACTCAAAAGATGGGAAGATAAAAATGCTTTAAGAGAAAACTGTATTTTGAGTTGGTTAATTTATTTACCTTTTGAAATGCCACTCTGAAAGAGTATTTTCCCCCTTTATTGTGGTAATGTTCATGCCATTTTTTTTTTTAGACAACTTATTTAGTTTTGGCTGTGTTGGGTCTTCGTTTCTGTGCGAGGGCTTTCTCTAGTTGTGGCAAGCGGGGGCCACTCTTCATCGCCGTGCACGGGCCTCTCACTGTCGCGGCCTCTCTTGTTGCGGAGCACAGGCTCCAGACGCGCAGGCTCAGTAGTTGTGGCTCACGGGCCTAGTTGCTCCGCGGCATGTGGGATCCTCCCAGACCGGGGCTCGAACCCGTGTCCCCTGCATTAGCAGGCAGATTCTCAACCACTGCGCCACCAGGGAAGCCCCATGCCATTTTCAAAGTGATGTGATTTATAAAAATCTACCACATAGTGTCAATTATATTTGTGATAATAAGAAATGCTTTATTGCCCTCAAAAGAAACAGGCATTTTCACCTTTCTTTCAAGCTCTGGGAGAGCCAAAAATGTCTGAAACCATTTGTTATGATAACTGCTTGTCAAATATTTAAAAATTAGAGCCATAATGTGATTTTTCACTGATAAAAGGAGACTCAAAGTAACATTAAAATTTTTATTCCTATACCCTGAAAACAGCAAACCAGGTTTAAAAAAAATTGTGTAAAGTATATATAAATGTCAAGGGCAAAAAGTCTTTTATCCCTAGTTTTCACCAATAGGCCATTTTGGAAATACTTGTAAGTACCTCCATCCCTCCATTCCTCCACCAATAATGAAAGCCTGGTCAACCATTAAACTAAACACAGTGTGTTCTCTCTCTCTCTCACACACAGGCACACACACCATGTTTATAAGAAATACATTATCAAGGAACAAGTGTTTATTATAAAGGGAAGGCTAACCCACACAGTAGCATCCTTTAATTCTTTTTCTCTTTTTTCTTTAAATCTAATTAGTATTAATCCCTATGATTGATCTCTATGATATCCTGTTTAAATTGTAATTATAGTTGTTTATTCCCAAAAAAGAAAGAGAGGGAGAGAGACAGAGACAGAGAGAGACAGAGGGGGAGGGCTTTCAGTCTTGCAATTTTCCACAACTTTTTCAGAAGAAAACAAATGATTTGGTCAGATTTCAGCTTATAAACTTACATTGGTTATGCAATTACAAGACTTTCTGTATTAGCTATCTATTGCTGAACAACAAATTACCCCCCAAACAGGACTTCCCTGGTGGTCCAGTGGTTAAGACTCTGTGCTTCTACTGCAGGGGGTCTGATCCCTGGTCAGGGAATTAAGATCCCGCGTGTCGCACCGTATGGCCCCGCCCCCCCCAAAATCACCCGAAAACAACAACCAGTTATTCTCTGACGGTTTCTGCGGGGATCCCTCTGGCTCGGGGTCTCTGAGGAGGTGTCGTCAAGTTGTCGTCTCAAGATCCAACTGGGGTTGGAGACCCCGCTTCTAGGCTCACTCAAGGGGCTGTTGGCAGGAGGCCTCACTTCCTCTCTGTGGGCCTCTCCATAGGCTGCCGGAGTGTCCTCATGGTAAGGAAGATGGTGATGACGATGAAGATAGGAAGAGGGCAGGGGGAAGGGAAGGAGGGGAGGGGCAGAGTCCAAGTTAGAAGCCACAGGCCTTTTGTATCCCAAACTCAGAAATGACATCTCACCACTTCTGCTATGTTCTATTTGTTAGAGAAGAGAGTCTGGAGGTAGAGCTCCCACACGAGGAGAGGGGATTACACAAGGGTGGGAGCTCCAGGAGGCAGGATCACTGGAGACAATCCTAGAGATGACCTTCCATCTGATCATACTGGCAAACTCCACAAATGCGACATTCTTCAATTTATCTGTGTAAATACAATCAGTGGCAGGACACAGACTGGGTGGAAAAATAAATGATATGTCACTGCCATACCCTTGTCTCTGTTCTATTTTCCTTCTCTGGGGAAAATAAGTCCTACCAGCTGCAAGTTACAGGACTGACTGATTGACCGGTGAAAAGTATTCCAGAGGAAGCTTCTATTTATTTTTTCTAGGAGGACATTGCTGAAGACATTTAAAGCCAAGGGGAGAAAGTGTAAAAGGTAAATCAAATAATATAAAAGATGATACTGGGTAGAGGTTCTAATGTTACCTGTATTAGTGATCATATAAACTCTTTCAACTATCCTCTAATGGACTGTAATTCAGATCGGACCAGCCATCTCCTAATGTAACTCAGAGTAAGGGTGGGGGGGGGACGGAATCTGTGTCATATGTGTGTATATGCATATACATTTATATATATATATAAATAATATATATGGCATTATTATCCAGCTTCAAAATCGAGGGGCAGGGTCTTTTCTCATTGATTTATATATATTAATATTAACACAATGCTTCCCATCACTCACTACTTCCGTTTGTTTTGCTTTGTATTTATCTAATCCACAACCATCTGGCTTGGCCATTGGTGAAGTCCCTGTAACTTACCTGAAGGGTAATACATGAAATCAAAGTAGCTCCCAGAATTATTAAACAGCAGGAGCTGAGGGGGCTAACAGGGTCCGAGCAGGTAGGGGATTGCAGGAGGCTTCATAAACAGGTTTCTGGAAGTGAAATGACAGACATGCCCTTCCCTGCCTGGCTCTGTCAGCGTTCATGTGTAGA
The DNA here is from genome assembly GCF_963924675.1 of Phocoena phocoena. Classification (NCBI taxonomy): domain Eukaryota; kingdom Metazoa; phylum Chordata; class Mammalia; order Artiodactyla; family Phocoenidae; genus Phocoena; species Phocoena phocoena. Next base: position 113,489,988 of record NC_089240.1, on the reverse strand, counting down.
TGTTCTCTGACAGGTGAGGGGGAATTGCTCTGGGTCAGAGAAATGAATGCTAATACCAGTTTTCAAATGTAAATGAACATTAAAAAAAAATCCCTGCCAGCTGTCTAGAAACTTACCATTCCCCCCTTTGAAGGCACTTATATTCTACAGTTACCAGGAGGAATATTTAAATGACTCAAGTTATTTTCAATGTTATTTTAACTTTGTCACACTCACCCTATTATATAAACACCATGCTAATGTAGATTATTCACCTTTTAAAGTTACTTCAAAATTTTTGACTTTTAGCCAAAAACCTATTTCTTTCTATCAAGAATTCTTTTGAGTTGTAAGTCTACAACTTAAATACACACACATCTTTAAAAGTTTATTTTCCAAGTGATGCACATAGAATATTTATTCTGTTTTCTAAAGTGCATTTACGTGACAACTTACTGAAAGAACGCCAGTGTGAGGAGAGGAGAGACAAGTCCTAAAGCCATAGTGAGACTGGTTTCTTTGGGGTTAGAGAAACCCCGGTCCTCCCCACTACCAAGGGTAGGTCAAGTTGGAACATATTGACCCAAAAGTAAGCCTCAATGTCATTCTACACCAACTCCCTGTAATAATTTATAGTTTGCAATCAAAATAAAATAATCTCTTCAAAAATCTGGCTTTTATGATCCAAACTACAAATTAATTCTCGTGTTCATTTCATATTTCATCTGCTTAATTTCTGCTCCACTAAGGTATATAGAAAAATCACACTCTTCTGACTATAATCAGAGGCACCTAAGCTCTAAATATGTTGGGATATTTGGGTTACAGCAACTACAGCGAATATTTAAGTTGCCCAAGTTGCTTTCAATGTCGTTTTAACTTCTTGAAAATATTTAATAACAATTTTTTTAAACTGCCCATGAAAAATAACATTCTCCAGTTTGAAGCTCTGCCACCCCCTCAAAACGGTTACTCTCAGTCCAGAAGATGTGTATTTCCATTCCTCTGTTCCATCAAATCAGCACGTGATGTTAAATTTCTGGATTCTTTCCATGAACTTTTTGCCTGATATTTACTGGTATTTAAAAACATATTTGTTATGAGTAATGTCACAGGAAATTGATTATCCTTAAAGGCCAGTCAAGTCTGAGCCAGGGGGTTTTTCTGGTGGCGGCCTGTGTAGGTGTGTGAGAGAGGGAGGAAAGGGGGAGAGACTGGTGGGGAGACGGAGAAAGAGAAAAGCTGCTGGGGAAAAAAAGTCTAGCACATTGCCTGATACACAGTAGGCATATATGAAGCAGTATTTTTCCATCCGTTCTCTTCCCTAGTAAGAAAACTCACTCCTGTGTACATGAAGAATAGGATATTCCAATGGTTCAGATCACTGTAGGTTTATCATAGCTTTAGTTTGCAGAGTTACCAGGTAAGCCAAGTGAATCTGTTGCAAACACTGTTTTCATTACTTCCTCACGGTCCTATAACTAAAATCAAGACTCCTCTGCCTACTTCCATGCCCCCCATAACTGTTTGTCCTAGAGTGGATGGACCTTATTTGTCCAGCTCAATCTCCAACTAATTCCCCAATAGATAGCCTCTGTCTAGCTGAGTCTATCTCCTTTTAACTCTTCTCTATCTCCAGGTCTCTGAACACACTGCTTCCCCCATTCCATCCAAATTTCACCTTCCCTTCAAGGACCAGCTTGAAACTTAAAAGTATAAAATGATGGTGGTAGTTTTGCAGAAGAGGGTTTCTAGTACTGAGTAGCTAACTTAAAAGTAAATTAGGGCTTCCCTGGTGGCGCAGTGGTTGAGAGTCCGCCTGCCGATGCAGGGGACGTGGGTTCGTGCCCCGGTCCGGGAGGATCCCACGTGCCGCGGAGCAGCTGGGCCCGTGAGCCATGGCCGCTGAGCCTGCGCGTCCGGAGCCTGTGCTCCGCAACGGGAGAGGCCACAACAGTGAGAGGCCCGCGTACCGCAAAAAAAAAAAAAAAGGTAAATTAATTCCATACTATTAAAGGGGATGCGTTTCAAATGTCAATCCCAGACCAACTTGTTAAGCCACCATGTTGGCTTTGGGTTAGACAACCCTGGGCACCAAGGGCACCAAAGGGCACCTAAGCCAACTGACCAGGATATTGGCCATAAGCTTCACCACCAACACAACTTGACGTTCTCCTAGCTCCCTCCATTTCCTCCTTTCCCTTCTCAGGTATGCATTTATTTGACAAATATGTATTGGACGCCCACTGTTACAAGTAATTGTGCGAAGCACTGAGAAGATATCCATAGACGGGCATGTCCCTACCCTCTAGGAGCTTACTTTCTGCTAGGAAGAGACTCAGAATGACCAGCTTTATTAATGTGCTGTGGCAGGACAGGCCAGAGGCAGTTAACTCCAACCTGAGGTCATCTCAGAAGGCTTCAGGGAGGAGACGGCATTTGGGCTGGGCCTTGAGGGGTGAGGGAACGAGAAGAACAAACATCTCACGCGTGGAGACATGAAGAAGAAGGTGTGGCTGGAGAAGCGGATCGGAGCCGGGTTGGAGAGGGTTACACTTTTCATCGTGTGATATGATAAGAACTGTGTTTTTAGAGCAGAACTTAGGGGACCACAGCAAGAGGGGCCAAACTCAGCTGGGAGATGAGCGGGGAGCCTGAGAAGGTTACCTTGGTGACCTAGTGGTGGCAAATTAAGAGTTTGAAATAGAAGATGGATAGTAGGAATGGGGGGAAGGACTTGGTTTTCTTTTTCTTCTTTCACCTTCTTTCTTTCTCTCTTTTGTCCTCGCCCACCCTCTCTGTCTCCCTCCTGTCTCCTTGCCTGAGGCCTAGGCACTCCTTGGGGACACTGAGCTAAGGAAGCTGCTGAGCCCTGGGTTTAGGGCAAATGCTAAAATGGAAAACTGGGTCCAGATCTCCAGCTCCATTTCCTGCCAGTGGATGGGGGTCACCCTGGTCATTAACTACTGCAGAATCCCACCTGATTTCAAACTCAAAAATTATTTTAAGAGACAGGAGGTAAAAGAAACGACATCTTCTACAAGCCCTAGAAACTCTACCTATTAAGTTTTCTTTTTTTTAAATGCAAACAGTTATGTTATGGAGACAAGAAGGAGAGCAGCAAGTGAGTTATGGATATTTTGGTATTAACAGCTTTAATGTTAACGCTTCAATTATACATATTGACTTTCCCTCCTTTCCTTTTTCAACAAAGCACTTCATGGCTTGGAAAACACATCTTGGTTTTAAACAAAGATAGCACCCCTTAGCAACCTTCAGTTTCCTGTTCCCTCCTCCTGTCTCTACCCAGCAAGATATTATTTGCCCCCAGGAGCGTTTTCCCTTTGCATAGCAAGATCCTAAAAGTGATGTCATTCGGAGCTGGCAGAGTTCTGTGCTTTTTACAGCACCTCCTTGGTGCTGGCCACTTTGGGGCTTTTTTTTTTAATTTTTTGATGTAAAAGGAGCGACCAACTGTCCAAATGCACTTCAGCCTCCCTGAATACAATTACATTTGATGTGTTGACATTATTCTATACTGGGTTTTTGTTTTTATTTCTTCTTTCTTTTGTATAATTAGGTAATAAGGCTCAAGGAAAGTGCTAGAAGTGTAAGGTTAGAAATTGATGATCATAATGGTTATGGTGAAAGCAAGTGACCAAATCTCATACACAGGAGATGGGCTTTCCGTCTCCATGCCCCTGTCATTACACTGTGCTCTCAGTTCGCACTGGTGCAAAGGACAGTCATGCTCACTTATAGGATGGGAACCGTGTAGGGCCAGCACGGTGTAGAGACTGAAGTCACCCTATGCCCCTTCACTGTGGCCTTCCTATGTGCAACGATCCAATCATTTCTGTCATCTGAGAGATTCTTTGATTTCATGGGCAAAAATCCAGGAACAATTAAGACAATAATAGTGCACACCCAACAAGAAAAACATGCCGTGTTTAAAGAAGAAATCCCAACAGCATTGAAGGCAGTGATTTTGTGTCTTTGAAAAGAGACTTGGAAATCAAAAGCAACAGCCATCAAGGACTTGCTAAGCTCCTCTTTGGCAGAAAGGAAAAATTTACTAATTCATTCTACTTTTTCCTGGTGAGATCATGGGGGTGGGAGAAGTTAAGATTTGACATTTTTTCCCAAAGTTCTAAGTTTTGCAAAGAACTATTTTTATCATAACTAATTTCATAAATTAAATAAAAATTACCAAAGGGCACTATCTTTTTTGTTTAATCGGACAGTAGGGCAAGTATTAGTCTATTATTACTGCTCACTACTAGCCTTTGCTTGAACCCTGAAAAAAAAAATCTTTTACAAATAACACAGCAGAAGCTGCATAACACAATTCCAGTTGTTTTCTTTCTGTTAAATCTGTAACTCTATCCTGATTTTATCTCTCTGAAGACCTCTGGATATTTACAACGTAAGGAAAGTCTTGTTTCCCTAACTCTAGGCCTTTGTGAAAAACATAATCATAAAAGACGTTTCTAGTTAAAATGAAAATGCTGAGTTCTAGAAATTTTGTTTACAATATAAAAAAGAATTTTCAATTCAACTCCTTTTCCTAGTATCTAGTTCCAAAGATTTATTCGAAATTGCTTTTCAGAAAACACTTTCCAAAAATTATTCCAAATACAGTACCTCGTTATGGGTAACTTCCTTGCGGAATATCTCCAGTCTAGGGCTAATGTATTTTTCTCAGCTGTGCCTTCAGAGCCTTCAAAGCTTTTGCTACACTCTCCTCCCACGGCTGACTATATTTCTTATCAAGGTAATTTCTGAATGTTCCATGGAGGAAAAAAATATGTGCTATTTTCCTGAAAATACACGCTTTGAAACAGAACTTCAGAAATGACAAAAACAGTGAATGGTGTCCACTTCATTTGGGGCTCCCCGGTTGCCCAGGGAGACGTTAGCTCCCTGGCACCAGGGCTGGTGGGCTGTGGCCCGGTTCTAATGCCAGGCTGAGTTTCTAAGCTCTTCTTAGGGCAATTGCTGTTTTGTCAGGTTGGGAAGGGCCTACTAAAAGGAGAAGCCATTTGCAGAATCAGGGTTTGCTTCAGAAGTCCTAAGAAAACCTAAGGAAATCCTTGAGACATCATATTTGAAAAATATTTGAAGACTGTTCACTTGAGTAAATACTTAGCCTGCCCGCCCTCACTTTCTGGGGCCTGTAGCCATATTACTCACCCTCAAAGCATTCATCAATATTCAACTGGCTCTCTAATTCGCTGATGTAGCAAAAAGAGTTTAATAAAGGAAGCTGTTGCATTTTTTTTCTTTAGAGGACGTGCCACAGACTCGACTTTTATCTTATAGTACTGGAATCTTCTGCCCTTCAGCTAATCCAGGGAGGGAAATGCACGCTTGCGCGCAGCTACATCAACCCAAGCAAATTTACCCACGAAGCCGAGCTTTAAAAGCCCAGAAAAGTCTTTCACCCCAAGGACACTGGAGCTTTATAAATGATCTATCTGAGGATTTAGAAGCTTGTTCAGTCACGTCTGACAGCCTGACAAACTTTCAGCCCTGTCCACGAAGCGTTTTGAAGACTTTCAGAGGGAAATTATCATTTAGAAGTAACTTTTTACCGCCCATGGAAGCCGTACAAGTCACTGCAGCCTTAAAACCTTTCCTGAAAATCAAATCTTGGTCTGTAAAATCTTTTTGGTTAATTTTTCAAAACAGTGTTGCAGCCCCTGGAAGACTCTACTCTCCCTCCCCCCACCTCTAAAAAAAAAAAAGAAAGAAGAAAAAAGAAAGGAAGAAAGAAAGAGGGAAGGAAAGAAAGAAAAGAAAGAAAGAAAGAGAAAACAGCCGCAGAGGCCAGCGACAGGCCGCGCAGCACTTGCAGTGCCTTGGGTCTGCGAGATCGCCCTTGCAAAGAAATTAAGTTTCCATCAGCGCTCCAGAAACATCACAGTGAAATGCATGCGAGAGTTAAGTAGCTCAAGAAACTCGAGCGCCGAGCACGGCGGAGTCCATGGTTTTCTTTATACTGATTTCGTGTGTGTGTTGCTATTTTCTTCCGGCACCTGATTTTTTTTTTCCAGTGCCGCGCGCGATTCCCCACCACCCCGCGCGCAGGGCGCAGGGGACAGGCCGCGACAGCCTCCCTCGGGGAGCGCGGGGAACCCGGGCGGCGGCGGCAACGCCAGGCGCGCGGCTCCGCTTCCCGCGGCCCGTTGGTTTCCTCACCCGTTAGCGGCGCGGGCGGCCCTGCAGCGCTGAGCGGAGCTAGTCGGAGTCGGACCCGGGGTGGCTGAGAGCCGCCCGCGGAGCCCCCTGGCCCGGCCGGCGCGCTCCGCAGCTCCTCCGCTTCGCTGTGCGCCTGGCAGCCCACCTGCCCCGAGACCCCCGGGGCCTCTTCGGGCCTGCGTCCCGTGCCCGGGGCGCTGGCCGCTGCCGGCCAGCGCTACCCATTGCCCTTCCCGTCCAGAACCCGCTCGGTCTGAGCCCTGCGTGCTCGCAGATTTGTCCCATCCGGGACAGGGAGAGAGAAGGAAGTCGCGCTCATTTTCTTAGACAGCTTTCAGGCGCTGTTTTTAAAAGGGGGGGGGTTCTCACAAAATTTTTATTATGAAATTTTGCAAATAGGAAAGTTGAAAGAACAGCACAACGAACGTCCGTTTACCCCCCACCTGGATGTAACAACACACTGCAACACTGCAACACTTGCTTCCTCTCTCTGGCACAATGTGTGCCTGTGTTAGCTGTATCGTTTGAAAACTGCAGCCTTGGTGACATTTCACCTCGCCACTCCAGCCTGCATCTTCTGAGAATAAGGGCATCCTCCTACTTACCTTCAATACCATTCTCACACCTAAGAAAACTGACTCTCCGTCCCTAACAGCCTGTAGCATTCCCAGTAAGGGCTCGTTTCCCTCCTGTTGCCCCGGTCAGTCTTACAATCAGTTTCCCTTCTTGGACTGGGACGTGTGCAGACAGTTGTTCCCTCCCTCCGGGCTCTGTCCCCCCAGCGGACGGCCTGCACGTACGGGGCCTGCCCCGGGGCCTCTCTCCCTGAGGTCTTGGCAGGGTGGAGAGGGCAGGGGAGTCCCGACGAGGCTGGCCTCAAACGCGTGGGAAGAGCGCTAAGCTCCTGCGGTCCGAGGCCCCGCTTTTCCTCCCCCAACCAAGTCAGGCACCCCCAGCAAGCACCGCGCCAGAGGCTTTGCGCAGCCACCTTGCTCCCTCCGGGCAGCTCAGAGGACACTGCGGGGGAACCGGTGGGCGCGGGGTGGCGTCCGTCCTACGCGTCTGGGTGCGCTCTGCGCTACCCTGTGCCCGTGGCTTTGCCATTTCCCATTTTCTCTTTTTTTCTCCCTGGACCCCCGCTCTTCAGCTCTGTACCGGCTATACTGGGCGCCCTGTGCCCTTTTCGGCCCTTCCCGCCTGCGGGCCAAGGTCGTGGCGTCGAGCGCCTGCACCCCCTCATCCCCCACCTCTCTCCCGTTCCCCCACTCCCCCGCTCCCCCACTCCCCCTTTCCCTCCCCCTTTCCGCCCCCGGGCCGGGAGCGGCGCGGGGAAGGAGGGGCGTGGGCACCACGTGGCCACGCCCCCAGAGCCGGCTTTTTCTAGAGCAGCTGCAGGAGGCTCTCCGCCGGCCGCCCAGCTCGCCTCCCCGGGTGCGCACGGCTCCGGCCCCGCGCTCCGCTCCGCTCCGCCTCCGCCACGCCGCTCCCCGAGCTTCGGCTGCAGCCAGCGCGGGAGCGCGCCCTCCGCGCCGCCACCCCGACCCCCGGCTCCCGGCTCCCGGCTCTCCGCGCCCGGCTTTCGGTCCCTGTGGCTCGGTGCCCGGCCCCTCACGCCCCGCGCCCTCGCCGTCCCCCAAGCCCCTGCTCTGCTCCCCGCCCGGGCCCCGCTCTCTCGCTGTCTGTTTCACCCCTCCGCACCCGCACATTCCTCCCTCTCTCTTTTGCTTGCTTGCTCGTTCGCTAGCTCTCAGACGCGGCGAAGCAGCTTCGCAGGGAAATCCCAGAAACCTTTGCAAAAAGCTGACAATGAAATTTAAGAAGTTCTTCGATTTCGGCGCCATTTTCGAGTGGATCGAGAGGTGACATGCGATTTTTTTAAAAAGGGACTTGTTGGCTGGCGTTTCTCCCTATAATAACGTTGGTTACGGCAGACTGAAAAAGAATCTGGTGACAATGCTGAAAAAGTTCTGTGTCGCTTTGGGGTTGTGAAGCACGTTTGGGGGTCGGGGTGTGGGCGAACAGACACATGAGTGCGGCCGGGAGAATTCTTAGGAAACGGGCTGAAAAAAGCTAACATGGAGGGGCGGGAAGAGAAAATCGAGTAAGGGGCAGTGACCGCCTGTCAGCCTCGCCAGGGTCGGGATCGACTGGTTTTGACAGACTGTAAATGGACTTTTTGTGGCTCTTAATTTGCAAGCAGTAAAATATGTCTTGGAAATAAATGTGTGATTAATTTTGCATTGTCTTTTCCCTATTAAAACTTTCAAGGTTATTTAGTTTTCCCTGTAGGAAACTTGACATTGGGAAAGTTGGCACGAATGCGCCGAGGGAAGGTACATCGTGTCTGTGGTGGGGGGGAGAAGGCATCTACAAAATTAAGACAAAACGTTGTAAAATATGAACAGAGGAAGAGGCGTATTCTTTGGCTCTTAAATGGTCTGGCCAAACAGTTCAGTTCGGAAGGAGGGGTGTGGGGCTATGGGCAACTCAAAAGTATCGATTCTTTGTCTATTGTATCAGCGACTGACTCTCTTCTGGAGTGACAAGACGCCTCTTTGTAATCTCTTTTCGTAAGTAAATTTCAATCTAAGGGGAAATCCATAAACTAGGAGAGCAAGGTGGCTTTTTAGGAATGTAAATCGTTGTACTGTCACTGGGAGAGAAAAAAAAGGGGTTAAGTGAAAAGTACAAGTGAATTCGATTCCAGTGAGTTTGCAGAGCAAGCTGGAAGGGACCTTCGCCTTTGACACCGTTGCTATTTCGAATGAACTTTTGTTTTTCTAAGTAGTCAATAAGGAAATGTTAAATTAGTGATGACTTTAACATCTGATGTGATGGTTCACATATTTGTGTGGAACATAAATATTTAGTTGGGAGAAGGTTGTGGAGTTTTAAAGTATAACTGTACGTTTGCTAAACATGTTTTTGTTTTTGTTTTTTTCTTTTTAAGGGCAACCAAGGACGTTTATCTCCATTAATACCAAAAGTCAAAGTTGTTTGTGAATAGCGTAGCCAAAACAAGATGAAATTTAGAGACACTTAAATGTATGTGCCAATTTAGGGAGCGGGGTTATTATTAATAAATTAGTTTACAGTGACACAAGTAGTGCATTTGGTAACACTGGATCTCAGTCTGGTGTTATGAATTTTGTACTTAGTCTCATTGAATACTCTGCACATTTTATTAACTAATAAACAGGACACAGCATCCATTATACTGGTTTTGAAAAACCGATGTAACTTTTAAATGAACCAAACACTTAGCAGACGTGGATACTTTGAGTGTCTAATACTTGTATTGAAACGTATTTTAACTTTCAAAACCATTAGAGTTTTGTACCGGTTTTGTTGTTTTAACTTTTAGGTTTGTGATTGAGGGTTACAGGGTAGTAGTTTCTTCTATGCTTAATTGACTGTTTCCTTTAAACAGTATGGGGGAGGATGCATGTAACTTATTACTAATGTGTGTCCATTTTAAAAAGGAAAAAGTGGTATCTAATGAGTTAATCATTAAGGAGTATGCACAGTGCCGGCCATTTCAGGACGTGAAAGAGTTTCTGTGGAACTGCTTGAGACAAGAAGGAGTGATTTGAGGTCAAGTATTGAAACTTTTTGATTTATGTTTTGATAGGTGACGTTGAAAGGTATAAAATATTTATAAATACGTTTGAGTAATCAGTTTCATGTGTAAACATCCAGATATTTCATCTCGGGACAGTTATCTCTCATTCTTTAATACCTTTAAAAAGAACTCAAAGCAGGGTGTTTGCTGTAATAATGAAACACTGGCGAGTTAAAGAGGACGTCTGATGCTTCTGTGGATGGATCTATATTTCCCAGCTATCATATATGTTAAAATTAGCTGAAGCTGCCAGAGACATTTTGGTGATCTTCTTTAAGTCAATAAATGAAAAGTTATTTTTTTTAGTGGGGACATTGAGTGAGACTTAGTCATAATATACATCAGGTAGAAGTTTCACTAAGACTTTGAAGCTGGTAAGAGTGATACAGATGTTGCCAAACTGCCTCAATTTATTTTCTTACTATTCTTACCTTCAGAGGTAAGATTCTTTCCCACCCTAATTCCTCTCTCTCAGCCCTTGACTTTTCACCGCTACACTTTTCCAAGATTCATCCTCTGGGGGGAAAAAAATTGAGAGTCACATTTTTCACTACACCTGCCGATCCTGGAAATCAAACGGCGAAGTTCTAAAAAGTACGTCGATTTGGACTGACATTTTGCTTTATTCCTCGCCATTGGACGGGGCGGGACCAGGCTTCCTTCCAGTCACCTTGTCTTTCTCCATCTGCAGGTACCCCAGAGCGATCCCCCTTCGTTGACTCCGAGGGGATGCAGCAGCAATTCATGTTTTGAAGTGCTTTAAACGGTTCAAAACGTGAGGCGCTGCTATACCCCCTCGCGAGGAAGTAGGAAGGTGGGGTTCTGCTGGACGTGCGCTCCCGCGGGGCGCCTGCTCCCCAGGCCAGCTCTGGAGCAGGTAGGTGGGCGGGGGCTTGCGTCTCTCTTCCTCTCCCCTCTGCCCCCTTTCCCCACCCACGAGGCCCCGCCAGAGTCCGGGGAGGGCGCAACTGCATGCCAGGGGCTGGGGGTGGTCGGGGCCGTGCTCAGGCTATGCGAGCCGAGGAGGGACGCGGCGCCCCGCACTCAGCCGTGCCCTAGCAGCGGGAACAGTACTGCAGTGGGCGATCGGTGCTCTGGAGTATTGTTTCTGCTGCCCGGGCAAGGCTGGGACTCCTGCACGGGCCCACCCACTAGGTAAGTCCTAGTCCAGCGCCCGCCGTGTCCGCCCCAGCAGCGAGACCCGGGAGAGGCGCGTTTTTCCTCCGTCCAACCTTTGCCCGCCTTTGAATGTGTAAATAGGTGTGAAAAAGATACTGCATTTCAGCACTCCTTTCCCTGCCCGGGTAAAATTTAAACGATAGGGAAAAAATTCCTAGTGATTAACTAGAATACCACCCACAGGACAAAAAACGAAGAAAGAATACCTTCAAGACCCAACAACTAAATGGCGGGGGGCGGTGGGGGGGGCGGTTATTGGAAAAGGAGTAGCGGGGACGCCGGAAGGTGACCCGCTGCAAGCAGTCCCCAGGCCGCTCTGCGGTTCCTGGTAAATGGCTCGCGTCCTGCATGTGGAAAGGACGTTGGAGTCCAGAAAAGGTGAACGTTTCTGGCCCCTTCTCGACACCCTCTCCACCCGTCTTCCTGTCTGTGTTGGGGGGAGCTTCTGTCGAGATCGGGCGAGGCCCGGGGCCTGGTCCGCCGGTGAATCCCAGGCGGCGTGGAGAGGCACTGACCTGCCCGATCTGAGGCCTGCAGGGAGCGCGAGGACCCGAGGGGGTGGCTGTGGAATGAGGCTCTGCGTTTCAAGCTGCTGCTTGCCCTATCTTGCCCTATCTCCCAAAATCTGGTCCCAGAATTCTACCCTGGAGGCGCCGCCCCAAGGCCACCTTGGTCGCCCGGGGGCCTCCCATAAGGGATTGCCCCGCTGGCAGGGCACTAGCTTGACAGCTCCTGAGAAAATGGCAGCACCTGAGCTGTCGACTCAGGGCCTCTTCCTGCCCCCCTGGACTCTGGACGCTATTGCTAATGACCTCGAAAGCCACCTCCATCTCTTCCTGGGGGCCCCGAGTCTACGCTAGGAGCTTCACAGCGAGCCTGGAAAAGAGAGGGCTCACTCTCTGGCTGACGTCGCACTTCACCTGTAAAAATCACTTTAGGATTTTGGTTTGATCCGGCGCACGGGCAGGTCAAGGACTATTGGCAAAGACAGAGGGAGGTGTGGAATCTTTCCCACGCTTTCCGTCATCCTGAAAGAAACCAAGCACACGAAAACCCCTCTTGTCTGGACGGGCTGCCCGGAACTGGGCTTCCCAGTGGGGCCCCCGGAGGAGGTCGGCTTTGGGGAGCCCGGGGTTCCAGGCAGCCCGGAGACGGGGCTCAGGCTCCCGCCGCCCCCACGCGCACTCTCCCAGACTCCCTTGCGCCACGGCGGACGCGGGCGGGTCGGGGCCCTTCCGGCCGCCGCGGACCCTCGGGCTCCCGGGGCGCCGCCACCCGGCTGCCTGGGGCCAGTCCGGCTCCGCGCGGCCGCCGCCGCCGCCGCCGCCCCGCCCCACCCCGGCCGCGATCCCCGGACCGGGAAGTCCGAGAGTTGGCTCCCGGCCGGCCCAGGGCCCCGCAGGCCAGCAATCCCGAGGCCTGAACGGCGAACAGGTTCCCGCACCCGCCTGGCTTAGTGCTTGGGGTCGGGGAGGCACCTCGAGGCTGACCCCCTGCCTCTCACCAGCTCCCTTTTCTCCCTTTCTCCCCCCTCGGGACGGGTCCCCTCGAGCCAGAAGGAAGCCCGGCAGCAGCCAGCGCCCACCCTCCGGGAGGACCACGCCCGCGCCCGCCGGCTGCCTCCAGCGGGACGCAGGTGAGAGACCGCGAGGGGCGGAGGGCGGGAGCCGCGACCCTGATTGGGGGCGTTGCCTTCCAGATGCGCTGTGGCGCTTTGCCCCGGGCCCCCAAGAGGTATCGAGATTGAGGGCGTCCACGGGGCCCTCAGACTGCGTGGTGCCCTTTTTCTGACTTAAAGCAGTCATCTTTCACCATTATTCACACGGTCGAAGTTGCAGTTTGCCTAGATTTTTCTCCAAGGAGAGAAATGTGAATAAAGCAATATTTTAGCCAAACATTTCCGTGTCAATTAAGAAGATGGCAATTCGTTCCAGACTATAAATTCTCTGTAACAACTCTCTAAGGTATTCGTTCAAATTGTTTTTCAGCATTGCTAAATGTGCATCATAATGTGTGGGAGACTTGTGTAAGATGAATCCATTTATAGTCGACGGATCAATTGATCCGATGTTACCACCTTCAAGGAGGCACCTTTCCATTGTCCTCATCTTTTCCCAGCACATGTTATTTGTTAGGAAGCTGTGTGCACACGGCATTGTATTAAGTTTATTAGACAGGCGTGGCCCATAAACTAGGAAAAGTTTAGTCAAGCTCTAAATTTAAAATTCCGCATTTCTGTAAGTTGTGGGACAAGATATATAGGTTCCTTTTATAAGCTAGAATTGATCATAATTTAAAAATATTTTAAGCACAGGGATATTTTTTGAAGGCATCCAGCATTTCCAGTTAGCAGTACTGACTTTTTTTTTTTTTCCCAGCAAAGGAACACTACTACATCAACACTCTTGGCCCGGATCTGGACACAGAAGACTCCTGTTTCAAGAAAATACAGTCATCTCTCAAATCCTGTAATTTATATGCATTCTAAACTCACTAGGTATTGAAAACCACCCAAGTGTCCCACACCATGGGGTAAAATATTATCAATCACTCAGTGTAATATTATACATCCTTTAAAAATGGTATTGGAAAATGGTTTATGATCAGTAAGTCAAAATAACTCTCTCCCACCGTTTCTTTCTCCCTGCTGCTCCCTGATACCCACGCTTCTTTGTTCCATTTGGCACGTAAACTTGTTTTTCCCGCCAAATGAGTCAGTCATGATGGGAACGTCAATTGATTTGAACAGATGTGTGTCAATGTTACTTGGGAAACTAGATGCCAATAACAGGGCCACAAAAAAAGGCAGTGGTTGCAACTCTGTAAAAATTTACACGTGCATACAGACAATGACTAAAGTGGAACCCCAAATAGGAAAACAGTTGGATACACTCCAGTGCTTGGAGATTGAATGATTGCATGCTGCTTTTGATTTTCACTAATACAAGTAACTGTCCAATTAAAAAAGACCTACTAAGGACTCTGCAGTGCAAATTATTTTGCTGATTGTTTTAAAAACACCATACCTATCAAATCATCAAGGCAGATGGGGCAGCAGGGGACTGGGTTTGTTCCCCCAATCCTGGACCATTATTAGGCTCAGGGCAACACTTGGAGAAAAGGTCATCCTACACAGGTGGGAGTTAACTTCTAGGCAGCTTTCCTGAGAGACGACACAAGATGAAAATAGAAAGAGGTCCAAAAAGCATTTTTTGGAAGATCAATGAAAGTTTATTAATAGGAATTAAAGACTAGAGTCGGGGCTCTATCCAAGTTGGCATAAATTTTTAGAGATCTATTTTCCCATCAGCCTACAGTGTAACTTATCCTCATTACCCTAAAACTTGATACATGCCTTTGTATTTAGAATAATTACATTACTCTTAAAGGAAAAACGATCTATGTACCAATTATAGCAAATGTGTATCTCCCTGCCACCCTACACCCCAGTCATTCTACCCGTTAGTTACTGCTCAATAAATGAACAAAGATCTGTTAGCTCTTTCATAATATCTTACCTGTCTGCAGCCTTTACCTCCCTCCCCCCCGCTCCAGGAGTGATCTCTTTGGCAAGTTCAAAAAGACGTAGACCCCTGTGGGGATTGTAAATTGAGCCATTAGGGAGGAGCCCTGAGCAGACTTCCATTTCTGGCATTGCTTGGCTTTGGAGCACTCTCCTTACACCAGTGAGCTCTAGAATCTGAGCAGCCATGGGAGTTTGGGCGGTGGCCCTGGCTTGGCCGATGCTATTAGTCTGGGAGCTGAGAACAGAGCAGTGTCCTGTAGTCTTGAAGACTTAGAAGCGTGATTCTCCCAAAGCAGCTCCCTCACCTGTCCCCTAACCCCACCCTGACCTGCTCGCCAGACTCGACTGTTGCCCCAAGACCAGACGTTTTAAAGTCCCGGCCACAAAACCGCAATAGTCAGAAACATAATAATCCCAAAATCTTGCCTTTCTTTTAGGGTGCGTTTACATGCTTTGCCAAATGCTTTCATATTTTCTTTTTGCAACAACCCTGAGAGATAAATAGGATAAGACGTCAAAAAAGCAATTGCCAACAAGAAAACGGGCTTCTGGAGGTTGAGGATTTGTCCTAGGCTAGTCTGGGGCCTCTTCCTCCAGACCTCGTGCTGTGCCGCTTCTGTCATTATCTGTTAATCAGAACCGAACACACAGTAGTGACTAGAGCAGGAAATGGAGTTGAATTTGTTTGGTTAGAAAAATTAGAGGTGAAACTCAGTCGTATTATGAGCTTTTGCCTACACCCTGGACACTTCCTGGGTGAGGCCCAAGGCTGGCCCCAGGATGACTGAATAGTGACAGTAAATAACGCAGCTGTATACACGTAGGTGTGCACAAACCAAGGAAAGTGTTAATTAAAATCATTTAAAATCTCTGACCGTATTTGATACTTTCTAAAGATTCAACCAAATTAGTCTTAAGGAAACAGACGGAATGTCCAACCATAGGGGTTAACTTAATTTAGTCATCACTCAATGGAACCTTTTTCATCAGCCATTACAAATAATAATTTTAAAGACTACGTCGAAACCTGGAAAACGCTTATGATACCATGTTTTACAAATCAGGGACATAAAATCATGTGGACACCACAGTTGACAAGCGGGTCTATATAGGAGCAGAAACTGGAAAGAACATCAAAGCAAACATACTTGTTGCTTAAGGTGGTGGGATTCGAGCTGAAGTTCTTTCTCTGCTTTTACAATGTGTCTTTCGTTATGCCATATTTTTTGTTACGTTGTCAAACATAATTCTCTGAAAAGTCTTTAGGGGTCACGGGCGATGCAGCAATTTTGGGTCAAGGATGCACAGACCTCAGACGTCTCGGGGATCATCATGTCACGAGATACCACTGTGCACTTGTGACAGATTGATAACTGAAAGGTCTGGGAGCCGCTCGTCTTCACAGCAATACAACTGGTAAGTATTACAAGACCCATGGATGAAAAGATCGAAAAGTGGGCCCTAAGCAAGGAAGAAAGAGGTTGCTGTCGCGGAAGGAGGGGGATGAGTTGTACTTTAATAGTTTAATGGGAGGGGGTCAGACTTTGTGTCTTTAACTGTCATTTAAGTTCTTTGTAATGAATTGAAATTCATTTAAGGCATAAGATTTTATACGCGTGCTAGAATGTTAAAGAATTTATGCTCAAGCACACAACTGGCAAAACATGAACCATAAACACTACAGACACAGGGTCATCCTTAATATGTTGAGTCGATA
Organism: Phocoena phocoena; assembly: GCF_963924675.1. Lineage (NCBI taxonomy): Eukaryota > Metazoa > Chordata > Mammalia > Artiodactyla > Phocoenidae > Phocoena > Phocoena phocoena. Next base: position 113,473,764 of record NC_089240.1, on the reverse strand, counting down.
TCATGGTCAAGAAAAGGCCTAAAAACTCCATGAACAAAAAGTCACAAAAAAATAATACATTAAAGATGCTCATTTCAGTATTTTTGGGTTTTTTTGGCCACGCCACACGGCTTGTGGGAATCTTAGTTCCCTGACCAGGGATCGAACCCGCGCCCCCTGCATTGGAAGTGTGGAGTCTTAACCACTCAACCACCAGAAAGTCACTCATTTAACTATTTTTAAGGGTAGAAATTAGAAACATCCTGATGACCAATAACAAAGATTGGGTAAATAAAATATGGTGTCTCTAACATGTGACAAGAGAATATGCTCTGGCTGACGCATTTAGTGATAAAAGAAATGAGCAGATGTTTTTGCACTCTTCCCATCCATGCAATCTGAGTATACAGGGAGCATTCTGCATGCAGTTTTGTTTCAACATACAGATAAAAGGCTGCGAGGAAATACGTCAAAACTTTAACAGTGGTTATCTCTGAGTTGTGGTATAAAAAGTGATCAAAGAAAGATGCTGAACTATTTTTGCGATGTGTTCCTAATATGTAATCTAAATGTATTGGGAACATTTTGCATTCATAGTTTTGTATCAATAATGTGGAAAGAAGCTAGGAGGACGGATACCAAAAGTCTATTAAAGAAAGATGCTAAACTATTTTTGCGATGTGTTCCTAATATGCAGTATACATATATTGGGAGCATTTTGCATGCATGGTTTTGTATCAATATACAGATAAAAAAGGCTGGTGGGAATAAACCAGAACTTGTATAATGGTTATGTGTGGGTTATGACATCATAAAGTGATAAAAGTAAGATACAAAATTATTTTTGCAATATGTTCCTGAATATGTAATATAAGTGTATTGGGAACATTTTGCATCCATAGTTTTGTATCAATATTTAGAGAAAAGCCTAGGAAGAAATATAGCAAAATTTAATAGTAGTTATGTTGGGGTTCTAGTATTATAGATGATATCTGTCTTTCTCTCTATACTTTTATGTATTTTCCAAGTAATACTTGTATAAACAACAAGATGCATTACTTTTATAGCGATAATAAAACTTATTTTATGTTTTTAAAGAGTTTGTACTTATTAAAAAAGAGAAAAAGCATGGTCCCCTGACCCAGGGATGGGGAAAGTCTTCCTATTTGGGTAGCAATGGGCCTAGAATACATTTTCCAACCTGTCTGGGCAAAACCTACACAGCTTTGGTCGGCTCCGTGGTGCAAATGTATGTTATCGTTTACTCTTGGCAAAGGAAAGAGAAAGTATAATTTAAAAATATAACCATGACAGAGGAATAATAGTACTATTGCTAAACAAACTGCTATCTCCTGTCTAATCAAAGTAACACTTTAAGAAGTGTAGAAAGCTGAAACAGGCTGCTTTTCCTCCAGGAGCAATTGAGGTCGCGGGACTTGGATTGCCGCCCAGGGCCTCAAGACACGTTGGCCAGTTTGGGACATGCCTGAGTCAGGAAAACACCTTACAGAAAGTCTAATTCCACTTAGCTAACTTTTTGCAGATGCAGATAAACCCCCTGCATTTCCCACAACTCGGCCGCACTCCATAGCAACCCTGGTGGTGGAAAACACATGTGCCGCTCGAATTCCAGCTTGCCCTGTTCCCTTAAGAGAGACAGGCATTTGGAGACACACCAAGCAGTTGCACTGATTAGAACAGAGACACTACCTCAGAAGAGGACTAGGGTCCCCCCCACCCCGATCCTTTTAGAAGCGCTCTGGGGAAGCTGTTTCCCCCCCCAAAGAATCATTCACACCCTGTAGCAAGTCCATATTATTAAACATAACTTTTGAAATATGTCCATCATATTCCTTAAAGCAGAAGCTGCAGTTGTGAGGCAAAAATAGACTTTGAGAACGTTCCTCCAGTTTCCTGGTGCCATGACCCTTTTCTGCTTAAGGACAAATAATCATACAACCAAACATGTCCTTTTGCAAAAATAGGCGTGCTCCTCTTTAATCTTTCATACGCATTTTTCTCTGCCGCATTCTAGCAGTCTGAGCACATTTTCGGGGTGCCTAGCTCTGGGCTACTTACTTGTGGGGAGAGGAGAAGACGGGAGAGAAGCAGGTGAAGATGATGCTGATCCAAAGCACCCTTGAACACACGAATCCTGTCCTCTGTCTGCTACTGGGTACAGAGCTGGGGCTTTGACCTTCTTCTGAGCCAGGGCAGACCATACAGAAAATCTGCTTTGCTTAGCTGAATTAACCAGCATCTTCCTTTCGCCTAGGCTAGACCAAGAGCACGGAATAGGGGAAGGGTGTGGGAGGGCCCCCTTCCTCAATGGAAGCCTTCCTGTCCAGCTGAGGGGGCGGGGAGGCGGAGAAGGCGAGAGACAGAGAGAGAACCCTTAACGTAAGCACTGACCATAAACTCATTTCATTTACCGGAGAAAAAAAGCTCCAGCCCAAAAGGGGCTGGGGGGCAGGGCAGGGGCCGGCGCAGAAGGAGCTGGGAGCTTCCCTTTGCTAACAGGGTCAGTGCAATCCCTCATTTTACAGAAGAGGAAACCGAGTTGCTGAGGGAGAGGAAATAACTTGTAGAGAGGTCGCGCAGAGAATTGGTGGCGACGTTAGAACTTGAACCTTCATCTTCAGGGCTCTTTCCACTGTAATACACCGCGTCTAAAGGACAGAGAGAGCGACCCAGGAAGCCGCTAGAAAGGATGTGGGGCTTGACGAGCACCTGCGAAGGTGGACGGGGCCAGAAGAGGCAGGCAAGGACATTCTAGGTAGGGGACAATGGCCGGCACAGGCAGGGATGGATGAGCTGTGCCAATACAGGGGTCAGGAGGTAGGTCTGGAGGAAATTGCTAAGGTCAAGTATAGCTTCTCAGTGTGGGCTATGCAGACCCTAGAGGAGATAAAACAGTGTCCCACAGAATACATATGGCACAACTTCCTAGAGGACAAATTTGATTCAGTAGTGGGTCATTTAAAGCACTGTTTTTCTAAGACAAGCACAGAGTCAAAGAGATAAAACTGAGATCTCAGAGTCATTTCAAGTTTGTTGCAGGCCCCTGTGGGCTGCCCCATGACTCCCACCCCAGTCTCATTAGGAGGATTTATGCACTTGTCTCTAGACCTTTGGCTGTTTGCTTTTCCTGCCAGTACGAGGGTCCTTGACTTCTGATAACAGCTGCCCTGCTCTCCCCAGCCAGTCACATGATTCTGGAAGAGCTGCCCATCACAGGAAACTGCTAGAGCCTCATGTCAGGCACATGGCCCAGGTCAGGCCAATCCCATAGTATCCCATGCCCTTTTCCACATGGATTACGCTCGCAAAAGCTCATGTGACCCCAGCCTAACCAATGAGAATACTTCTCTGATTCGGGGGCTGGGGGTTAATCCTGAAATAGTCTCTCTTGCAGTTTCTATGCTTGGGGCTGTATGGGGCTATGCCCTCACCCACCCTGGTCTTGCATGTCCATCACTGGGAGGAAGTCCATCTTCAGGAGGAGAGAATGCGAACAGCATGCACACAGAAACACTTAGAAACACAGGAGGAAGGGGGGGTCAGTGGGAGGGGAGGGAGGCAAATGACCTAACTTAAGTCCCTGATTCAAAGTCCAGAGCACGTATGGTCTGTTGCTTTTTTGTTAAGCAGGTTTCATTTGATTCATTCAACAAATACTTACTGAGAACCTTCTAGGTGCCAGGCACCATCCTAGGGTCTGGACATAGAGTGTTAAACAATGCTCTCGTGGAGTTTACATTCTAGATTGAGTTGTGCTTCTGTCGCTTGCAGCTGAAACAGTGCTGCCTGCCAGATCGTGGAAGAATGTACACGCTAAGGATAAGGACCAGAGAGAGAGAGAATCTACACTATAAACAAGGGAGTCTGAAACTTCTTGAGCGGAGAACTCACGTGATCTTTCACAGAAGTCTAAATCTGAGGCAGGCCAGGTTGGAAGTGGTGACCATGAAAAGGCTAGAATGGCTGGGACTTCAATCTGCTCCATTTCTGAAATACTCTCATGAAGAGGACGTCATGGTTCCTGGGATGAAACACTACTTAGAAGGAAAATAAAGTGCTTCTGGGAAGTGCTCCAGGCCCAGCTCTTCTGGCACTCCCACCGCTCCCCGCCCCCATTGCTTGTGTGCTTCAGCCTTCCCTGGGCCGCTCCATTTTCCATTTACGTGGGGTACAGATGCCACTGACCGGGACATGGTAGCTGAAGGGAAGGCCCATAGGAGCTCCCGTCTAGGCTGCCCTCTCCCTGCCCCAATGCACCCACCTAAGACCCATCCCAAGTGCTTCCTTCTCCAGAAGACTCCCTTGACCGCACCCACCCACGTAGAACCTCCTTTGACCTCCAGCCACTCTCATGTCCAGGCACTTTGCTCATAGTAGAGGTGGCTTTTTTTCGGGTGAGACTCCTGCAATTCAGTAGGAAGCTGCATGAGGACTCGCCTTCACCACCTCCCCTATGGAGACTAAACCTGTACCTGACACTGCAGAGGGGGTGCTCCACCCCAGCTGGTTGACGGGGCTGACTGTAGAGACAGCTCAGGGGTACGATGAGCAGAAGTCCTTTTCCTGGGACAGTCCTGTTTTGGCCTATTTTATTGCCATAATTATCAGCAGCGTCCTCTCACTTTCAAAAGTATCTCGTGATAAAACACATTGTCACCTACTCATCTGGAGAGTACTGAAGGGGATACTGTCACGGCCAAGTTGAAAGAGCTCCTGATATAAGATGAAAATATTTATAAAATCAAAACCACATTATATTGCAAATTATATTGCAAATCTGTGCTCTGTCACTTGGAACGGCACATGCTCCTTGCAGAGCTCTGGAGAGTCTTGCCTGCTTGGCTGCCATCTGGTTCCCACACTCGCTTGAACACATGAAGCATTAAAGCCATAGTTCAGCCTGTCACAAGATTCAGGTATTGCCTCCATTTACTTCATGCCATGGGTATGTAAAATAGCATTGTTACGCCTCACAAACACTGGAAAGGCTCCCGAGCTCAGTCCAGAACCACAAAGAGTTCAAAGGCAATCATGAACGCACGGGAAGTCCAGCAGATGGGGCAAACTGCTGCTTGATGATTTTTTTCAGCTCTTAGCTTGTGAAAGTCTGCCTCCCAGGGGCAGCCAGAAGAGAAGAAAACAGCCTCATCCCATCACCCTCGCATCTTTCTCTCTACCTCTGTCTCCCCAGAGTTATGGCATCATCCTGCCACTGCTCCAGTTGGGAAGTTCCATCTGCTTACCATACTCACGGTCTTCGGAGTGGAGTGCCTACGAGACAAGCATTTCTCCCTTTGGTGGATAAAAGAGGGCTACAAATTCTTTTTTTTTTTTTTGAAACGTTTTATTTTATATTGGAATATATTTGATTAACAGTGTTGTGTTAGTTTCCAACAAGGGCCACAAATTCTTTGACATTGCTCCCACTGGGATATGGGGTCTGTGTCCTCTCCCCTCAAATCTGGGCTGGCCTCAGTGCCTTGCTGCCCAGTGTGACAGAAGTGGCCTTGCAGCTTCCGCCTGGGTCTCTTGGAGTCTTGTACTTCCACATACAAGTCCAGCTGCTCTGAGGATGTGGTGCTGGAGAAACCATGTGAAGAGATGCCGTGGACTCCAGTAAGGAGAGAAAGAGATGCCCAGGCAGCCCCTAACTGTTCCAGCCCCCAGCAGTTTGGATCATTCCAGCTGAGTCCCTGGATATCACAAGTCATCCCTGCCAAATTGCAGGTTCCTGAGCAAAATCAATGATTGTTGTTGTCTTAAGACACTACGTTTTGGGGTGGTTTGTTATGTAGCAGTCCATCAGCAGGGTACTCCCTCTTGCCAGTATTGATTTATCACTTCTTGGAGCATAAGTCTGATGCGCTATTAAGCTCTAGAACCAAAAGTGAGGAAGGGGAAGGACCAAGGGGTGAAGGGGACCCTGTACCTCTGCACTCCTAGTTCCATAATGTGAGAGCAATACTGGGGGTAGGTGAGAGAATCGTTAGACAGTAAAGGGGATTTTTTAAAATTTAGTATTATGTGATTATTTTTAGTTTCCTTTTGTTATGGCAAGTGGAAACGGTTTTGTGTTTATCATAGTGAAATCAAATTATACTTAAAAAATAAATGTATGTCACACGCATTAGGATGACTACTATGGAAAAAAAAACAGAAAATAACAAGTGTTGGCAAGGACATGGAGAAATTGGAACACTTGTGCATTTCTTGTAAAATGGTATAGCAGCTGTAGAAAACCACATGGCAGTTCCTCAAAAAATTATACATAAAATTACCATGTGATCCGGCAATCCCATTCCTGCATATATACACGAAAGAATTGAAAGCAGAGATTCAAATAGATATGTATACACCAGTCAGTGTTCATAGCAGCATTATTCACAGTAGCCAAAAGGTGGAAATAACCCAAATATCCATCTACAGATGCATGGATAAAGAAAATGTGATATATCCATACAATGGAATATTATTCAGCCTTAAAAAGGAAGGAATTTCTGATACATGCTACAACATGGATGAACCTTGAAGACATTATGCTAAGTGAAATACGCCAGACACAAAAGGGCAAATATCGTATGATTCCATTTATGAGTTATATGCTTTTATGAGTAGTCAGACTCACAGAGACATTAATTCTGGTAGCTAGCTGCATTCTTCAAGGACCCGGCAGCAGAATGATCCACCGCTGAGTCATCCCAGTTTTATTGCCAGGGGCCCAGCAGCGGGGGAGCCCCTCTGGCTCAGCACCTCCCCAGAGGGTGCTTCCAGACCTCCAGTAAGAGACCAGACTCTTACAGGTCAGAAGAGTTAACCGCAGAGCGTAGGTACTGCTGGGACATCCTGCAGACATGCAGGGCTTCCCACCTTCCCCAAGGACGGGGGGCGCAGGCACACTCTCGGGCAACGACTCCGGAGGACCACCCCTCCCTGCGGCCTCGTGGGTGGACCCATGCGCGTTACCCGGACCTGGGTTGGGGCCGGAGTCTGGGGGAGAAAGGTCAGGCCTCCCGGCTCCCCCCAGGGCCAACCACCTCGACCCAAGGCTGACCAGCTACCGCCCAAGGGTCTTTAAATCTCCGCTCCGGATGCGCTTAGGTACTTGGACGGGGGATGCGCGACAGGGGAGCCGGGGAGCCGAGAGGTCTGTACGCGACCACCCTCGGGACACAAACCTCGGCATGGCACTGCCAACCTGTGAGCACGCATCCATGTGGAGGGGCAGCCTGGCACATGCGGGGCGTCTTGGTCCAAGTGGGTTGAGGAAGGCACCAATATGGGGGTGGGGGTGAATTCTAGAAGATCTGCTGTTGCTAACACGTGACACAGCTGAGGATGCGAGCTATTCGCCAAACCAAAATGGAAAGGATTAACCGAAAGTCTAAATGAATGAGAACTCCACCACCTTCGCCCCAACCTCCCTTCCCCACTGAGCGTCCAGAATCTGGCAACCTGGCTTATGACCCCAGGTAGGAGGTGGGATTTTACTCTACGTAGTAGACACCTCTGGTGCCTCTTGTCCCTTCTACCTAGGCCACCTTTGATTTCATCTGCACAAGTGCACCATTTTGTACAAGATCAGACTGACCTCATGCTGGCAGCGGCTGACCTTCAGGGAGCATTAGGTCTCTTTTTGCTTTCAGTTTCAAGGCCTTCTCTGATGCTGTATGTGCTATGGTCTGAATGTTTGTGTCTCCACCCCAGAAAATTTATATGTTGAAACCTAACCCTTAAGGTGATGGTATTAGGAGGCGGGGCCTGATTAGGTCAGGGTGGGAGGTGATTAGGTCCTGAGGGTGGAGCCGTCCTCAGGAATGGGAGTACTGCCCTCATGAAAGAGGCTAGCGAAAGATCCCTTGCCCCCTCTGCCAGCAGAGGACATAGTGAAAAGAGGCCAATGTATGACTCGGGAGGCAGGCGCCATGATCCTGCACTTCCCAGCCCCCAGACTGTGAGCGATGCATGTCCCTTGTTGATAAGCCCCTCAGTCTGTGGTATTTTGCTATAGCAGCCCCAGTGGACTAGGACACCGTAGGAGCCTACCAGGCTCACTTGTAAGAGCATCTTGTAATTGTGGTCAATTAACACCCCAGGGTTAATAAGACCCCAGGCTTAACCCTCACCTGACAGGGAGATGGGAGCTTGTGTTTAAAGGCTGTAACTTCCTGCTCCTCAGTGGTCAATTCTGGGAGGCCTCAAAGCTTCTAGGGAGGCCCTGGGTGGAATAAAACCCATGTTTCCCACAGGGGTGACCTCAATAACGCACGATTATATTGGCTTTTCCTCTTTCCCCGTGTCACTCTCTTAGCTCCCTCATTCCAACTTCCCAAGATCAACCCCCAAATAAATTACCTGCTCTCAAATCCTTTTCTCAGCCTCTACTTTTGAGGAAACGCAAATTAAGATACTCTCCATTTGGAGATGTCAGAATGAAATGTCTGTGTGCTGGTCCAATTTTCTTGAGTGAAGCCGGTGGACAGGCCCGACCTAGGCCACAGAGCTTCCAGTCAGCGTGTCAGCATCTCATCCCTAAATCTGGATCAGGGCCCAGCATCAGGGTCCAGAGCTGGGACGAGAGTGAGGCAAGGGAAGTGCCCACCCTCTCCAGCTGACCCTGCACTTGCATGGGCCTGAGACGTGAGCACCTCCCTAAATGTTGCCCCCTGGGTGTCCTATTTGCCTCCATGTAGTCCTGGCACTGGCCAAGACAGTAGTAAAAAGCCTTTAAGATTAAAACCAACAAATGGAAAAAAGAAACTCAAATAAAGGAAATAATGCATACAGCAGAAAAAAACTTTAAAAAATCCACAATATCCTCAGAGACATAATTTATGCATTCTTCAAGTAGAAAAAAAAGAGCAGTTAAAAAACAAGAAGAAGCTCTTGGAAATGAAAAGTTTAGGGCATCTCTCAGCGAGTAGAACAAAAAGGCAGAGTAGGAAAATAGGAAAGGAAAGAAAAAAAGAATATTAGAGGATTGTTCCAGGAGACAAATCATAGATGTTCTAGAAAGAGAGCCAGAAAAAAAAAAAGTGGAGAGGATATTATCAAAGAAATAATACATGGAAATGCCCAGAACTGAAGGACATGAATTTCCCGTTTAGCAGAATACACTGTGTGCCCAGCATAGTGAATGGAAAAAGCCCACATCAAGGCATGTCATCATGAAAATCTCAAACACAAAGATAAGAGAAGCTTCTAGGAACTTCCAGGAGAAAAAAATAGATTACATGCAAAGGATCAGGAAACAGAATGGCTTTAGATGTTTCAAGAGAAATACAGGCAGCTAGAATACAGGAAGCAATTCCTTCAGTATTCTGAAGGAAAATTAAGATCCAACCTAGAATTCTCTATCCAGCCAAAGCAATAGTTAAGCATCAGGATAGAATATAAACATTTTCAAACATGATGGGTCTCAACAAATTCCTTCCTTTCTCAGGAAGCTGCTGGAGGCTATAAGCCACCAAAATGGGGAAGAGAGACTTCAGCTTCTGCAAATGGCAGGCTAGGTCATTTGGGCCAACACTCCTGCTGAAGACATCAAAGAAGGTGGACAACATAATTTTAAAATATCCTTAAGCATGAAACACTTAACAAGACAGAAAGTAGAGAGCCAAGATCCAGGAGAAATGAGACCAGCTCTTTGGGTCATTTTGGCTCAAAGAGACTTTTTCAATCGGGAAGAAGAAGCCAAGAGACCGAGTGCTTCCAGTGGCCTCCCAGGGACAGGGAACAAAAGTCAGAGTCCAGCGTCAGCCCAAGACGAAGACTCTGGTAAATCATCGCCTGCCTTGGGCTGGTATCCTGAAAAGCTGTAGCCTAGGAGTAAGGATGACTTGGAAATAAACCAGCTGTCACATGCATTGCAGTCTGCCTTCCATTCATCCGAGTAACCCATCCCCACAAACCACACACCTTGAAATTGGATTAAGTGTATTCCAGATAGCTAGCAGTCCCAGGCTCCTAGGGAAAACAAATCTTCTTTAAAGGAATATAATAATATCCTAGGCTTCAAATTATGTCTTTAATTTAAAATCTAATGCCCAACACATAATCAAACACATAAAGATTCAAGACACTATGAGCAAGAACCAGTAGAAATGACAGCCAATAGAAAGCAGAAGAACTCCCAATACCAGAATTTTCAAGCTTGATTGTAAAACAGTGATGCACATTTTGTTCAAAGGGAAAACACCAAGCTTCACAATTGTGGCAGGAAACTGAAAACCATAAAACAAGGCACAGCAGATTTTTAAAAAAAAAAAGGAGGAGAAGGAGAAGGAGAAGAAGAAGAAGAAGAGGAAGGAGAAGAAGGAGAAGGAGAAGAGGAAGAAGAAGGAGGAGGGGGAGGAGGGGGAGGAGCAGGAGGAGGAGGGGGAGAAGGAGGAGGAGGAGGAAGCAGAGGAGGAGAAGGAGGAGGGGGAGGAGAAGCAGGAGGAAAAGGAGGAGCAGGAGGAGAAGGAGAAGAAGAAGAAGGAGGAGGAGGAGGAGGAGGAGGTGGAGGAGCAGGAGAAGGAGGAGGAGGAGGAGGAGGAGGAAGAGGAGGAGGAGGAGGAGGAGAAGGAGAAGGAGAAGGAGAAGGAGAAGAAGAAGAAGAAGAAGAAGAAGAAGAAGAAGAAGAAGATGATGATGATAAAGGGTCCATCAAATAGGGAATGTAACACAGAAGAGATACAAAGGAAATTCCCACAGCGATAGGAAAGGAGGATGCCAGGATGAAACCTGTACACTAGACCTTGAGAGCTACCTGTTTAGGTTGGAACAGGGGATGGAAGGCCTCAAGAGGGTTGTTTTCCAGGAGGAAAAATGTGGAGCCAGAAAACAACAACAAAAAAAGTGGAGCTGATAAGATTCTCTAATGTATTTCCCATATGAAAAATTGGGTTGAAAGTTGTACAGAGTTATTGGACATTGGGAATTCCCTGGAGGTTTGGTGGTTAGGACTCGGCGCTTTCACTGCTGAGGGCACGGGTTCGATTCCTGGTCGGGGAACTAAGACCCCACCATACGGGCGGTGCGGCCAAAGATAAAAAAGTTATTGAAGAGTATGAAAACAGCCAAGGATTTGAAGAAAGTCAAGGAGAGAGGGAGAGGGTGAGGAAGAGGGAGAGAGGAAGAGAGAGAGGGAGGAGGCAGAGGCAGTCGATAGAAAATACTTAAAATGTTAAAATCAGGAAAGAGCAGTGTAACCACAGGATTTAATTTGTAAGTCTAATCTCACATAACTTCTTCTTTGATCTATGGGTTATTTAGAAGTGCGGGAATTTTTCTAATATTTGGGAACTTCCTGCCTTCTCTTGGGTTAGTATTTCTTTGTGCTGATGTTACTTCCTCTATTTTCTTCTTAGCTTTACCTCTTTCTGTTAATTTTTAGCAGTTGCTCTAGGGTTAACAATATGCATCCTTAACTTAAAAGGTCTATTGAGAGTCATTATTGTCTCTCATCCTTCATGCCAAAAACATCAAACTTCCAACTTTCCCCTTCTCACCTTACGTGCCACACTTCACAAGTCTAATAACCTTACAACGCAATAATTCCATATACCTGCCCTCGTGTTCTTTGTGCAATGGTCATATCTTTCACTTCTACAACTCTTATAAACCCCAGCTCAGAGTTTCTACTATTTGTTTCTTTATAGAGTCATCTGTCTTTTAAGTAAATAAGAAGAAAGAATAGTCTTTATGCTTTACTCACTTACTTGCCATTTCCAGTGCTCTTCATACCTTCTTGTATATCCAGAAAACAATGATGCTATTTTGATTAATAAATTAATAACTGATTAATTTTTAAAATCCCACCACTGGGTATACAGTTCAAACAAAGACCATACTTTGGAAGTTTTAATCCATCTCAGTAGAACTGTGAAAGGACCTGCCTTAAGTCAGGGCCATCCAGAAACCACAGAGAAGGGAAAAAAAGCGATTTTGATTTGGAAACAGTTACTGTTTTAAAAATAAATAGCTGTTAAGATTACTAATAAAAGTCTGTGTAACAATTGTAATAAGAATTGCCATTTATTGACTACCTACCCCGTGTTGTTGGAAGTGGACCCTCAGTGGCAACTGAAGTTCAGAGAGGTTAAGAACCTTGCTCGGACTCCATGGGTACAGAGGAAGTGGAGGTGAGCACAATAGCCTGGAAATGTGTATGACACACAAAGCTAAGGAAAAAAATGTCATGGTCATTAGGATAAAATAATACTATGCACTTACGACTGTGTTTGGATATGTCCTAGTTTTCCCTAATTTCCACATTTTTTAAAATGAATTTTTATTGGTGTATAGTTGCTTTACAATGTTATTAGTTTCTGCTGTACAGCAAAGTGAATCAGTTATACGTATACATATATCCCCTCTTTTTGGATTTCCTTCCCATTTACATCACACAGCACATTAAGTAGAGTTAAGTAGAGCTCCCTGTGCTATACAGCAGGGGTCCCTAACTCTGGGGCCCCCGAGGACTGGCAGGAACGTGTCCTGTTAGAAACCGGGCCGCACAGCAGGAGGTGAGCGGCCCAGCAGGAGGTGGGCAGCGGGGGTGGGGGGGAGCGAGCGAAGCTTCATCTGTATTTGCAGCTGCTTCCCATCGCTCACATTACCGCCTGAGCTCCACCTCCCTTCAGCATTATGGCGAGTTGTATAATTATTTCATTATATATTGCAATGTAATAATAATAGAAATAAAGTGCGCAATAAATGTAATGTGCTTGCAGGGAGATCAGCTCGGTGCTTTGTGACCACCTAGAGGGGTGGGATTGGGAGGGTGGGAGGGAGACGCAAGAGGGAGGAGATGTGGGGATACATGTATATGTATAGCTGATTCACTTTGTTATAAAGCAGAAAGTAACACACCATTGTAAAGCAACTGTACTCCAATAAAGATGTTTAAAAAAATGTAATGTTCTTGAATCAGCCTGAAACCATTCCCCCCGCCCCCATCCCCGCCACCACCACCACCCCCGCCCTGTTCCATGGAAAAATTGTCTTCCACGAAACCGGTCCCTGGTGCCAAAAAGGTTGGGGACCACTGCTATACGGTATGTTCTCATTAGTTATCTATTTTATACATAGTATCAATAGTGTATATGTGTCAATCCCAATCTCCCAATTCCTCCCACCCCATCTCCCCTAATTTCCACATTTTAAAAAATCAGCATTAAAAACCAAAGGAGCACAGATTGAGGTTTTCTTCTTGATGTAATCAGAATGATTGAAAAATAACTGAAAAGAGGAAAAAAGTCACAGAGCATTAGCTTCGTTTAAAAATTATTTTCTTCTTCCTCTATTTTAGCTACAATAAAAATAGTTTCATTTTTCCTGATTATATACATTTAGATATATACATAAAAGTTCAAAAACCAAACAAACAACCTGATTTAAAAATGGGCAAAGGACTTGAATAGACATTTCTCCAAAGAAGATATACAAATAGCTAATAAGCAGATGAAAAGATGCTCAACATCACTAATCATTAGGGAAATGCAAATCAAAACCACAATGTGATGCTACTTCATACCCATGAGGATGGCCATTATCAAGAAAACAGACAATAGTAAGTGTTGGCAAGGATGTGGAAAGATTGGAACCCTTGTGCATTGTTGGTGGGAATGTAAAATGGTGGAGTCACTGTGTAAAGCAGTATGGCAGTTCTTCAAAAAAGTTAACAGAATATCCAGTAAACAGCAATTCCACTTCTGAATATATACCCAAAAGAACTGAAAGCAGACACAAACAGATATTTGTATACCCATGTTCATAGAATCCTTATTCACAATAGCCAAAATGTAAAAGCAAACCCAAGCGTACTAATTTGCTAGGGCTGCCATAACAAAATACTACAGACTGGGTAACTTAAATAACAGAAATTAATTTTCTCAGTTTTGGAGGCTGGAAGTCTAAGATCAAGCTGCCAACAGGGTTGGTTTCTCCTGAGACCTCTCTCCTTGGCTTATAGATGGCCGCCTTCTTGCTGTGTCCTCACATAGCCTTTTTGCATTCTTGGTAACTTGGACTAGGGCCCCATCCTTATGACTTTATTAACTTCATTACCACTTCCAAGCCCTATCTCAAATACAGTCACATTAGGGGTTATGGATTTTGGGGGGACACAATTCAGTCCATGGCACCAAATGTCCATCAATGGATAAACAAAAGGTTATATATACATGCAATGGAATATTATTCAGCCTTAAAAAGGAAATACCGACACATGCTACATGGATGAACCTTGCAGACATTATGCTAACAGAAATAAGCGAATCACAAAAGGACAAATACTGTACGATTCCACTTATATGAACTATCTAGAGGAGTCAAATTCATAGAGACAGAAAGTAAAATGCTGGCTGCCAGGGGCTGGGGGGAGGAGAGACTGGGGAATTATTGTTTAAGGGGTACAGAGTTTCAGTTTTGGAAGATGAAAAAGTTCTGGAGATGGATGTTGATGGTTGCACGACAATGTGATTGTGCTTCATGCCACTGAATTCTACACTTAAAAATGGTTATCATGGTACATTTTAGGTTGTGTATATATTACCACAATAAAAAAAAAGTGCAAGAACTTCCCTGAGGTAATAATCATTAAAACTTGGGGAACTCATCTTTTCATGCATCTTTCTCTACACTTATGTATATACATATTATGTGTTTTTTGTCCTTGTAGAAATCCTATTAAGTTCAAAATATTATCGTAAGAGATTTCAGATGTAAAGTATGGAGAATCATAATGCAGCTGCCCATGTACCCACCACTCAGTTTTAATAAATTTTAGTATTTTCCCATTCTTGCTTGAGACCTTTTATAAAATTCTTTTATCACGTAATATTCGGTACCTACAATACCCAATCTCAGAACTAGGTCCTGTGGGTACCTTTGAATCCACCTGTGTCCATCCCCATGTCATCCACCCATCCCCCTGCCTCTTCCTACCTGCATCTCCCCCCCACCACCCACCCCCAAGAAACACTTTCCTGACTTTTGTATTTGTTATTCCCTGCTTAAACAGCTTGTCACATATGTATACAGCTCTATTCTGGCCACCTCTTACTGCCTGAAAAACTATCTCAGAATTCAGTGACTTAAAGCAGCAAGCATTTAATTGTATCTCATGATTCTATGGGTCAGGAATTCAGGCAGGGTTCATCTAGGAGATTCTTTATTCCACAGAGCGGATGGGCTGGGCTGGAAGGTCCACATGGGCTCCGCGTAAGTTTGGAGCCTTGGTGGGGATGGATGGGTAGAAGGCTGGGTTCAGCTGGGACTGTTTACTGGAGTCTAGCCTCCTGAATGACTGACTCTGGGTAGTCAGACTTCTCCTAGGGTAGCTCAGGACTTTCAGTGTTCCAAGCAAGCCAAACAAAGCTATAAGACTTCTTATGACTTTGTGTAGAAGTCTGGAATGTCACTTCTGCTGTAGTCTACTGCTCAAGCAAGTCTCCAAGGCCAGCCCAGATTCAGGGGGAGGGGAATTTTCTCTGCCTCTTAATAGAAGGATTAGAAAAGAATTTTTGGCCATCTTTATTATATCACAACAGCCCCTAAACAGTACGTTTTTAGTATTTTTAATGCCAGATGGTGGCGGGGGCCCTGTACACGTGGAGCATTCCACAGCAAATGTCACCTTCTCAATTAGGCTTATCCTGATACCTTGTTTTACCTCCTTTCTTTTTTTTTGCCTTGATTTATTTTATTTATTTTTTATACAGCAGGTTCTTATTAGTTATCTATTTTGTACATATTAGTGTATATATGTCAATCCCAATCTCCCTTTTATTATGGAAATTTTCAAACGTATAAAAAGGTACAGTAGGATCATGAACTCCACACAGACCCATCATCCAGCTTCAGTGATTATGCGCTCATGGCCAATCTTGCTGCCACACCCCACCTATTTCCCCCGACTCCAATCAAGCCATTTCCATCCATGAATAACTGAGTATGTATTTCTAAAAGACAGGACTCTTTTTTAAACACATAACCACAATATATTATTCCATATTTTAAAAACCACAATTCCTTGATATCAATGTATATTCAAGTCTGTTCAAATTTCCAATTGTCTCATAAGTGTCATAAAATGTGTGTGTATTTTAAAGTTTGTTTACTTGAATTGGGATCCAAATAAGGTCCATACGTCACTATTGATTGATATATATATTTTTTTAACAGTCTTTTTTCTTTTTTCTTGGCCGCACTGCACAGCTTGTGGGATCTTAGTTCTCCTGAACCCAAGCCCTTGGCAGTGAAAGCACCGAGTCCTAACCACTTGACCACCAGGGAATCCCTGGTTGATATTTCTTTTTTTTTAAATAAATTTATTTATTTTGTTTATTTATTTTTGGCTGAATTGGGTCTTCGTTGCTGCGCGTGGGCTTTCTCTAGTTGTGGCGAGTGGGGGATACTCTTCGCTGCGGTGTGTGGGCTTCTCACTGCAGTGGCTTCTCTTGTTGCAGAGCACGGGCTCTAGACTCTCTAGTTGTGGTGTGCGGGCTCCGTAGTTGTGGCACACGGGCTTAGTTGCTCCGCGGCATGTGGGATCTCCCCGGACCAAGGATCGAACCCGTGTCCCCTGCGTTGGCAGGCAGATTCTTAACCACTGCGCCACCAGGGAAGTCTCCCTGATTAATATTTCTTTAAGTCTCTTTATCTATAGATTTCTCCTTCATGCCTTTTTTCCTTGCAACGTATTTGTTAAAGAAACCAGGTTGTTTATCCTGTAGACAAACAACTGATAGCATCTTAGACTGAATGAAACACAGGAATATTTTTGGCTTGTCAAACCTAGAAACTTTTCCACGTTCTCCAATTTTTCACTTAACAAGCACAATACTCCACTTTCTTGGCACTTGAGACCACAGAGGCTTTGGTTGCCTCCCCAGCACCAATTTCAGACTTCTTCCTGTTTTATTGAATCTTGACCTTGTTCAACATATTCCAAGGGAAATGAACTGTAATCTTAGCTCTAAAAGTGGGCTTGATTGGGCAAAAGGCAATCCCACCCCCAATTTCCAGTTACCGGTTAAGAAATGGGACATTTGAGCCCATTCTGGCTAGTGAGACTTGAGAGATTTTTCACAGCTTTTAAGAGAGTTGCACAGAAAGACTTTCTTGAGGAAGCCTGCACTCAGATGACTGTTGGCAGCCCCTCTCCTGACCACAAGAAGGCCCGGACTTAGGGTGAAGCTGGCACTACGGACAGCAGAGTAGACCAGTGGAAACCCCATGGGTTCTTGGCATCCTAGTGGAGCAGTGGATCAAACTGGTCAGGCCTGAGCTACCTCTGGACTTCCCAGTTATGTAGCCAATAAACCTTATTGTTTAAGCCAGTTTGATCTAGGCAATACGACTGGAAGCCTAGAACATGCTAACTGATACAAAAGCCATTAAGATGATTCCAGTCTGGCTTCCTCTCTGCTGCAACCAAAATAGACTACTCACCATTTCCCACACTCCCCTGCAATTTTTTTCCCTATGCCTCTACCCAAGTAGACCTTTTGTCTGAAACCTTTTCCCCCAGCCTTCTTTCCTCTGTATCTACCTGTCCAAACCTTTCTCATTCTCCCAAGTCCCATTTCAAATATTGCTTCTCCCTGAAGCTTCCCCCAGAATGCCCTCCTGCCTCCCCCTCCCCGTTCTGAGTTTCCTCTTTGAATTTCCTCGCATCAGGTGTGCCCCCTCCTCTAGCACTGAGTGAAGACTTGCCTTGCATTAGAATTGCTTGTATACTTGATCCCTCTCCCCTACTAGACTTTAAGCCCCTCAAGGGGGGGGGGGGGACAATTTGCATTCACCTCTATCCCCAAAGCACCTAGCACAGAGCCTGAGACACAGGAAGGCCCCATAATAATCTACACTAAGTCCCCTACATACGAACCTTCAAGTTGCAAACTTTCAAAGATGCGAACATGCATTCGCATGTCCAATCACGTAAGTTATTTCACATGTCTGGCGTACACTGTCACGCGCATGCATCCTCTACGAGTGGTTGTGATTTTGTGCACTTTACTGTACAGTACTGGATAGAGTACAGTGGTACAGTTTCAAGCCCAGGATGTCCGGAAGCAAGGATAAAAGCAGCGGTGGTGTAGCTGGTACTGCTAAGAGGCGCCAGCTGTTGTACTGAACTACTGTACTTTTCAAGGTACTGTAAGATTTAAAATGTTTTTTAAATTTTGTGTTTGTTTTTTATGTATTATTTGCATGAAAAGCATTATAAACCTATTACAGTACAGTACCATATAGCCGATTGTGATAGTTGGGTACCTAGGCTAACTGTGTTGGACTTGGGAACAAATTGGACTTACGAACGCGCTCTCGGAACAGAACTTATTCGTATGTAGGGGACTTACTGTACTGAGTTGAACAGCAACAATGCCGGATGTGGTTGCTCCTTTAACCTATGTGACCCCAGACAGTTGTTCTCTATGAAGGCTTAGTGACCTTTTAAAGAAATTGTTGTGTCTCCAAATTTATAAGTAACTTATGTAAACACGTTTTGAAAAGGGGGAGGGCAGATTCAACTGAAGGCAGCATCTTCCCCTAAGTTCCAACCAAAGGCCAGGTGGCCCCTTGTGGACCTTGTTTAACCACACCTGACCAACTAGAGCAAGGGTTGCAATCATTAACGGAATGTCTTCAGAAAGGCGACTTCGGAAGTGATGAGCTTCAGGAAGACCCACACTGAGGAGGGACCAGACAATTTTAAGAAAGAGGTGGTTTGGAGACCTCCCTGGTGGTCCAGTGATTAAGACTCCACGCTTCCAATGCAGGGGGTGAAGGTTCGATCCATGGTCAGGAAGGTAAGATCCCACAAGCTGTGTGGCAGGGAGGGAGGAGGGGAGGGAGGGAGGGAGAGGAGGGAGGGAGGGAGAGGAGGGAGGGAGGGAGGAAGGGAGGAGAGGGAGGGAGGGAGGAGAGGGAGGGAGGGAGGGAGGGAGGGAGGGAGGAAGGAAGGAAGGAAGGAAGGAAGGAAGGAAGGAAGGGGTGGTCTGGACACCAGCCCTGGTGTCAGACAGATCCCTGTTTCATACTGGTTATGTTCCAGATAAGTCGCCTTGGACAAGTTCCTTCCACTCTCTGGGGGCTCAGCTCCCTCATCTAAGAAAATGGGGGGAATAAGAGTACCTACTACCTCAGGGGGTTGTTGTGAACAGGAATGAAGCAATGCGTGAAAAGTGCCTACACGCAGTAAGCGCTCGGTAAACATGCAACTGCCATTAACAACAAGGAGGATGACCCTCACAGGGTGGGAGGGAAAAGCAGTGGAAAGTAGGGGTAGCGGGGACAGGACAGCAGGAATGAGGAGGGAACAATCTCTCTCTGAGCAGACTTTTTTGTATAGCTCTGACTCTCATTATGTTTCGCCATAATAAGTAATTACAACTAGGATGTGGGAGCCAGGGGCCTACATGAAATATAAACACTAACAAATGAATCAAATTGCTTTACAGGTGAATAACACCAAGTAATTTTGGAAAACGGCATTTTGATTGGCTACTGTAAGGCTTACGACAAAGATCTGTCCACAAATACTGGACCCCAGTTAATAAGTCTGTTACAGACATATGTAACTACTTTATGATACTAGTGAGGCAAGCCACACTCTCACCGCCAAAGAAAAAAAGTTTAAGAATAAGGAAAAGGGGAAGGCTAGGGGATTCCTGTGGTGGGGACGAGAATGGAGACAACAGAAACATACGGACGTCTCCACTCTCATCCATACCACAGGATTCATTCTAGCCCAGATACAGAAGTAGATATAGATGTGTGTGTACATGGGTTAGTATGCATGCTTATATTTCCTAGCTCTGTCCACTGGGAGGACCTAGAAGCAAAGATACCCCAACAGTCATAAGCACACCTAGCACTCAGATCTTTGTTTCTAACACCATCGTCCAATAAAGGGACCCTTGAAGTAATGGCTGATTCCAGAGCGGGGCAGGGAAAACCCAAGGTGAACCCGTAATGTCCTCTGGTGCCAGGAAATAGGAAAGTGCTTGAAAAGGGGTGGGGCTAATGGGAAGATGCATGGCAAATGTTCTGGGGGAAACGTGCAATATAAATGAACCTGAGATTTATGTTCAAAGCTCTCAAATACTGTCATAATGAAAGAAAAAAAAATGTTAGGAAAAGAAGTTCTACTGAAAAGCTACCAAGTTTGAAAGTCACTTCAGTCATGAATCATAACGGGGAAGCTCATTATGAAGTACACTCACGCTGTATGAAGAGAAAACTTGAAACTTAATTTGGCAGTTTTTATCGGTAATGCTTGAAGTTACAAATAATAATGAAAAAACAATTAAAAAATCATTACTCTTTCAAGTGAAGTATCTATAAAATTCACATTTAAAAATGGCAAAGAGCACACACAACCCTTCACGCCAGGAAGTTATTTTGTCTGAAGCTGCCCACAGGATCATAAAATAAGCCGGCAGAAAAACTTGAAGATCACATTAGAGGAACTCTGTAATCATCTTTGAAAATGCTTCCCAGTGCCAGAGGAAGTCAGTTTACATTCTTAAAGATCAGTTATGACCTCGAAAAAGCTCTTTAATGTACAAGTCATTTGGAATTATTACCTTCAATTAGCTTAATATTTTCCTCTATGCTACCGGTGTCTTAGTTTCCACATAAGAGGTGGGCGCCAAGGTTAAGTGCCAAAGAACTAAGAGCCAGGTTCTGGAATAAGATTGCCTGGGTTCGAATTCCTCATCTGCCACTTCTAGCTGTGTGATCCTGGGCAAATTATGCAACCTCTCCAGGCTTGCATTTCTTCATATGTAAAATTGGGATGATTAAAAAAATCCACTTCGCCTCATAGGGGTTATCATAAGGATTCAGAAGTGCTCAGTATGGTTCCATTGCATATGGTGATAATTCAATTAATGATTAATAATAAATAGGGTTTGGGGGCTTTTCGTTTGTTTTGTTCAACCTGAAAATAGGTCTTGCTTCTCATTCTAGGTAATTCAGATACAATTTTTAAATATTTTATTCGCTTTTTAACGTTCTGTCATTTATTCAACAAATACTTATCGAGCACTGTAATTTGCCAGGCATTCTTGTAGGTGTCTGGGATATAGCAGTGAACGAGACTGTCCCAGTCCTGCCCTCATGGAGCTGATGGTCTACTGGGGGGAGGCAGCTGATAAGTAGAGAAATAAAGGAAAAGCTCCATTTGGCAGGTGCTTGTCAGGGAACAGCTCTGCCATGGACGTCCCCACATAGGCCATGAGGACAAGGTCAACTGCAGTCTGCCCCAAGTCTCAGACGAACGCCCTGTGACCCTCCCAGGAACATGGTAAGCAGCCACGTGAGGAGCTGTCGGGAGGCCACTGGTCATCCACCTCCCGATCTTGCGGCGGCTGCCATGAGGCAGTTTCTGGTCCGCCTCCTTGGTTTTCAAAAGGCGTGGGACTTCCAACCTTGCCGCCCCACTGAGGGTACAGCTGCAGGCTATACAGTCACTTAGTTGGAGTATGGAGCCGACTCCTCCACGACAGGGCAATCCACCACTCGTGTCATCTGTCCTCCCTGTTTTGGTATCATCCTGCGGGACTGGGGATGCAACAAGTGGACGTAATGCTGATCTTGCCTACGCTGCTAAGTAATAAACTCTGCATCAGCCTTGGGCTTTGTTTCCTCTGCACCTGAATTGATGGCAGAGTTGCAAGTCCAACCTAGCAGCTGTGGCAGTAGTTGCCATTTAGGGACTGCCTGACCACCTGACAGAGCTAAGGACCACAAGGAAACTAAAACAGAGGTAATGTAATGGAGAGTGACTTTGAGGCTGTTAGGGAGAGCAGGGAAGTGTTCACCAAGGTGACACGTGAGCCAGACAGGCTGATCTGGGGGAACCGAGTGATAGGCGGAAGGAACACCACGTGTGAAGTGAACTGAGACAGGAGGCAGAGGATAAATGAAGTTAGACCAGCGGGCAGAGGCTAGTTTACACATGGGCTTGCAGGCCTGAGGACAGCTTGAGTTTTCAAGTGTTAAGGAGGCAAGTGATATACAGTTGACCCTTTAACAACACAGGGGTCAGGGGAGTAGTCCAAAATCTGTGTAGAACTTGTTAGTTCCAAGTGCGCAGATTCAACCCACGGCAGAGCATGTAGCGCTGTGGGTATTTATTGTAATATTCAATACATCTGTGTATAAGTGGCCCGCGCAGGTCAACATCACGTTATTCAAGGGTCAACTGTAATCCGATTCATATTTTTTTAAAGATCATCGTGCAAAGAAAGAAAGTAAAAACAACACACACACACACACACAAGAATGAAAAAAAGATGACCCAAACTGCAGCGCAGGGGCTGACCAAGAGGGGCGAGCGCGGAAGTAGGGGGCAGCGGCGTCCGAGCACTCTGGTGAAGGATGCTTGTGGTGCAGCCAGGGTGCTTGGAGCAGCGAGGTGGGGAAGAGTAGATTATCCACCCCTGTAGGAGTTTGGCTTTTACTCGGAAACTGGGAGCCACAAGAAGGATTTGAGCCCAAGAGTGACTCAACCTAATATTTTAATTAGGATCACTTAGGCTGCTGCGTTGAGAGACTGTGTGTGTGTCGGTCAGGGGGAAGGGGGACAAGAATGGAAGCTGCTATTGCCATAATCCAAGGAAGAAATGATGACCAATTTGTCCACGGCAGCCTTCCCTCCACGAATTCGGCAACTGAACCTCTGAGATTGTCTCTTCTGTGAAATGTGCTTACAATAGATAAAAATAATGTATACAAAGCACTGTAGCACAGCATCGGACACATGTTAAACCTATTAAATAGTAGGTATTATACTGGCTTTGCCAGTTTTATTCCTGAATCCTCTGCACCCACTTTCAGAACAGCTCCTAGCGGTTCTTGTACCTTTAAAAATGCAAATAAAACCTTATCACTCTCTACTTAAAAACCCTGAAGTTCCTTCCGTCTGTGGAATGCAGAAAATCCACCCTCCTGGTCACCGCCTACCAGGTAGGTGGTCCAGGGTCTGGCCCTGGCCTTCCTCTCCGGTCTCAGGGCCTGCCCCTTTCCTTGCTGGCCTTCCTTCTCTCCCTCCAACATCTCAGATGGCTTGTCACCATCTCAGTGCCTTTTGCATCTGCTGTTCCTACCATGAGAACTTTCTACTCCAATGCTTCATGCGGCTGGTTTCTCTCCCATTCAATCGCAGCTCAACCATGAGCTTCCCTGGCCTCCTTATCTAACATATGGCACCTACCCCTCATCCTCCAGTCCCCAGCACATTGCTGGTTTAGGTCCTTTACAACCTGCCACTATTGGAAATTATTTGGCTTACTGTCCCTTTCCCCAACTAGAATGAAATCTTCACGAAGTCAGGAACCTTGCCCATCTTCCCCAGCACCTAGCACAGAGCGGATGCTCAGTGTATTTCTAGGATCTCAAATGCAGGGAAGGACATTAATTGATTAACTTTCCAAGCTAAAGAATTAAGGCAGTAGCCCAGGTTATCTATAAATCTTTTATACATGGAATTAAAATGGGGACCTAACTATATTTACAGGTATAATACATACAATATTCTAAGCATTCACAAAATGGGAACATGTGAAGGGTTTGACACATGAATTTTCCAGGTTGCTAAGGTGTGCTTCTTCTTTAAGCATCAACATTCCCCTGGGTGGTAATACTCCTAAAACAGGGTCCACGTTGTCCTAGCTCCTAAAATCAAGCAAATGAAATTTCATTTTCCTTTCTTATGAACATCCCTATTGTAAGGGGTTGTAATGAAAGAGCAGCCCTGAGGGATTACTGGAGTGTGACATTTATGACCATTTGCGCCAATCCTCAATGACTACACGGCCCCAGAAGGCTACAGCTTTTTTCTTTTGAATACTTTTCCTCCACCTTGACAGACTGCTATCCTACAAATTACTGCTATTCCTGTCAGTATCTCCCCTCCCCTACCTTATAAACAGACTATATCTGATCTGTTGAAAATTGGTTAAAGAAATAAAATTGTTAGAACTGTATGCCCCAAAAGCAGGTTAAGTCAAGTCTGTCTGCACAATATTCTTAAAAGTGTGTGAGCTTCAGCAGGCCTTTCCTTCCTGGCTGTTACCTGGGTTTCTTGCTGGGTTTGTCAACCAGCTAAAACAGAACCACAAACTAAAGAGTCTGCACAAGTCAGAAGGGGAAATAGTTCAGCTTCTTCATGATATTGTACCAACAATCAGACCGATCTTGGTTTAATCCCTGACACTTACTAGCCATGCACCTATCTTCTCGAAACATTCATTTTTCTCAGCGGCGACTTAACGTTTATGGAGCACTTGCTAAGCCCCAGGCCGCTGTCGTGTTGCACCTGTACTCTCCCATATAATGAATCCTTACAGTAAGCCTGTGAAGGAGACAGCATTATCCCCATGAATCAGTTGAGAAAACAGGTTCCAAAGTTAAGTAACTCAATGTCACATAGCTAATAAGGAATGGTCAGGACAGTCTAACTCAGAACTCTTAGCTATTCGTTCATTCAACAACCATCATCTGAGCCGCTACCACCTTTGAGGCACTAGGTATACACCTCAGTGAACAAGACAGATAAAAATTCTTGCCCTCCTTTATTTTATACACAGTAGCTTGAACCTCTTCATCTCCTCCCCTTATCATGCCCCTCCTCCCCTCCCTCTATACTACAATGAAATGAAGCAAGTCTTGCCCTCCTTATATGGAGCGTACATTCTAGAGGACATGAAAAGAAGAGACAAACAGTGAGCAACAAATACAAATGTAAATTATACTGCATGTTATTAGATTATACCACTCAAAATTGCCAACTGCCAACTATTTTGACCTACAAAAATGGTAGTTTCATACGGTTCGACCTAAGAGAAGGCGGTAAGTGCAACTGAGAAGAGGGTGAGGAGGGTCCGCAGTCGGAGGCGGGGTGCAGTGGTGAGTAGGGTGGCCCGGGAGAGCCCAGTGAGGTGGCGTGCTGAAGAGAGGAAGCGGAGTTACCCTGGATGCTACACTCACACGGGGTAACGCCCACCTCAGCCTCAGAGGGCACCAAGATCAAATGAGATAACAAAAGGGAAAACTTTTTGTAAACTAGGAAGTTCTAGGACTACAGCAAATTATTATTTAGTATCATTTAAAGTTCCCTGTTTTGCTGCTGGGAATTACAGCAGACTCTGTAAGGCATAAATATAGCTGGATGGCCTGCAAGGTTACTAGTTCATACCTTACCTGGAGCAGAGAAGCAATGAAGAGTTTTGGCTTAAAACTTTTCTGCCTGCTCCCAGAAAACAAAAGGTTTTGTTGTTGTTCTTTAGTCGATAGAGTATTCTCTACCCAAAGAAGGTAACAGTGTATGTCTGAAAAACTGCTGAACTGCAGGTGAGGTTGCGATGGAAGCAATTTAACAGAATTCCAAGAGAGAGCCATGTTATTTTAGCATCAGAAAATGTAATAAACTATATACCATGTGTCTAAAATCTGAGGTCTCTGAAGTAGGTAAGAATCTCACTAGCTCCACCAACCCATTCTACCAGATAATCATTATTTGCTCTGCTGGGTAAAGATTACAATTAAACTAGCTACTGAAATTTAACAGACAAGGAAAAGGTAACCAATAGAAAACTACACTAGGTTAATTTGTAGAGAAATAACAGGTATGCATAGTTTCTTTTAAAGAGACAGCCTTTATTTTAAGAATTTTTACATTGAAGACTTCAAAAAGTGGTAGGTTTTTAGAACGTATTGACCTGTATTTAAAAGGAACTGTTGACAAAGATTCTCCAGAAATAATCTGAACAAGCGGGAAAATACAGTTAATACTACTGAAACCTACTAAAATAACTCCAGGACATATGGTTTATCCGACATAACAATACCTCTAAATGCTGTCACTGACATGAAACTGACTGCTTCTTTCCTAAACACACAGCGGTATAATTAATATTCAATCACTTCTGTTCTTTCCTGAATATATAAAAATTAAAATACCAATTAAAAAACTAATATATTCTCCTCTTTCAATGTTTCTTACAGATACAATTTCAATATTTTCATTCATTAGTGGTGTGGTTTAAGAGACTTTTCATTCACAAATCAAACAACAATCCATCCAAAGGGAACTGATACTCTATAGGCTCATAGTGCAAATAAAGAGTTTGGGAATGCAGCGACTGACCTTTCTAAAATACAGAACGGATAAAATTCTTAGAAGATACATGCAATAAGCTCTACTAAGCAGCTGGCCACAGAACTAGAACATCTGATAATTTTCCTGGTGACTTCAAGGGGACTCCAGATGCTTCCAAACTCAACTTGAACTCTCATCTTAGGCTTTGTATTTTGCTTTTCCAGTTTCGCTAATGACACAAACATGCTATAAAATAAAAATCCAGAGATTCACATTAGAAAAGTATACTGTGAAGTGAAAGGCGAGAACAGTACTTGGCATGTCTTCTATGAACAGTATTCTGCTGCAGGGGTTTTTACAAAACAAACGGCCTTCCTCATCTTCCTCACCCGCGTTCACAAACGCGTTCTCGGCACTCCTGCTTCCAGAGGAGGTGGTGGGTATTTGAAGGAGAGTGAATTATAAGACTTAAACTAGTTCATTTCTCGCTTACTCATGACCACATCTATCATGTGAAATAATAATGGGACAGTTACTGTATATTAAACCTGTTCAACTGTTTAGCCAGCAAGAAGTGTTACCCTAGCCTGGCCAAGTTACAGCTTTAAGGACGTCTGTACTTGACTACAGCTTCATGTGACTAATGGGAGCCATCAGTCTGTTCAGATTATGAGGTGCTGGAAAGAGAAAACAATTCTTCCCTTTTATAAATTTTTATATGGGTTCTGAAAAATGAGAATGAGGAAAAGAAGCATTACTTACATTCAAATCCCTGAAGTATTCATTATAGTCAAGGGCATATCCTACAACAAACTTGTCTGGAATTTCAAATCCAACAACTAAAAAGAATCACATCATTTAGATACAGAAAACATCACTTTCAAATCTAATACGTGCAAACATTCTCTAAAGTGACTCTAAACCATTTCATATAAAACTTGTTGGGTTAAAGCTGGTTAACTGATTGACAAAGTATTTCACTTACAGTCTGGTCTATATCCAACACTTCGCGGGGTCCTTTTCACCAGCAAGCTGTTAATTAGAAAATGTGACATGTGACACACGGAGACACTGCAGGGCATTACAAAAGAGAATATTCATGGTTTGCAACACGGTTTCATCCGCAGTTTAGAATACTATGGTCAGTTTTAACAAACCCAAGAAACACTCTGAAATGGAGAGAGCTAAATCACAGGGCTCCCTGGGCAGGGGCAGCAATGAGTTCACACTATAGATGAGGCCCTCGATTGATCTTCACCTGGAACACGATGGACTGTTCTGAGAGCTGCCCCCTGACTACCCACATGCCCATCAAAGGGCAGCTACTTGGGGAGGATGAACGGGTGGGGAATGCCAACGAGCAAAGATGACAAGTAAAGGCTTTCAGTCCAAAATCCCTGGAAAACAATCCCTAAGCCACAAATGGTGCGGGAGAGGTGAGCATCACCTTTCAAGACTTCTAGTAAATAGCTTACAAAGAGGAATGTTAGCTTAAAAAAGAAGTAGCATGCTAAAGGAGCTACTATTTGTTTTTGAGAGCAGAAACTGCAGGTAGGATGTGTCAACTCTAACGAAAGCTAATTTCATAATCCAAGTGCTGCCTGCTGAAAATTTTCAGCCATTAAAACACCTGTAATGGTGCTCTGAAAGCCTTTACATATGATAAGGGCAGTCCCAATAAAACAAGATTTCATAAGTTCCTAGATAAGTATATTAAAAGGGCTGGAAAGGACCTAAAGTGATTCTCAACCTTCGCTGCACATTGGAATCGTGTGGGAACCTTAAAACATATATAAAACTCAGGTACCCAGGCCATACCCCTCACCAATTACATCAGAGTCGCTGGGGACGGGACACAGATGTAGGTTATGTTTTGTTTTGTAAACTCTCAGATGGTACAATGTGCAGCCAAAGTTGAGAAGCACTGGCCTAAGCCTTAGCCTCCAAGGGATCGTAGTCCAGGCAAGTCCCTTGAGATTCTCCTTCCAGTAATTAGAGGACACACTTAGACTCGGGATCCATTTAGAAGGAAAATAACAAACCAATCGCAGCAAAACCCCTTCCATCTACCTGAACTCATTCAGGAACAATCCAAAAAAGGTATCATTAAACTCAGTGCAAGCTGTACTAAGAGTTCAGGGGAACTCGGCACCTCATATTCCTATAGATCTCAATGAATTATTTTGAAATAATTGCAGATTCATAGGAAGTAGCCAAGAAAAAAGCACAGAGCGCCCGTGTGCCTCTCTCTCCGGTTTCCTCCAGTGAACACGTCACATAACTGTAGTAGATTACCACAACCAGGACATGGACATTGGTGGACTGACCTTATCCAAATTTCATCAGCTTTCTGTGCTCATACTTATATGTGTGTAATTCTACGCAATCGTATCACACATGTGGATTCGTGTAACCACCACCACAATCAGGATACAGAACTTTCCATCACACACGGCTTTCTCTTGCTACCTCTTTATTTATAGTCACAGCCACCCACCACCCCCTAACCCCTGGCAACCACTAATCTGTTCTCCATTTCTATCATTCTGTCACTTTAAGAAGGTTGTATAGGGGCTTCCCTGGTGGCGCAGTGGTTGAGAGTCCGCCTGCCGACGCAGGGGACACAGGTTCGTGCCCTGGTCTGGGAAGATCCCACATGCCGCAGAGCGGCTGGGCCCGTGAGCCATAGCTGCTGAGCCTGCGCATCCGGAGCCTGTGCTCCACAACGGGAGAGGCCACAACAGTGAGAGGCCCGTGCACCGCAAAAAAAAAAAAAAAAAAAAAAGAAGGTTGTATAAATGGGATCATACAGTATTTACCCTTTTGAGATTGGCTTTTATTGGCACAGCTCCGTTGAGTTCCTCCAGGTCGTGTGCATCAGCAGTTTGTTCCTTTTTAGTGCTGAGTAGGATTCCATGGTAGGGTGGACCACAGTTTGTTTAACCAGTCACCTACCAAAAGACATTTTGGCTCTTTCCAGTCTGGGGCTATTGCAAATGAAGCTGCCATGAACGTTCACACACGGGTTTTTGCGCGGATGTAAGTTCTCATTTCTCTGGGAGAAATGCCCAGAGTGCAGCTGCTGGAGTTGTATGGCAGTTACAGGTTTAGTTTCTTAAGAAACTGCCAAACTGTTTTCCAAAGTGGCTGCAGCACTTGACATGCCTGTCAGTTAATGGTTTTTTAATTTAACTTTTAAGTTAAAAAGCTTTCTAGTCATTCTTAACCCTGCTTTGTACTTAATCTTTTTAGGTATAAAGCACAGATACACATACACTACATAAATATCTGTGATATTAAATTTAATGGCAAGGAAGAGATTAGGAAAAGGTTGAGAAACAACCCACTTGGGCCACAGCCCCATCACTAATGACCCTCACACCTCCAGCTATAGGAAGTATCTCTCTCATGAGGCAGTCTATCTCAGTTTCACAGCATACCCCAGGAAAGAGGCACACAAGAATATCTGGAGGAGTATATGCCACAGTAGGTTGACATTTAAAACCCTGAAAGCATGTAGAGAAATGAGCAAATGCACTGATTGGTCTGCAGGAAACTGCTTAGTGCCCTAGAATGCATCATTTCTACACTCTCATCATGCCTGTCCTAAATCCATTTAAAGTAAAAACTCACTGATGATACATTGGCACCAGCTATCAGAAAAGCCCCAAAGGACAAACTGCTGACACACGACTCAGTAGAAGGCTTACTCTGATTCAAAGATGTTCAACAAATACTTTGATCCTTTAAAAGGGGTTTATAAAAACCAGTTAATCGTTTAGGAAATAAAAGTTAGATCATTATCTGACCCCTACATAAAAATTGCAGATTGGTCAAAAATTAAAAAAAAAAAGAAAAAAAAAACCCAAAACATCCAGGGACGTCACCTGACAAAAAAAACAGTAAGGCATGAACTCTCAGCCAGGTTGCCTGGGTTCAAATTTTACCTCTATAGTGATCCAGCTCTGTGCCTCTGGATAATTCCCTATGCCTTGGTATCCCCATCTGTGAAGTGGGAATAATAGTCTACCTCTGAGTTGTTGGGGAGTGAAACTATAATTAGGGATAAACACAGGTAGAACTAATAAGCCAAACAGCATAGGTAGGACCAGGAAGTGAGGCTGGCTTAGAAGAAAGGAAGCAGGCATTGTACATTTTCAACGTGGCTACAAAACAAGATGCATCACACAGGACCACTACATCACTCAATTCCAGGAGCTCAGGATCTCCAGGGCCCACTCCTTCCTACCACCTCCTAACCCGTCTTTGGGATCCTCGGTCTCAGTTTTGCAAAGAGGCCCCAAATCCTCTGCCATGCTACCCAGGACAACTTTTATATCATTATTAGATTGGTGAAAAACCAAAGAGTAATAACATTGGGCAATAAGGTGACTGCACTGAAAGGCTTTAACACACGACAAATTATTTACAAAGGACACTTACTGAGTCTTACTTGAGATTATATTACTTTTTGGAGATAAGAAAATTTACCCTTACAAAGAAGCAATTAATCTTTTTTCAAATGAAGAAAGTATCCTATGTCAAAATGTTATTTACATACCTTGCAACCTTGACCATCTTTGGATTATGCTGCCTGACCAAGGAAAGCAAGGTCTGCATTGTTTTGCCAGTGTCAATTATATCCTTTAGAAAAGAAAAGACATTTAAATGGTAAATAAAACTATCGTACCTTTAAATTCAGTCATCATATAAACACACAAAAAAACCAAAATCCCATGTATAACTGGAATAATGCCAGTTTTTTTCGGTGCAGTGATTCTCACCACAATTCATACTGAGATATTCTGGAATCTGTAAGTCATCTGGCTCTCAGCAAGCAGTAGGAATGCCAGTCCTCAGGGCTGGATTTTATAGGCACCAAGAGATCAATGACAGCTAATTTAAGTATATATATGCAAGTATGTACACACATATTTTATGAGAGAGTTGTGGTGCTGCCCTTCATTATAAAAGATATTAGATTTTTTTTTATAAACTCAAGATCAGGATGCTCTAACTCTCGGATGCAGGTGGTTAAGAGACCACACCAAGAAACACTGCTTTATACCATCTTAAAAGTATCCAAAGTATTAAAGTTTTACCATATAGAATTACTTTACATGAAAGTGAATCTTAGCTATTTAGTCAAAAGTAGGACATTATTCAAAACAAACCTATCTCTAATTGGGAAAACATTTCTTAAACCATAACCCTAATGCTCTTCAATGAAAATATTCTCTACAGATGGTATAAAGCAGCGTTCACAAAGTGGGGCTGTAAGTCATCAGAAACATCAGGGCTGGGGATTTGTGAAAAATGCAGATTTCTGGGCTGTGGTAGACAGAATTCTGATGGCCCCCAGGACTCCTGCCTCCTGGTGTACACACTCAGAATAATCCCCCACTCCCTGAGTGTGAGTGGGACTTGCGAAATGATGGGGTTGTCAGTAGGTTGTGTTACACGAGACAGCTGTAGCAGCCTGGAGAGAGATTCTGCTGGTTTTGAAGAAGTCAGCTGTCATATGAGAGGGCCATGTGCTAGGACATGAGGACAGCCTAGCAAGAAAATGGGGCCCTCAGTCCTGCAACCACAGGAACTCAGTTCTGCCAACAACCTGAATGAATTTGGAAGAGTACCATGAGTCACAGGTGACATAGGAACCCCAGCCTTGATTCAGCCTGATGAGACCTGGGGCAGAGGACCCAGCGGCTACCCTGTATTCGAGTCCTGACACCTGAAAACTGAGATAATCAGTGTGTGTTGTTTTAAGCGGCTTAGTCTGTGGTAATTTGTTAGGCGGGGGTTTTGCTGCGATTGGTTTGTTATTTTCTTTCTGGAAGGGGTTTTGCTGCGATTGGTTTGTTATTTTCTTTCTAAATGGATCCCGAGTCTAAGTGTGTCCTCTAATTACTGGAAGGAGAATCTGCAGACAAAATGAAGCAATCTGAAGTGGAATTAGTGAATCTGCATTTTTAAAAAAGCAACCAGTTCCCAGGGATACTCATGTACACAAACCCTGTGAAAAGAGTGTTATTTGTTTATTTTTTAATCTATGAGCTAAAGTTTCTAAAAACCTTGGTAACAACAAAAAGTGAATCGGGGGTTACTGTTGCTCTTAAGCCTTACACCATTTTACATAAAAGAGTAAGAACTCATTCTATTGGTGGGAATATAAAGTACTTTGATGAGTAATTTGGCAACAATAGTAAAATTGAAAACGTACAAATTCGAAAATCCAGTCATTCCACTTCTAAGTGCCTGTATCCAGAGGGAACTCACACACATGCACACAGGACAACGCAAAAGGATGCTCTTAGCAGCCCTGTTGTAGTAAGAAAAATTGGAAGCAAACTCCCTATTTGTAGGGCAATAAATAGGTTGATTTGTACACTGAAATGCTATGAAGGATTTTAAGGTCAACTAACTCTATATGTTTCAACATGAATAACCTCAAAACCAATTTTAAGTGAGAATAACAAGCTGCAAGAGAGAATATATACAGTGTAGCACTATATAAATTATCAAAAAATATATTTTGTATATGGTTATATACATGCAATAGAAGCATAAAAAGCATGGATGGGAATGATATGTGCAACTTTAAAAGGAACAAAAAAATTTCAAGCCAAAAAGAGAGGGGTAAGAAATATGCCAAAATGTTTCCACTATCCGGTAAAAGTAAATTACTAAATATTTCTTAGAAAAAAAACAATCTCACTCCCTTATATATTAAAACTGATGAAAAGGAATTTCTTTCCCTGGGTTACCTCTAGGACTGTGCATACCAAGTTAGAAAATCATAAACACTATATTAAAAGTATGTAAAACTTACTTCAACAATCAAGACATTCTGGAAGAAAAAGAGAAATGGAAATCAGTACAATGAATCAGACAGTGTTTCCAATTATAATTCAAGTCACATCATAACAAACTCTAAGGATTTATCCAAATTCTTGCTTTAAGCTACTTTACTATATCGAACTCTGATTTAAACAAATGGGCCATCTGTTGGGATTTGGAACTCTTTAATATAAAATTTTCACTGCAATGGAATTTTTAAAAATAAAATTTGACCCATATGTTCATTTTTTAAGAGTTTTCATTACTTAAACGGAGGTCTAATCTTGGGCAAGTCACGAAATTTCTCTGGGCCTCAGTTTCCCATGTGGAAAATGAGGGACTTCAACTAATATGTGTATTCCAACTCTAACATTCAAAACTATAATTTGTACAATAACTCCAAAATCATGCATTTAACTTACCATATGGAATCCAATTCAAAATGCATTTTCTCAGTAGGCTGAAATTGATCTGCATTTTCTGGATGTGTTCATATTCTTGGACTAAACTAAAAGATACCAATGCTTCCTCCCACCATAAACCCTTACCCCAATTTCTACCTCTCAGAATTTTATAGCTGTTAGAACGCTTAGAGAAAATACCATCTAACAATTACCTCCGAGGTAGAGAAGAGTCCTATATCTATTCCTGGGAATGAGGCAGCATTTCACATACCGGTTATAATCATTGTCACAAGAAGATTCATGTTATATTGCTTATTTGTAGTTCTCATTTCTCTACCACATACCTACAAGCATCAGAATTTTAATGTTCTATATACTCTTCTAAGTCAGTGGTTATCAAGGTAGGGCACACAAGATCCACTGGGTTGAAAGAAAGAAAGATTAGAACTTTTTTTAAACCTCACCTTATGTAATCTATAATTTTACAACTGCA
Source organism: Phocoena phocoena (assembly GCF_963924675.1). Classification (NCBI taxonomy): domain Eukaryota; kingdom Metazoa; phylum Chordata; class Mammalia; order Artiodactyla; family Phocoenidae; genus Phocoena; species Phocoena phocoena. The sequence continues at coordinate 113,439,932 of NC_089240.1, read as the reverse complement.
TGCATTTTATAATGTACATTATATTACTACCATAGTTCATATGCAATTTACTCCTTTCCTCATATCACAACTAATTTCTCTCTTTTCAAAAGATATTGTAACCTAAATCTTTAGGAAAATTGAATATACAGTTGATGCTTGAACAACAAGGGGACTAGGGACACTGACCCTCCACACAGTTGAAAATCCACATATAACTTTACAGTCAGCCCTCCATATCCACAGTTCCTCCGTATTCACAGATTCAACCAGCCACAGATCGTGTAGTAAGGATTTATTGAAAAAGATTTGCATATAAGTGGACCCACATAGGTCAAACCCATGTTGTTCAAGGGCCAACTGTAATCAATTAATGGACCAAATAATTGTTTCACCACCTACCATGTGGTTCTTAGCATTTTCTCTAACCCAGCTAGCACATCTGAAGGACATTTTCCCATCAGTGACTTTGGCTCACTGATGCAGCAATTTGCACCATGGGATGGAATTATAGTCTGAAAAGAGCACTGAATTATGAGACAAAGAAACTGGATTCTAGTCTTGCCTATAATACTAAGTAGCTGCAAAACCTTGTCTAAATCATAATCAAAGACTTTTACTACTATGAGGCTGAGAGATTAAATATTTGCCACACAAAATTATAGTATCCAGAGTATGATGTCATTAATGTTTAAAAAATAAAAGAATGAGAATTGCTACCGTTACCGAGAGCTTAGTTTACATCAAATAGCTACATCCTTACTTAATAAATGAAAAAAATGAGGTTCAGAGGTCAAATGACTTGCCTGAAGTCATAAAAATAGTCAAGTGGTAGAGGATAGATTTGAAGAGGGGTTTTCAGGGTCCAAAGCCCATATTCTCAACCATAACTGGAAAAGAGGGGAAAACTATTCATATATATATGTATCTGCACACACACAGTATCCGCCAGAGATAAACTGAAATAGAACGTCTAAATCATCCATAATCTCACCACCAAGAAACAACTTCACCCAACTTCTGCGTCTTGTTTTTTTTCCACAATAAATGTGCTTACTGTGACTATCATGAAAAGAAAGTTATTTTAGAAGCAGAGACCTTTTAAGATCACAGAGCTATGTAGTGGGACAGAGCCATTAGGTGGCAAAGGCAAGGTCAAATGGAATCACAGAGAGCTTTGAAGGCTAGGTCCCTTCCAGCACTAAAAACTGATTATAGGAGTAAGGGCTTCAAATGACTTCTAAATATGGGCAAAGCACGCTGAAAGGGAAGGAGGATAGGTCTGGCAGGAAGGGAAAAGAGTCAACAGATTATAATTTCTCCTTTGAAGTTTTCAAAAGATGTTGAGGAAGACAACATTAGTTTGGCACGATCCTGATATGGGACCATAGAATTTGACACAAGTGTTGCATGTTAAAGTCGCCTTACAGATACTCAGTGAAGTAAGCTATAAACATTAAAATCTAAAAACCAGAGGAAGAAAAGAGCTTTGGAGCCAGATAGACCTGCATTTAAATTCAAGCTCTACTACTTAACTGGCAGTGTGACTTTGGACAAGTCTTTCAACCTTGCTGAGTCTTAGTCTCCTGACCTGTAAAATGGGAATGATAATATCTACCTCAAGAGGATTCTTGTGAAGCTTTTATGAGATTATGCCTTTATATCTGGCACTGTGTCTATAAGCAAAAAAGTAACTGGCAGCTGCAAAAAAAAAAAAAAGCATTCCATCATTTATCATTGGTTACTCAAAAATCATTTCAGTGTATCTGAAGAATAATATTGTAAATATTCAAGTATTTTAATAGCTCTATTATCTCAGCGAAATGTCTATGCTGGAGGAATTTTGATGTATTTTAAACTCTTTTTGGGGATTCCTTAAAATAACAGTATCTTATAACATACTAAGTGTTCTAACTACCAGAAACTGTTTTAAGAGCTCTACATGCATTATATCACTCAATCCTCTTAACTCACTGAGATGACTGCCGGTAGCATCACATGGGAGACGAGAGGTTAAATAACCTGTCCAAGATCATATAGCTACGAGGTACTGAGCCAGGCTTTGAATCAAAGCTCTCCAGCTCTAGAACCCACACTTGCAGTCACTACATTATACTGTTTCTCTATCTTTTAAGAAACTATGTGCTGTCTATTTTTAAAAAGAAGACTGTCTTTCCCCCCATATATTCTTTTGAAGGATCCCAAATTAGATCCCCACAGAAGCATACCAGCAGTACTTGGCAACACAGACTTGACGTTTAATGTTGGATTTTGCTGCCTCTTTGCTATATGACCTAGAGAAAGATATCTAACTTAGGCTGTTTCCAAGGGTTAAATAACCCTTGTTTGAGTGCATAAATAACTATCTAAACTGCCTCTTGGTGATGGATTGAAAGCACAGTGTTACTAATTGACTTGGTATGGAATGTTTTTTTCTTCCCCTTCAAGATACATACCTTTCCAGTTAAAGTTGAGAGATCATCTCCACCAATTACTTTTATGTCACCTGTTGACTGGTCATTCTAGTTAAAAAAAAAAAGATAAATATATATGTATATCTTTCCATGTATACACACACATTTCAAATGATCAAACGCGAACTAGAAGATTTAAGAAGTTAGCTATCTAATGTCATAGCATTATGATAGTCTAAATGATACAAACTGTAAGAATTATGTCTCTAGAAATGAATGACTAGGTAACTTTCAACTAGAGATTAGTAAAATTAAGAAGTTCTAATTGGTCATTACTGATTTGATGCTCCAAAGAGTCCTAAAAATGGGGTACACCCATTTTTGAGTGGGCAGTATTACAGAGGCCACCCATCTTCAGTCTCAGTAATTTCTGAACCACAAAAGAAGTTATTAGCATGACAGGTGTCTGGTTCTGGCCCTGGACCATTCCCATGAGTCAATCAAGTTGTAGGGTCTTGTCTATATCACACTTGACTCCAAAGATATTTCCCTCAAAAGTCTAGCTCAGGCCCAGGTCATCTTCAGCACAGTCTGGGAAATCGGGTCTGATCAGTAGTCCTTTAAAGCATACCTCTTAGGCTCCCAGTTTTATGCTATCACAGAATCTAGTAAGAAACCCTTAAAAGAGTTTCAAAAGGGAATGCTCCACACCCACTGTAGTTGGTGGTGATAATGATCATAATTTGCTGTGCTGGATTCAAGACAGAAAACTGGAGTGAAAGAGCAGGTGAATGAAACAGCTTAGACTTGCCCTACCAGAGAACAAACCATACCAAAGCTGTGGCAATTACAATGGTGCTGTACCAGCACAGTAACAGACAAAGAGATCAAGGAACAGAGTAGAGCCCAGAAACAGACCCAGAAATATATGCGGATTTAGTATATGATAAAGATGGTATTTCAAGTCAGTAGGAAAAAGATGAATTATTCAATAAATGGTGTTTCATCAACTAGTAATCCATTTGGGAAAAAAATAAAGTATGATCCCTACCTCACAGCATACACAAAAATAAATTCCAGATGGATTAAAATCTAAACGTAAAAAATAAAGCCATAAGCAAACCAGAAGAAAACGTAGAATATTTTCACATTCTCAGAAAGGTAAAAACTTAGGCATGACATGAACCTAAACTGAAAGAAAAGATCTGTAACGAGTATTTCTATTACACATTGGGCTCCAACAATAAGAATCCAATAGAGAAATGGAGAATGAACACGAGTAGGTAATTCACAGAAAAGAATGTCATAACATATAAAATGATATCTGAGAAACAAATAGACAACATGATTCTACTGTTCACTCATTCACACTGGCAAAACTTAAGTCTGATGATATATAATTTTGGCAAGAGTGACAGGAAACAAGCACCCTTGTTGGTGGTGAGACTATAAATCAGTACACTGTCCTTCGAAAAATATATAGCCATACCTATTAAAATTGTAAACACGCATGCCATTTGCCCCAGCAATCTCACTTCCAGGAATCAAAGCTACAAAAACACAAGTGTGCAAAGGTACATACAAGGATGTTCACTGTATCAACTGCTATAACAAACAAAAATTGGAGACAACCAGCATGTTTATTAACAGGGAACTATTTAAATTAAGTTCATCTACACAATGTAATACTGTGGAGCTATTAAAAAAAATCTGATAGGGCTTCCCTGATGGCGCAGTGGTTGGGAGTCCACCTGCCGATGCAGGGGACGCGGGTTCGTGCCCCACTCTGGGAGGATCCCGCGTGCGGTGGAGCGGCTGGGCCCGTGAGCCGTGGCCGCTGAGCCTGCGTGTCCGGAGCCTGTGCTCCGTGGCGGGAGGGGTCACGGCAATGAGAGGCTCGCGTACCGCAAAAAAAAAAAAACAAAAAAAACCAACAAAGAATCTGATAATCTATACACACTGACATGAACAATGGTAACTAAAAACACCAAGTTATAGAGCAATGTGTTGCCTACGGAACCCTTTCTGTTCAGCATTTTTAAAAAGCTTCTAACTGCAATTACCTCTGAGTAGTGAGAAGGGATAAGAAGACTTTCTACTTTTATATACAGGCATACCTCAGATATTTCGGGTTTGGTTGCAGATCATCACGATAAAGTGAGTGTCACAATACAGCAAGTCACAGGAATTTTTTGGTTTCCCAGTGGACATAAAAGTTATGTTGGGCTTCCCTGGTGGCGCAGTGGTTGAGAGTCCGCCTGCCAATGCGGGGGACACAGGTTCGTGTCCCGGCCCGGGAAGATCCCACATGCTGCGGAGCGGCTGGGCCCGTGAGCCATGGCCGCTGAGCCTGAGCGTCCGGAGCCTGTGCTCTGCAAGGGGTGAGGCCACAGCAGTGAGAGGCTCGCGTACCGCAAAAAAAAAAAAAAAAGTTATGTTTGCACTGTACTGTAGTCTATTAAGTGTGCAACAGCATTATGTCTAAAAAAACAATGTACAATACCTTAATTTAAAAATACTTTATTGCTAAAAAATGCTATTGTTTATATGTGTAATCTAAAAAAATGGTACAAACGAACCTACTTACAAAACAGAAATAGAGTTACAGATGTAGAAAACAAACATGGTTACCAGGGGGAAAGGGGCGGGGATAAATTGGGAGATTGGGATTGACATACACATACTACTATATATAAAACAGATAACTAATAAGGACCTACTGTATGGCACAAAGAACTCTACTCAATATTCTGTAATGGCCTATATGGGAAAAGAATCTAAAAAAGAGTGGATATATGTATATGTATGACTGATTCTCTTTGTTGTACAGCAAAAACCAACGCAACACTGTAAATCAACTATACTCCAATAAAAATTAATTTAAAAATAAAATAAAATAGTGACGTCAAATACTGTGGAGGATGCAGAGAAACTGGATCACTTATACTTTGTTTATGTGAATGTAGAATGGTACAGCCACTCTGGAAAACATTTCAGCAGTTTCTTTAAAAATAAAACATGAAACTATGGTAAAACCCCACCCCACCCCAAATAAATAAATAAATAGATAAAAAATAAAAATGCTAACCATCATGTGAGCCTTCAGTGAGTCTTAATCTTTTTGTAATGGTAACATCAAAGATCACTAATCACAGATCACCATAACAAATATAATAATAATGACAAAGTTTGACCTATTGCGAGAATTACCAAAATGTGACACAGAGACATAAAGAGAGCAAGTGCTGCTGGAAAAATGGCATCAATAGACTTGCTTGACCCAAAACTGCCACAAACCTTCAATTTATAAAAAATGCAGTATCTGCAAAGCACAATAAAGTGAAGTGCAATAGGGACTCCCCTGGTGGTCCAGTGGTTAAGAATCCATCTTGCAATGCAGAGGACACCAGTTAGATCCCTGGTTGGGGAGCTAAGATCCCACATGCCGCAGGGCAACTAAGCCCGTGTGTGCCACAACTACAGAGCCCATGCAGTGTGGAAGATCCTGCATGCCACAACTAAGACCTGACACAGCCAATAAATAAATATTTTTAAAAATTACTTTAAAAAAAGTGAAGCGCAATAAAACGTGGTGCGCCTGTACTTCTAATTTTGTCATACACTTCTATATATGTGTCCGTATTTTATGGAGTGTTATTTTTGAAAATCACAAATGGGCCAACAGTATACAGTGTTGCAAACTAAACGTAAGATACATAAGTATGACTACCAGTATCAAAAAACTCTTGCATATTACTTCTCATCTTAAGGAAATTTCGGACACCTCTCATTCTAACTAACTTAAAACCTAGAGTTTCAAAGACAGAGAATTAATAGCAAAAAAAAAAAAAAACCAAAAAACTGTATGAAACCTGAAGCTTTCAATGAGAGCGAATCACAGTAGTAAACGATTTACACAGTAAATCAAGTTAAATAGCGACATCTTCTGTATAAATTTGGTATTACAGTCGACTTCAATTGACCCTTTTTTTACAGAGAAAAGGAGTAAAGATCTGAGAACTGAAAAGTATGGAAAAAACCCTGTGATCCAAAGGCGATGGTGATAGGGTAAGAGACAAGAGAACTACAAGCACGCAAGACACTGCTGCTGCACTAGATCTAAATCTCCATATTTCCGTTCGCCCCAAGGGTTTTAGCTTTGAGGTTCCCTTTTTCTGGAAACACAGCCACCTTTTAAATGAAGGGTAATACAGAAGATTCATTTAAGAAAAATGTTACAGTCCACTGTGCTAGAATACAGGTATAAGTGCCCAAATTGCATACAAATGGCACCCATGAATCAATCACCCCACCAGAGGATTTTCCCTTGCTCCCTCCCTTCCTGTCTATGACAAGCTTCCCACTGTATCCCTGCTGCATTTCATTACTGAGCGACTCTTACGTGCTTCATCTTTAAGGAGATGATGGGACTGGCATGGGAGAGCCCAATCTGTCCTTAACTCAGAATGTCACTGTCAACTACATAAAATCCCCAGAGAAGCTCTTTGGGTCTACCAAATACATACCCTCCGTGTCTGTGTTTCCATTTTATCTACCTTTTCTCGAGTCTACGTGAAAAAAAGAGAAGGGAAATAGGAAGGAACTTTCTTATTTGTGTACCCCTAAAAATTGTGCAAACCTCCAGGTAGCAACAAGAACTGAAGCTTGGTATAGGAAAAGAGGAGAGAAAGCTGTGTGAAAACACGTTAATGAGTGGGCTGCAAAAGAACGGCTTGGAACAAACAGGTTGAGACCATAAGAAGAGAATGCAGAGAGGTTAATCACCAAAACTGGGCTCCCAAGAGGGTGAGACTAGGAGTATCACTGAGGTAGGAAGTCCAGCCTTAGCACTTAGTGGCTTAGCAATATGTGCCTTCCTTTTTGCAGTGAACTTCAGATCATTCTTTAGGACCCTAGAATGGAGTTATGGGGAAACAACTGTTCCTTCTACATCCAGCTAGGTCCCAAGTCCACCACACTCAATCATATTTTCTCTTCACGTCATAATTTCAACCATCCTCTGTGTCCTTTAACTGTTCTCCTGTACCCTGATCAAATATCAACAAAAGTGAGAATATCAGAATCATGAACTTTTAGAGGTAGACTGCACCTCAGATGAAAAACGGCAGATATCCAATTTTCTAAAAATATATGCAGAAAATAATAAGTCTGGAAGGATATATGCCCAGGTAATAAGTCAATTTATTTACCTGTTATTTTAAACTTAAAATGTTGCTTTAAAGGAAAAAGAAGCTATTATCAGTTTTAAAAATGATGCTGATGAAGCAGGGCCCTTATAGATCATCTAATCCTGCACTATCCAATATAATAACCACTAACCACATTATTTAAAATTAAATAAAACTAAAAATTCAGGGACTTCCCTGGGGGTCCAGTGGTTACGAATCCGCTTCCACTGCAGAGGGCACGGGTTCAATCCCTGGTCGGGAAACTAAGATTCAACATGCCGCGCAGTGTGGCCCCGAAAAAAAAACCAGATCCTCTGTTGCACGAGATATATTTCACAGCCTCACAGTCACATGTGGCTAGTGGCTCCGTACTAGACAACACAGACACAGAACACTTCCATCATCACAGAAAGTTCTGTTGGTCAGCATTGCTCTACACACATCAAAGATATCATTTAGTACAACAGGGTACCAGAAAAGATTGAAGTGTTAGTGCTGATATTTAATATCTGGTATTTTCAAGTACACTGCTTTCAAACCTTCAGAAGTTATTGCAACCTGTCTTCTTGTTTTTCATTCCATGTCTGGTTTGGGACTAGGATCTGATAAACATGTTCAATAGAACCACTCTTCATGGCCTAAAAGACAGTACCTTGCATACAACAGGTGGTAATATGTTTGCTGAGTGAATTAATCGATTTCCTTAATTTTAAAAAATGTGTTTATTTATTTATTTATGGCTGTGTTGGGTCTTCGTTGCTGTGTGCAGGCTTTCTCTAGTTGTAGTGAGCGGGGGCTACTCTTCGTTGTGGTGCACGGGCCCCTCATTGCGTAGCTTCTCTTGTTGCAGAGCACGGGCTCTAGGCACATGGGCTTCAGTAGTTGTGGCACGCAGGCTTAGTAGTTGTGGCTCGCGGGCTCTAGAGCGCAGGCTCGGTAGTTGTGGCCCATGGGCTTAGTTGCTCCACGGCATGTGGGATCTTTCCAGACCAGGGCTCGAACCCATGTCTCCTGCATTGGCAGGCGGATCCTTAACCACTGAACCACCAGGAAAGTCCCTCCTTAATTTTTTTTAAAAATAGAAGTTGTGGTTTCATGGGGCCAAACCTGACCAGTACCTTCATGTTCTACTAATCAGGGTGCTTACATAAAACCTAAGTTGTCCGACGAGGACTACATCACAGTGAAAATCCACAGGCAAGAGTTAGAAAGTATACTTTTGACTCTAGTTCTGTTAGTGTTTCCTTATACCATGGACAGTACACATCTCCATTCCTGCCAATTTAAACTGAACAAATTCTTTTCTCCATCCACGTCTATGGTCTTAGTTCAATAAGCAGGAGAAAGGTATAAATCACTTCACTTCCTTTATATAAATAGATAGATTTACAGAAGATAAGCTTTAGACTATCTAGTGTCAACATCAAAGTGGTACGTTTACATTTAACTTCAACTGTTCTGGAGAAAAAAGCATACCTTAAAGCAATTGACTAAATACGTACAGAGAAAAGTGTCAGACCAAAAGCTACTGACCTCTTCTTAGAAGAGACACTTTAAGAAACTACTCCAATATTTTCTGCATTTTTCTTCAACAAGCTCACTCAAAAAGTCAGCTTCTTACAAATAACAAATTGCTATAAAGTAATTTGTACCTTTGACATACTAAACAGAGAGCCTAATCAAGCTACTAATCAAGTGACTTCCAAGATTAAGACTGAAACTTATAGCTTTCTGAACCCTGACCCTAACTGAGGAAAAATCCCATAGCTGGCAAAATGAATTGTTTGCATGCAAAACTTCTGAAGAAATAATAGGAAGCCCATATTAGAGGATCCAAGTCAGTTAAAAGTTTTCCCAAATAAGACTCTCAGTTCTGCACAGAATTAAAGGCCTGTGTTCAAATTGAAGACCTGTATGATCCTGGGCAAGTCACTTAATCCCTCTGCCCCTCATTGTTCTCAAATGTACATGGAGATAATAATTCATAACTCAAAAGTTTTCTGCAAGATTTAAAATCCTAAATAGAGGGACTTGCCTGGTGGTGCAGTGGTTAAGACTCTACACTCCCAATGCAGGGGACCTGGGTTCGATCCCTGGACTGGGAACTAGATCCCACATGCATGCTGCAACTAAGGAGCCCGCCTGCTGCAACTAAAACCCGACACAACCAAATAAATAAACAAATAAATATTTTAAAAATAATAATAATGAAAAATAAATAAAATAAAATTCTAAGAAGAATTTCATTTTAACGTAAGCCATTTAGTCTGGACACACCATAAATCAGGTTAATTTCTCCTTTGCTTAGGGCCCACAAAAAATATTCCCACAAAAAATTTACTTGTTGGACAACTTTCCCTCTCGAGACTTCCTCATTTTTTTTTTAAATTAAACTATTTTAGTAAAAAAAAAAATTCACTGCAAAACTGAACTCACAACAGAGAAAATACATTTGCACACTTATCAACTGTGTCTTTTTTTAATATCACAGGGCCTTAGGGATAGAAAAGTCATTGAATATATAGTACTACATTTTATTGTTCTAAGATGTACATTCACATTTTAACACCCCTGAAACTGACATATTACAATCGACAGCAACTTACAACAATAACTGACAGTGTCTTCTTTCTTAGCAGTACAAAAAATAGTGGTAAATCTTAAAATCAGTGCTATCTAAGATTTAATGAAACATGGTATTTGGAATCCCCAGGCAATCTGTCAAGTAGGCACTAAGCAAATAAAATTCTGCCTAGCTACTCTAAGAGTATGTAAACTATAATGTGAGTGTGTATACACAGAGAGAAAATTCTTCAAAATATTAGAAATAAAAGTGGTAGTGGAATTTAGGGTGACTTAATTCCTTTATAACTTCCCATGGTTGTATGTTCTTTATAATAAACATGTATTTTTTAATCGGAAAAATACAATTTTCGTTCTGAAGAAAAACTAGATGGGGTGTGTTAATATTATTATGGCTCTTTATAGATTCTGGGAACATTTAATAGTTCGTGGAGCATTTCTTTAGGATAAGTACAGAACAGTTAATGTTTAATTCACTGTTTCAAAGTGGTCAAGATCAACATGTAAAACTGCATTAACATCAATGTTACTGATGCTGCAATTTTAAATTCCCATTTTATGATTATATCAAATTAAATTGCTTGTTTTTTTATAGGCACATGTGAACATCTTCCACAACAAGCTGATGAATTATTAAATAGGGTAGAAATGTTGCTTCAAATCAACAGAAAGTATATGGTTTTCCTAATTTCTATTGTTTAGTAGTAAATCTACACAGAATTTCACATAAAACAGAACAGATATTTTTTTCTCTATGTGAAAATTTACCTAAATGTTTGCTTTAATCATGTTGAATGTTCCAACGCTTTTTATCAGTTGAGGAGTTCAGCTTAACAATCCTCTAAGATCTGAAACTAATAGGAAAAAAACTAGGACTTCCCTGGTGGTCCAGTGGTTAAGACTCCACGCTTCCACTGCAGGGAGCACAGGTTCGATCCCCGGTTGGGGAACTAAGATCCTGCATGCCACGTAGCGTGGCCAAAAACAAACAAACAAAAAAATAAAAATAAAAAACAACTAACAGGAAGAAAACTAAAAGTAGAAAATGGAATTAAAATGTCAAAGTGTTTCTACCGCTTCAAAATTGCTCTATAACTATAAAATACTCTTAAAAATATTAAACTCCTCTCAGTTTTTTAATGAGCCTTCTTTTCAAAGAAAGGACATTCTGCACAAGTCCCCAGAGCAATGAAGTATAAGTCATAAAGTAACAAAATTGATTTTTATGTGCACATGTGGGGGGCGGGGGGGAGGGCGGTGCTTAAGAAGACCAAACAGAGAAATCAAGCCCTGGACTGTAAGCCCATGTTTTGCCTCTAAGCAACAACATATTAAAGCCTGGGCAGCTATACTGCCGAGAATTAAATCTTAGTGTAAACCAGCAAAATAAATAACTTCTGTTGAGTAAAAATCCAAATTTTGTATTTAAGCAAGTCTTTAATTCAAGTGAGACTCAGACAAGTTAAAAGGAGCTTATGAGTATGAAGTAATGTCATGATATATGAGCACAAAGGGTTTTAACAGGATAGGGAAAATGTCTATGATAATGCTTAAATGGCTGTCCAATCACCCACAGGACTGATGAAAATGGGGAAAAGGTCAAAGACTTGGGTCAAACAGATGATTAACGAAGAGAATGGAGGCTGAAAGTTAAATGTAGATAAGTGGTCTTATGCTCAATGAAAATGTAAACATAAGCCAAGTTTCTACAAAGATGCACTACAATACTGATTCATGAAAGAGCAAAGATCAGACATTTATTCTAATCCTTGAAGAAGCTAGGAAAAATCCTATTTTTAAGGAAAAGAGTAACTCTCGGGAACTACAATGACAACACGCAACCAGAAAAAAAGCAACAGTATGAAGTAATAAAAATCAAACATTCACACGATCAAAGAAATTGTGGATGATGAAATTCACGAGTAAAGATGACTTGGATTTTGGTTCACCACACAAGTGTCAATATTCTGAAGCATTTGAGATTGTGTGACACAGACAAAGCGACTGTGACTCAAAAGTGGTCTTTTCAATGTGCTAATGCTCTCGCTCCATACGCGCTTTCTAAGAGACAACTGTTGACCCACCTTATTACTCACACCTAATTCCAAATACGACTCCCCCTCAAGTCAATCTAGCTCCAGAGAGGACATCTGCCACCAGTAAGTACAGTCAAAAGAGTATATCCCCCAAGTCCCAAGAGCAATTCCGAAAACGGGTTTTTCAAAATCCAAAACAAAACAAAACTAAAGTAAACCAAAGAACCTTTAAAATAAGTATAGGCGACTAGTTTGAAAAAGACAATATTCACTTGGATATACAGTACTAGGGAATATATTAGAAACTCTCACTCTAACCAAGTAAAATGAACATGTAAGTATAGTTTGCAGAGCTTCAAAAACATACAGGAAAACCTACAGCTGCCATGGGTTTTTTTATTTTGTTTTGTTTTTATTTCAGCAAAACATAGTCCTTCACGTCAAATTAATGTTAATTTGAATTCATATGGCTTTGTTTTTATCTATTATGTAGATCAATTTTGGTTCTTTAGTTGTATAAGTTATAAGCTAATGGAATTTATATATAAGCAGTTAAAGCTCATACATATAGGACATATAATAAAAATGCCACGTTTATTTTAAACATGCATTAAATATACTTACACAGTAGCTCTTCAGTCTGATAAAATCTACAGTCATAGGTATAGATCTATCACTATTTCTGTTCAGTGCTTTGATGTAATCCAGCAGGTCAGCAAAGAATTTATAGCCCCCCTTGAGCACACAGAGGGCCACGATGTGATGGCCTCCCATCTCCTTCATCACATCTCGAGCCAGCCGTTCAGTCCTCCAGAAATAAAATCAAGAATTTAATAGAAATTAAATTATATTATAAAAGGAACATTTAAACTTTACAACAAACATCCCTTAAGGATTAAACTTCGAATTCCCCGGCAGTCCAGTCGTTAGGACTCAGCACTTTCACTGCCGTGGCCCTAGGTTCGATCCCTGGTCTGGGAAACTCAGATCCCGAAAGCTGCGAGGCTCAGCCAAGCATTAAAAAAAAAAAGATTAAACTTCAACAAAACACATCCTTTGCCCCCATGAAGTATATTGTCCTTGCTCATAAAGTGAAGATAAAAATTTCAAAAACCTTCCAAATCCAAGTGTACTGTTACATCTATCATAAATTTTAAAAACGCAAATTAAAATAAGATACAATATTCACCTATCAAACCAGCAAATTCCAATAATACAATATTAGAAGAGATTGTGAGGAAAGAGCACTCTCATATACCACTGGGAGTATAAATTAATATAAACTTTTTGGAGGATAATTTGGCAGTATCAAAACATTCAATAAACACCTTCCCCTTGTCACAAAATTTCCCCGTGGATAAATTTGAGCAACTGCCCAAACATCTATAAAACGATGTTCCCTTCTAGTATGATCTGCAAAAGCAAAATAATGGAGACATCTTGCACCTAATCAATAAGGAACTGGTTAAATCAATTACGGTACAGCCAGAAAATGGAATGCCATGCAACCTTTAAAATATATGAGATAGTTCTGGATGTATTAATATGAAAAAATGCCCAATAAATTTTAGACCTATATGATAGTAATACCCATGTGTTAAAATATATAGTATATGTACATGGCCAATGTATAGGGAGGAAATGTGTACAGCAGGCTGAGAGAACTTCACTCTTCTTGTTTAAGCCTCTATAGTTAGAATATTTTAGAATTCTAGAATATAGCTATATTAGAATAGAGTTATAATATTGATATTATAATTTTAAAATAAAAAACAACAGCCAGACACACAAGGCAAGCATTTAAATAACAAGTAAAGTTTTTCACTGCAATTCATTTAACAGGAAATTTTCAAGCTAGACGTGCATAATCATCAAAATCTGACCTTGTCTTCCCGTGATTCAGCCCCAGTCCATTACCCTGTTCAGGGTTGAGAAATCAAAGACTTTGTGCCTAGAGTTCATTCTTCCAATCTCCCTTCAATATTTACTTTATTCTACTCCCTACAGATTCCCAGTATACCATGACTTATACTGGGTAATTAGTAAGCTCTCCCTTCCTCCCGTTTTTGTCAAGAGGGCTTTTAAAACAGAAAGCATCTATTATGTGACAAGCTGGTCTAGTTCATGTTCAAACATCAACTACTTAAAACAGTTGCTGACACTTGAAATTAATATAAGAAAAAAACAAAATTTCAATTTAAGATCGTACTAACCTGTCCATAATTAGTCCATGAGGAATAAACACCTTTTCCAAATCCTCAGCATAATGATTAGGTATACAAAATAAATCTAGGTCATAACCTGGTTCATCATCACTAATCTGAAAAAGAAATATGGCTGTTTTCAGTGAGAGCATTTCATGATACAAACACTTGATTGGATTTAGACGTTTAGAACCCTTAGCCTATCACAGAAATTTAGGTATGATATCAAGAACTTTCTGTAATTTCGTAGGCATGATAATGAATTAGTTATATAAGAAATCAGCCACATGTTTTAGAGATGAATAGTTAAGATTACAGAAGTAAAATGACATGAAATTTTCTTTAGTTCAGCAGAGTAAAAGAAAAACTTTAAAGAGCTAAGACAAATGTGGCAAAATCTTGACAATATTATAAACGCGTGATGAGTATATGGGGAGCCATTATATTATTCTCCCGACTTTTGCAAATGTTTGAAAATTTAGTAAAAAATGCTTAATACAGTGTAGTCTATCAAGTTAAATATCACAGTGAGCAAGAAAAACTGCTGTTCCCCACCTCAAACCCAAAGAGTCTCTCTCATCTCACAGTAGGAAAAAAAAATCACCAAAAAAGCTAAGTGATTCCTTAAAAATCCAAACTTCTAGAAGTCTGAGATTGTTATAATCAACTCATGAGGTGCCTTCATAGTAGATACTCTAAGATTGTTTGAGTAGGACCACATATTGGTCGTCTTGATATGTCCAGTCCTTGTAATGCAAAATGTTTAATAACACTGATGGTGTGGTACCTGTGGTGGTAAAATGTACTATGATTACAGTTTTATAATTATATAATGGGCCTATAAACACAGAAAAAATATAACAAAATCATAAAAAACTTTTGTCTTGGGGAGGGGAGTTACAGCGATTTTATTTAGCTCTTTGTACTATATATCCCAAATTTTCTTCAGTGAGTACATATTGCTTTTTAAAAATATCAAGTCTTTCTTATAAATTATTTGTGGTAGTATGTGTTTTTATACATATATGTGAAAAGTATGGGGAAATTTTATGATATATTAAAACCAAATCTACAAACAAAAAAATTTTAATACAAAAAGTTAAAAAAAGAGGAGGGGGAGAGAGGAAGAAAGAAAGGGTGGGTATGGAAGAATATACCAAACAATAGTCAACTGTAAGAAGTGGGGACCTGCCACTTTCTACACTTTGACTTCTTTTTTTTTTTCCCACTGCCAATTTCACTTTTTAAAAAAATTATAGTTGATTTATAATTCCCACTCAGCATTATATTTAAAGCTTATTCAAAGACACAAACCACAATTCTAATACTGTCTCACATGACATTCAAGACTAAGTATCTTCCAAATCACATTCAAGAAGCTGATGACATGAACTCTGGCAGTTTGCAAGAAATACTGGTCAAACCATAATTACATCTCACTGCATCAGTTAATATCTATTGAGTACCTCCTCCTTCAGTCAGCACTGTGTTAGGTGCTTAAGGACAAGTAGCTTGGTTTTCAATAAATTTTTAAAATATATACTTAAGATACATTTATTATTCACAGAATTGATAATTATATTCTAAGAAATTTGAGGTTCACGTCATCTCTCTTTCAGTCCCAAGAGCTCTGAGTTTTCCAGACTTCGGTGGAATTTCAAGTACCGTCATGTCAGACTGGTAGTAGCTGTGCACCGCTTCCGCTTGGAGCACGTGGCCAGGAGCCTGGCAGTGACTCAGGCAGGTGGACTGGGACATGCCCACAGGTAAGCTCCAGCAGCACATAGTGCACAGGCACTCGCTCGGCACGATGTGTGAAGTCAATACTGATTTGTTTTTTAAAAAACATGTATTACTTTCATGTGCAGGAAAAAAAATCCTATTTTGAGGGGCAGAAGATTATGCCAGGTCCTCTAAGGTGAAGTACTAATCTATCTGCTAAACATTGTCATCAGGCTTATTTCAGAAGACATTTACTATAAAAAGAATGGGAGTATGGAGGTTCCTTAGAAGACTAAAATAGAGCTATCATACGACCCAGCAATCCTACTACTGGGCATATACCCTGAGAAAACCATAATTCAAAAAAAGTCATGTACCACGATGTTCATTGCAGCTCTATTTACAATAGCCAGGACATGAAAGCAACTTAAGTGTGCATCGACAGATGAATGGATAAAGAAGATGTGGCACATATATATACAATGGAATATTACTCAGCCATAAAAGAAATGAAATTGAGTTATTTGTAGTGAGGTGGATGGACCTAGAGACTGTCATACAGAGTGAAGTAAGTCAGAAAGAGAAAGACAAATACTGTATACTAACACATATATATGGAAGCTAAAAAAAAATGGTTCTGAACCTAAGGGCAGGACAGGAATAAAGACACAAATGTAGAGAATGGACTTGAGGACACGGGTGGGGGAAGGGTAAGCTGGGACGAAGTGAGAGAGTGGCATGGACATATCTACACTACCAAATGTAAAATAGGCAGCTAGTGGGAAGCAGCCGCATAGCACAGGGAGATCAGCTCGGTACTTTGCGACCACCTAGAGGGGTGGGATGGGGGGGGTGGGAGGGAGGCGCAAGAGGGAGGAGATATGGGGATATATGTATACGTATAGCTGATTCACTTTGTTATAAAGCAGAAACTAACACACCACTGTAAAGCAATTATACTCCAATAAAGATGTTAAAAAAAAGAAAAAAAAGAATGGGACTAGGACATTTGTGTCACCTACAAGAGTATTTCAAGTAAGCATTACTTTTATAATGCTTCATAACAAGCAAGCATTACTTTTCTAAATTTTATAAACTGAAATTTAGTTAAAAGTTCTGGGAAAAGAAGAGCTAGACCTTGCTAGATGCTACGAGAGGACAAACATTGATATCAGGCTCATCAGAACAGATCTGCTATTACCTGACAAGAATGAAAACGTACCATTTCATAGTGCTTTTAAAGTCAAGATCCGGAGCACCAAAATGGCTTCCCTGAGACTTACTCACCCCTTCCTCCCAGTTACTCACTGCTTCTGCCATAAGCATAAACCAGGACCCACCCAGGACTCTTTGAAACATGCAACACTTATAAAGCCTACTGGTTCTGTGAAAATGGCTCAGTGCCTGGCTATGGGTTTTGCAGGCAGCCTAAGAACTTCAAGAGTCTTGTCTGTCTCAATCAAAGCCAATGTGAATTCTGCCCAGAGTTCATCCCAAACATGCAGTTTAACACAGAGAGACCAGCACAGATGTACCCCCCCCCCCAAATAGGAATTCTCTCTCTGTCAACACGCCAAATTAATTTCCAATTCAGGGACTTCGCTGGTGGTCCAGTGGTTAGGACTCTGCGCTTTCACTGCTGAGGGCCCCGGTTGGGGAACTAAGATTCCACAAGCCGTGTGACGTGGCAAAAAAATGTTTTTTAATTTAAAAAACTCTTTTTTCCAATTCAAAAGGTTTTATTTTCAATCAATACTATTAGATTTATACATCACATTCAGTGTAAAAGGGTTGATATGTTATTTCAAGATGAAAAAAAACATGTCAATATAACTCTTCCCAAAAGGCAAAAATAAGAATTCATAAAACCTGTATCACTTGAGGTACTTTAGGCATAAATTCACAACTTTGTTATAATTCACTATAAATACATGGGGTGCATTTATGGGGTTCCTAATTTAAGAAACATATGATTTGGCCATGCACAGATAATTGTCAGAACTGGGCAAGGACTACATGAGGGTTCATTATACTAATATGTGTACCTGTGTATGTTTCAAATAAAGTTAAACAGGAAGCAATTTATTTAAATGATAACAAGGCACCAACATCACTTTTTCTCAGTTTTACATTAATGAAAAATCCAAGTTTTAAAAATTCATATTTAATGTTCAAATATGTATTAGAATAGTAATTTTTAAATGGTGAGGACCTTATTCAGAACCTGTAATTCTTATCACTAACACACAAATATTTATTGAGTACCTACTATGTTGTACATACTAGAGAGGATTAGATAAATTTGACACAACTACCCTCAAAGAGCTTACAGTGCAGTAGAAGATGTGACATATACATGAAAAACCATAAGACAGTGTGAAACTATTTTAAAAATACAGAAAAAGTATTATGGGAGTTTAGGAGGGTACTCAAACTCTCACTCAGAAGCCTTGTTTGCACCTAGACCACTGACAATAAGAAATAACAGAAGATATAATTCAATAGACAGGAATTTGTTTTAATCATCCCAAGCACCAAAGCTTCATATTAAACAGGGCTAATAATCTCAATCTCTAGAAGAGCTAGAGAGAAATATACTTGGTGGCCTTTAATCTTATCAGCCCTTATTTGTTCCATCTGATATTGGTTAATATCTGGTATTAATTAACCCCATCTAACATGGATTAGTTAACAATCCAGTGGGTACTCTTGACAGGAAGGGATTGCAATATGTTTAATTATATAAAAATGCATTCAGCACCCACCTTGATTAAGGTACTATGCAATAGATTTTGTAGGGGGATACAAAGATGATTATAAATTTAGAGCCTTCAAAGAGCGTATAATCTAATGGAAAAGACATATACACATACAACTAACTATACAGCACATTAAAGCTTATAATCTGTACCAAATCTAACTTCACAAGCCCACAAACGTGTGATTATCAAAAGCGGTTATACACACTAAAGATAAACATGGAACCCAAGGTCAGCCAGCACCAATGACTCCCTCCTAAAGCAATATCAAGCTTAAAGTAGTCATTATATTCTGTTGCCTAGGATATAAACTGAGTAAATTAGACTGGTATGTCTCTGATACTGAATTAGCACAGCCTTCTAAATCAACTAGGCAATAGCAATGCCCAACTTTGTATATGAGTATAAATCACATCTGTTTTATTATTTGTGACTTGGTGTTGCATGTCTAAGCACGTGGTTATTGCCAACACCTTCTAAAAGAACTGCATTAGTCTGCCACAACAAAATACTGTAGACCGGGTGGCTTAAACAACAGTAATTTATTCCCCACAGTTCTTTAGGCTGGGAAGTCCAAGATCAAGGGGCCAGCAAAGTAGGTTTCATTCTGACATCTCTTCTCTTGGCTTGTAGGCAGCCATCTTCTCCTAGCTATCTGTGTGCTGAGCGCTGGGGCTGGAAACTCTGCCGGTGTCTTTCTTAAAAGACCAGGGCCCCACCCTCATGACCGTACCTAATCCTAATTACCTTCCAAAGGCCCCATCTCCAAATACCATCACATTGGGGGTTAGAGCTTCAACATATGAACTTAACATAAAATGGCTGAAGATCGCAAAGAAGGTCCTGGATGGCTTTGGGGAGGGCCCAACCCCAAAATATTCGGGGGAGAGCCCTGGAGGGGCTGGAAGTGGTAAACAAATGAAATGTGGTTTCTCTGCAGATCCACCTTTCCTACTCTGATTTCCAGTTCAGCCAGAAATGGCCAAAGGATAGGTTATTAATAGCTCTCAGTTACTTACCATTTACCCAGACAGTTCAGAAATCTGACTGCATCTCCTCAGAGCTTTAAAACACAGCTCTCAAATTCTAACCTATCTGTAATATACTTGTTAATGGTAAAATCTACAAGGCACTTTTATTAATATGAAAGATTATTGAAAATGCAACATTACTATATATCTTTTGTCTATTTGCTATCATAAATTACCAAAATAATTTTATTTTCCAGTAAAACTGAAGCCACAAATTCTTAATAACCATGTGTCACATCGATAATAATGGTTTCCATACATGAAAAATTTTGTGGTTTACACATGTCTAATTACAGAGATATACTACCTAAAATTACAGTAAGCATGGAAATTAACTCGAGCTAAGACAACACATGCAACATCAATTCATCATCTGTGAGCAGGATTGCTTAAGCCTGTTTGTGGTCAAAAAATGACAATGTTCCTGGGTCCAAACAAGACTAAATGGAAGTGAGGAAGCGAGTCTTTAAAAATATGAATTAAAAGACGTACAGTAATAGATAAAATACATTTTATTTTATTCCTAGTAACCAACAATAATTCCAAGCTTCTAGAATAGGCAGAAATGGCTAGGTGGCATATTTTTACCTTTTATATTCAGACACTTTAAAATTCTCAGGAAAACCCAAAGCAGATGTGTCATCCCCTTGGGATAATTTGTGACAACTCAGGATATCATAAGACCAAAATTATGAACTACCGATGCATTTATCCCTAAATGTGAGAAGAATTAAAAGGTTTACAAGAATCTAAGGGTTACAAGAATTAAAATCAGCATTCTATCCAACTCAGGGATAAATTATTACCTGCTTCTACGTAAGCGGGCCCATAACTACTATCTAATACTATCATCTTTCCTTTCCAGTGTGCACAGTGGAACAACAGGCATGTTAATTCTGGGCAAAACATAAATGCCCATCAATTATCAGAAGCACAGTGCTGAAGATAGTAGTTTCATAGCAATCTGAAGTGTTTGTTTGAATTCTTATTAGTAGCAAGTTATTCTAAATGTTTGTTAGTAATTTGGTAGCCACTGGCAGGAAAATAACAATCCAGTCTCAATATTAACGATGGTGGTTGACACTTTTATAGCATATAAATCTTACCAATGCACACAATATACAATTACAGATAGGAAGAAGAGCACACTAGCACGTCTTTATCATCTCTTCACAGGGGAAAAGAATGACACGGCCCAGTTACTGCCTAGTGAACTACAGAAATCTAAAAGAGAACTTCAAGACCCCTCTTCTCTGCTGATCTGGTTGGTCCTTTTGTCTTTTTCCTACCTCCTGCCTATGGACTTTCTGTGACACCTAGATACAAAAAATGGACAGAAAACAATTAAGATGAATCTACAGTATGCATGTCACGTTAATCAATTTGTGGAATGAAACCCCCAAACTCAACTGCTCCATTTTTTGGTGGTCACCAAGAATAATTTTGGTCTACATTGTCAGTCTAAACCCTGATGATAACAATGATAGGGCTGTGGACCAAAAAAATGCACTATTTTAGGGCTTCCCTGGTGGCGCAGTGGTTGAGAGTCCGCCTGCCAATGCAGGGGACACGGGTTCGTGCCCCGGTCCGGGAAGATCCCACATGCCGCGGAGCGGCTGGGCCCGTGAGCCATGGCCGCTGAGCCTGAGCGTCCGGAGCCTGTGCTCCGCAACGGGAGAGGCCACAACAGTGAGAGGCTCACGTACCACAAAAAAAAAAAAATGCACTATTTTATCAATTCTGTGAAAATTATTAGCAGGGTAAGATTTAAGTCCAGTTAATAAGGGTTACATTTCTAGCACTACCATCCTGAAATTTAGAAGATATTTTATCCACATAATGTATATCTGATGTTTCACAATAACTTGCAAAAATTCAGAAGCTTGTTCTTTGTTCAAGTGTGTCCAAGTTTACCCTGGAAGTTTAGAGAGATAGTTACAAGTAGCATGGGTCATATCAGGCAGATCTGCAGGTCAATTTCATCTAAGTGATACTGGGCAAGTTATCAGTAGTTCACCAATCTGTGCCTCCAAGGTCACACTAGTGTTTATCTCTCTCCCTCCTATTATGCATCTTTAGGGCAGTTATATTAGATAATGTTGCAAAATATTTACTTCAATGCCTAAAGCATAGTAAGTACTAAATAAATATCTACTACTGTCACTATGAACCTAAAAGTGGAGAGGTTAAGAGCAGACTCTGGGGCCAGATAGCTTAGATTCAAATCCTAGTATTGCTGGGTAATCTTGGGAAAGTTACTTAACCTCTCTGAGCCACATAAATTTTTTAAATAAATATCAAACCAGTTAATATGTGTAAAGGGCTTAGTAACCAGCACACAGTAAGCACTATTTAAGTGTCCGTCACTGCTAACATGAAGACAATTTCTGGGATGGAAATAAAAAAAGGAACAGGAATTTGCAAACCGAAAACACAATGAACATCTTGATGCTCAAACAAAACTAACAGCCAGTTCTAGCAAAAATAATTCACTATATGCTGGTGCAGCCATTGGACCCCAAAGCTTAAAAGCATCTAACTTCCTCAGCAACTGAATAAAAACAGTTGAGTACCTACTATTAGCATAACATTTAAGTGTATGGGCCCTCCTTGAGAGAGACCTAGGTTTGAGTCTGAGCTCCTCTTAATAACTGTGTGACACTGGGTATGTTACGTTAAGAGGTTAAGTTACTTAACCTCTCACTGAGGCTTCAAGGATTCCTCATCTGTAAAACGATAATCATACTTTTGTTACAGGGTTGTTTTGAGGACTAAACAGGACTATGTAGGTAAACACATCGATAGATATTATTACTATTCCCAGTCAGGAACCACGCAAAGGTTGTTCGTTCACAAAGACCGGCTATCCTTTCAATAACCCCATGAGGTAGTTAGCACCTCAGTTATACATAAGACACTTAAATCCAGAAAGGTAGTTACCCAAGGCTACACAGCTAGTAAATAACCCACGCAAGCAGGATCCCAGGCCAGACTCCATTAAGAGCACTACTCTTTACCTTAAGTCACAATGCCTAATATGAACTAGAACCCTTCCCTTTTTAGGGCTCAAGTGGTTGATTATTTAATGTATTCATCCAACAGACCATCACTGAGAATTTCTTGCATGCCAGGCACTGTACTACGCGCTGGGGTTACAGCGGTGATTCCTGCCCTTATAAAGTTTATGTTTTTGTGGGAGAGACAATCAACAGGTAATAAGGTAACTGCTAAAATAATAATAATAATAGCAATAATGCAGGCTAAGGCATTTAACTATTGAGAGAGGGTTGGCTATTTTAGCAAGCGTGATCAAAAAGGGAGGGTAAGGGGAGGGAGCAGCTTGGCTTGTTCGAGAAACAAGGAAAAGAACCAATGAGGCTGGAGACAGGATACCAAAGACGGATTATGGTGCCAATGCCCTTGAAGGTAAGGACCAGATTCGCATTTTTTGTCCCCTGCAGCATCAAAGTGCATAGGATCCGGATTCAAGCAGATCTGATTACGAGGCCTGGCTACCTCTGGGCCGTGGGAAAGCTACCTAATATCGGCTAACTACTTTCTACGTGTGTAAAAAGGTAGGCATGGTTACCGCTGCCAAGGCTGCCGTGAGGATGCAATGAGGCAATGCGCATTCCCACAAATAATCATTACAATGTCTGCAAAACTAGATTAAAATACCAGTCCCCGCATGCCTCCCATGTGGTCGTTTCCGTGCTCCTGGTCCCTCTCACGGAGCTGCCCCGAGGACCTCACCCACACACCGCAAATCGACAGGGAAGAGCCCCTCCTAAGAAAGCTCCCACCCTCACCCCGCCAGATCATTCCCGAACTGGCCCACGGCCCCTCCCCATAGCACGCTCGCAAGCGGCACATGTCAACCAAAACGCCATTTCCACCCTCTCCTCCCACACGCAGCCCTCCTTCCCGGGGCTCTCCAGAGGCGGCCACCCCGACCTCACCGTTCCATCCCCCCAACCGCCCGGGTGTGACGCGCGGCCGAACCCAGGAGGCTGCGGCCACCCCCGCCCCCCGACCCTGGGCCACGCCGACCCGAGCCCGCACTGCGGCCCCGCGTCTCGGGGAACGGCCGCCGCCGCCACGGGCCTGGCGGGCCAGGCTGCTCACCACGACGCTGGGGCTGCGGGTCGCCATAACGGAGCCGCTGGTGCGCGGGCTGAGGGCAGTCTGAGGAGGAGGAAGCCGGTGGCGGGGCCGAGAAGAAGGCGGAGGCGCGGCAGGAGGCGGCGCCGCGCGGGAAAGCAGAGTAGTCCGCCCGAGCGCTCCTCGCCGCCGCCGCCGCCGCCGCCGCCGCCGCCGCTAAGAGCTCAGGCGCAGCAGGCCCCGCCCCCGCTCCGCCCCGAGGCCCCGCCCATAACGGCCGCGCGCGCTCCCCGCGCCCCTCCGTGGGAGCTTGCGGGTTTCCACGCTCCCGAGGTGGCCGTGGGAATTTTCTTCCCAAAGAAGCGGAGACTCCCGCGCAGCCTCTCTTCCTCTTTCCCTCAGTCTCCCATCCAGAAGGCTCCCAAATTCCCAGACCTGCCACCGCCCTCCTTTCTTCCCAGTGGCCCTAAACTGGGCGCCGGCTCTTCAGGTTCCTTGGACTGCATTGCGGCTTCCATTTTCCTGACTCGTGGCCGGATTCTAACAAAAATCTTTAACTGGATATAAGAGTTGAGACCTAGAGCCCTAGAGTCAGCTCGATAAGGGTACAAATGTGAGGGGAGCCCTTAACTGTTCTGTGACCTTGTGCGAATCAGGCTCACTGAGCCTCTCTTTTTCGTCTCAGTAAAATGGGGATATTATTAACAAGGATCGTTGAGGATTAAAGAAGATGATGTGTACGTATATGGTGTGTGCATATGTATATATATATATATATATATATATATATATATATATGGTGCAGCACTTAGGACAGTGCACCATCAGTAAATGGGAACTATCACCTTTGCTGATCTATATTCTTTGCCACCACAATTCCCGATACGGAAATGGGTGAAAAAATCTTCCCCAACTCTCCAATAGGTCGAGTAAGCAAGTAAGAGTTGTTCCATTCCTAACGTGCTCATCTGTGTAGCTCCAGTACCCACCACAGTGCCCAGCACAAAGTTGGTGGCCTCCATTAAGGCCACTGAGGGAAATGTGATGGTAGGTGATTTGTGGAACGGGGTAAGTCATTGAACTCGGAGCTTCAGTCTCTTTCTCTAAAAAATAGTGCTGCTATGAACTTTTTTGTTTTTTTACGTATCTTTTGGTGAACATGAGTGCATTTCCATTGGGCATATAGACTTTGAAGTTCGTATTACCACATTTTTATTACTTATTCTTTTAACAATCATTGTTTCACTGGGAAATTAATTCAGAGAACTTTCGGTTATACATTTGGCCCCTGACGCAAATGGACTCAGCCACCCACACTGGTTTCTAAATTAGATACCAACAGTTCAGAACCCTTCCAGCTTGCTTCTGGCTTGCAGTTTCTTTCTCCAGCCCCTATGGTACCACATACTCCTGTATTTTAACAGAGATCTGAAATAAATGGTGAAAGCCCAGTGACTTTAAAGACAGAGAAACAGTCATTATTTCAACCCTGTCATTCTAGGTGACAACTTGGAGCTTTTACTTGTGTTTAAAATTTAAAACAGCAAACAGAGTGCAGTCTACAAGACGTAATCCTTTTGTTTGGTAAGTGAAAATCTGGTTAATGTATGAAATATTTTACTGAATTTGGACAATGTATTTAAAATTGAAATGTATTCTTTTAAATTTTTAATTGTTTTAAAACTAAATATGAAATCAAGAAAATAATGTTTTTTACTAATTATTACAGAAAATAATTTTGTCAGACAAAATAATTTTCTCATATAATTTTGTCATTCTGGGTGTCAAATATGCTATGTATGCCACCGATCTTTACTAGAATATCTGCATGAAGGAAGAAATAAGGAAAGCATGGGTATAACCCAAGATTCCCCTGCCCCACTCCTGACTTTCCAGAAACAGTTTTGTAATCCACTTATGTGGACATAATGAGGAATTATTTCTGTACCACAACCAATTCTGAGTATATTTCTGCTCCACACATTTCTTCGCTTAGTAAAAACCTTGTTTTTACCATGGTGCTGTGGTCCACCAAAATTTGTATTTCTGTTAAAAAAAAATCATCACTGCAACAATACTTGTCCTAGGGCTTCCCTGGTGGTGCCGTGGTTAAGAATCCACCTGCCAATGCAGGGGACACGGGTTCGATCCCTGGTCCGGGAAGATCCCACATGCCACAGAGCAGCTAAGCCCGTGCACCACAACTACTGAGCCTGCGCTCTAGAGCCCATGAGCCACAACTACTGAAGCCTGTGCACCTAGAGCCCGTGCTCCACAAGGAGAAGCCACTGAAATGAGAAGCCCGCACGCCGCAACAAAGAGTAGCCCCCACTAGCTGCAACTAGAGAAGGCCCGTGTGCAGCAGTGAAGACCCAATGCAGCCAAAAATAAAAGTAAATTTATCTAAAAAATACTTATCCTAAATGTTGAATTTTCAAACTGAATTTACAATAGCCTTCTCAATGTCAGATGTTTCGCCTTCATCAGAATAAATTCCCATTAGCTTTACTTTGATTCCATGAATTGGATGACAAATTGAACCATTACTGGAATTAACCAATGTGATGGTTAATTTTTATGTTTCAACTTGGCTTGGCCATGGTGCCCAGATATTTGGTCAAACATTATTCTGGATGTTTCTGTGAAGGTGTTTTTTTGGATGAGATTAACATTTAAATCAGTGGACTCTGAGTAAAGCAGATTACGTTCCCTAATGTGGGTAGGCCTCATCCTATCATTTGAAGGCCTGAAAAGAACAAAGGCTGACCTCCCCTGCAGGCAAGAAGGAATTCTGCCGCCTTTTTGGACTGGAACTGCACCTCTTCCCTGTGTCCAGCCTGTTGGCCTTCTCCATCAGATTTTGGACTCGCCAGGTCTCCACAACCGTGTGTGCCAATTCCTTAAAATCTCTCTCTCTCTCCACACACACACACACACACACACACACACACACACACATCCTGTTAGTTCTGTTTCTCTGGAGAACCCTGACTAATATAACTGATTTTCGATTTGAATCATCTCATGATATCAATATAAAACTGACATCATTTAACTGTGAAGTCCTCCTGCAAATAGAGCTACTTATTAAAAGGTATTGTTTCACTTTTCATCATGTACAAGGAAACCTGAAATCAAAAATGAGTAAATGAATTTTGAAGAAGTTATTTGATCTAAAAAAAGTCATTCGCGAGCAATATGAAGATACCCTCTCTGCAGCTGCATCTTGTTAAATCACGTTTGCTGCACGGCCTTCTTAAAATAACTACAAACCTTTGAGGTAGATGATGATGCTGTCTCTGTAGACATGTCTTCTGGTTTTCATGTAGTCAGTGATAATAACTATCAAAAATGTTTTGTTCATGTTACACATTCATGATCAACTTTCTTGAATAACAAATTTGGTATTTTTTATCAGTTGTGCACTTTAGTTTTTTGAACCCATGCTGCAAGGGTGGACTGCAAATTTAAAAAAAATAAGGGTTGTAGGTTTGCAACATATAATGAATGACATAACCATTGTACCAAGAGCACTCAGATTACTCGCTGTATTACGTTCTATGGCAGGACATATTTCTGCCTCTATTTCCTGAATGTATTTTACATACACGTAAATATGTAATTCCCTGTGTCCGCTGGCCTACTGACTGGTGGCCTAGCAGCTTCTTGTATCTTGCAGGTTTTGGCACGGGCACACCCAGCTGGCACACCCAGTGTCCAGCAAGGGGCACGGCGGTGAATACTGCCCCCCCCCAATCCCTACCCAGGACAAGAATGAGTCGGTTGTCTTTAACTCCTAGTGTCAGTGCACTTGCTTTGTTATCAGTGAACACCCAGCACACTGTCCTTGAGAGGGAGCTGTTAGTTACATTGTATTTGGAAAAACCTAGGAAAAGGGAGAAGAGTTATCACTGGTCGTTGTTTAGGTTTAACTCTCTGTTAAAGTGAGAATTTGGTTCTCTGTACATGCATCTCACAAGCTAGTAGATGAGACCAAGGCAGAAGCTGGAATTAAAAAGTGGCGATGCAACAGACCCATCCTGGCTTATTTCAATTCAACTATTAATACACTTCGTGGGAAAATGAAAAATCTGGGACAAATGCTAAACTGGACAAGATGCCGGGATAACACATAAACTGGGAATGTTTGGGGCAAACTGGAATGTATATACCTACAATGTATATACCTACGATGGTATAGGGCCAGCTGGGGGATGCTTTCCAATGCTGCTGATGGCAGCTCTTCAACTGAAGTCCCCCAATCTCTGAGAGTTTTCTCCCTCTCCAGTTCACTTTGGCCACCTGCCTAACGTTAAGCATGCTTCAGATCCACGGGAGACCTCCAATTCCACGGTCTATCACCCTGTTCTCGGCTTCCCTTACATCCCTGACTTCCCAGTTCAGTTTGCATCCCACGTGAACCACTCTCTCACCACTGCCAGAAGTCCTTTGTGCCCTTCTAATTCTGCTCTGCCACAATGGCAAAGCCACACCCTGGCTCAACCCACAGCCTGTTTTGTCTACCCATTAGGCTGTGGAGGGCTGTAGGAGAAAACCCCGCAACCATGGGGGTTGGTTCCTCTACAGATTCACGGTCTCAAACCTCAACTGGGCCCTAAACACCCCTCCACAATCCTTCACAAGTGCTTGGTCAGCTCCCCGTCTTGTTCCCCTCAGTAATGCTCTTAACATTCATCCCTATTCAACCCCATCAAATTCACTCTAGAATGAAGACTCAACCCATTAACTTATGAAGAGAGGGAAGGAATCAGGCCTGAATCACATCAGTTCCTTCCACCCACATCTATACTGCTTCTTCCCCTTTATCCTCCAGGCCCAGAGGTGATGAGTCTCTCCATATTTGCTCTATATACTTTCTCACTTCCCATCACCTCTCAACAAACTTTCATTGTCTTCTGCATCCACCGTTGGACTGAAACAGCTTTGACAAAGAACACCATTGACTGCTATCTTGCCAAGTCCGATGGACACTATCTTTGGCCTTGTATAACTGTCCTTCACATTGCATTTGATACTGTTTATCACTTTGTTCTTGAATGTCTCTGCCATCTCTTTGGCTTCTGGAACACCACCTTCCTGATTCTCCTGCTGCCCTATTTCTTCTTGCTTTCTCTCTCAGTTTCCAGTATACCCTTCCCCAGTGTTAACATCCAATACAACTACACCCAGTACAATGATCAAAATCAGGAAACTCACATTGCTACAACAGTGTTAACTAATCTAGAACCCTTATTTAAATTTCACCAATTGTCTCATTACTATCCCTTTCCTGGACCACGCTGAATCCAGGAATGCATGTTGCATATCCTTAAGTCTCCATCATTCTGGAACAGTTCCTCACTCTTTGTGATCTTGACTTTTTTTTTTTAATTGAAGTATAGTTGCTTTACAGTGTTGTGTTAGTTTCTACTGTACAGCAAAGTGAATCAACTATGCATATACATATATCCCCTCTTTTTTGGATTTCTTTCCCCTTTGGGTCACCGCAGACCATTGAGTAGAGTCCCCTGTGCTATACAGTAGATTCTCATTAGTTATCTATTTTATACATAGTATCAATAGTGTATATATGATCTTGACAATTTTGAAGGGCACTGGTGAGTTATTATTCTGTACAATTTCCCTCAATTTGGGTTTGTCCAATGGTACGGCCTCATTAAATTTCAGGCATTCCATTGTGGGTCAGAAATACAGCAGCTGTGATGGTGTGTCCTTCACAGTGCTTCGTATTTGGAGGCATATGCTACCAATCTGTCCCATTACTGATGTTCATTTGGATCACTCAGTTAAGGCAGTGTCTGCCAGGTTTCTTCACTATAAAGATACTATTTTCCCCTTTGTAACTAATAAAGGTTATGAGGAATGATACTAAGACTATGTAAATATTGTTCCTCATCAAACTTTCACCAATTTTAGCATCCACTCATGATTCTTGCCTGAAGTAATTATTACTGGGGTGTATGTCAAATGTTGATTTTCCTATTAACATCATTCCTTCTTAGTTTATTAGCTGAAATGCTATTATAATGGAGAGCATTCCCTTCTCCCCAGTCATTATTTATTAAATTATTTATATCATCATGGACTCACGGGTTCCAATTTTATCTTACAGGTAATGATCCATTAATAGCATTACTTTGTTGCCCAAATTGCCCAAGATTTGGCTATTGGGAGTCCCTCTATGTTGGCTCCTGTGTCTTGATATTTCCCCACCATTCTTTGAGCACTTTTTTTTTTTTTTTTTTTTTTTGCCGCGCCATGCGGCATGCGGGATCCTTAGTTCCCCCAACCAGGGGATCAAACCCGTGCCCCCTGCATTGGGAGCACGGAGGCTTAACCATTGGACCGCCAGGGAAGTCCCAAGAGTAATTATATTTTAACAACTAAGGTTTAAAATGTAATGCCGGGGCTTCCCTGGTGGCGCAGTGGTTGAGAGTCCGCCTGCCGATGCAGGGGACATGGGTTCATGCCCCGGTCTGGGAAGATCCCACATGCCACGGAGCGGCTGGGCCCGTGAGCCATG
This sequence comes from Phocoena phocoena, assembly GCF_963924675.1. Taxonomy (NCBI): domain Eukaryota; kingdom Metazoa; phylum Chordata; class Mammalia; order Artiodactyla; family Phocoenidae; genus Phocoena; species Phocoena phocoena. The sequence goes on along the minus strand of NC_089240.1, from coordinate 113,409,370 downwards.
GCCGCTGAGCCTGCGCGTCCGGAGCCTGTCCTCCGCAACGGGAGAGGCCACAACAGTGAGAGGCCCGCGTAACGCATAAAAAAAAAAAAAAAAAAAAAAAAAAATGTAATGCCATCTATCAGTATTTAGTATGTGTATGTATACTTAAATTTGTATACTGAAATACGTACATTTTGAGGTATGTTAAATTCTTTTTTGAAAAGAGAACCTTATATAAAATAGAATTAGTAGCTCACAAAAATAAAAAGGACTACACATTGAGTATACAGTTTGTTCTCAAGGTGAGGCAATAAAAGAATTACTTAAAAAAATATTTATTTATTTGGCTGCACCAGGTCTTTAGTTGTGGCATGTGGGATCTAGTTCCCTGACCAGGGATCGAACCCAGGCCCCCTGCATTGGGAGCGTGGAGTCTTAACCACTGGACCACCAGGGAAGTCCCAGAAATTACTTTCTAAATGAAGGCAGAGTTGTTGCCTCACCCAACATAAATCTGTACTCTTAAAAGGCCTACCTCCATGCTTATGTGCCGCATTTGAGTGTTTCTGCTATAGACAATTGTAGAAAAATCAGCAAATAAGACAGAAAGAATAATAAAGGGTTCCTTACTTCTAGAGAAGTTAAAATCCCTAAGGTTATGTTACCTGCTATTGTGGTTTTCAGAAAGCACTGTTGCTCCGGTTATTAATACAGCTAAGGCTGTAGCTTCTTGGGGTTCTCAGGTTATCTGTATGCTGACATGACATCTCTTTCTAATGTTGCTCTTTTCCAGGTCCGGGCCCAAAATTCAGAATACTAAAATGGACGGGGTATTTTACACCAAACCATCTTTAGCACCCTCCTAGGTGGCTGCTAGCACCAAAGGCTTACTCCCTCATCTGCTGACCCGTGGTATCAGGATGGAGGGGTGTGTGTTAGAATATAATAGATATGCTTCATATATTTTTAATGAGCTCAACAGTAAACTGTCTTATATAGTTCAGGCTTCCAACACAGGGAAAATTTTAAGTCAAAGACAGAAGCTCAGGTTACTTCAGGTTAATTTTGTATAGGCCAAATACTACTATAGGAAATTGTGTACCTTTTCAAGCTGGGTAGTAACAAGGTGACAGATAAACTGACTTCTAAAGAAGATTTTATGGCTGAGTTTAAAATAGCTCTGTTGTTTGAAAGTGATTATATAGCACACACTGTACTGGGACAGATTTTAACGCCCTGAAGGTTTATCAAGGCCTTCTCTGTTCATAATATGTTTTTGCCTCAGGGTTATCATACACTAAGTTAATAAAAAGTTACAAGTAGGTCCATTCGCTTGCGTACAATTCTCTAATAAGGCATTCCATTTTCCTCCATTCTGATACTTTTGGTTACTCTAAAAAATGAAACAGAACCATTCCATCTTTCAGCACTTGGTTTCTGCTCTCCCTTCACACTTACTTAAAGGGCCCTGCTATAAATTCGATAGAGCTGTGCCATCTGATAGAGCAGCCACTAACCACATGTGGCTATTTAAATCTAAGTTTAAGTGAATTAAAATTAAATAAAGTACAACATTTGGTTCCTCAGCCCTACTTAGCCACATTTCAAATGTTCAGCAGCCAGACACAGAACATTTCTACCACTGTAGAAAATTCTGTAGGACAGCTCTGGGCTAGAGAGAGTCTTCTGGAAGGAATGGTAAAGAACAGTCTCAGAGCCTCGGGAGGAAGGAAGCAGGTTTTTCAGCGTAAGCTGATACTGCTACCAGGTGCATAAAACTGACAGACTGTGCCAGTGCACCTAAGACTCAGGATTCCCAGGACTGTTTTGGTGCAGAGGCAGATGACTTCACAGAACTAGACGACGACTCCAAGTGGAAATCGAAACAGGACTGAGTAAAACTGATGAGAAATCTAGTTACGGTTGTCTTAGAATCTTATCAGAATTGCTTCTAATGCTCTATTTTCCGACAGGCATAGACAAAGGCCCCATTCTTTCTTTTCTGCTCCACTTCTAACCCTCAGTTTAGCAGGCTGTGTCAATGCCCTTGGAATGAACACATTTGCTTAAAAATTCACTATCAGTGGACTTGCAACTGAAACTTAAATTTCTAAAAGAAAAGCATAACTCTTTCCCTGACTGATACATTATTTCAATTCTCTGATTTGTGGAGGGGGCGCTCTTAAAGAAAAACTCACAAGGGAGGAATCGAAGCAGGAGAGGGAGAGAGGTGAGCAAGGACACAGAGCCCTGGACTGGCCCGCTGCAGCAGTCCTGCCTTCAGGCCCGGGGGACAAGGATTTTGTATCCTGGAATCATTGACTACCTTGGAAGAGGGTGAGTGTAGCCTCCCAGGCTCCCATCAGGCAAGGGCAAGAAACCAGAGGTCCCAGGTGTAAGGTGCACTCGAAGCTAATGTGGGATGGGGGCACAGCTGGTAAAGGGACCTGGCCAGGGCACCAACAGCAACTACCACATCTGGAGGAAAGAGTATAAACTGTATTTGGATCAGGTGGCCTAGAGAGGACCCCTCTCCTTTCCCATTCAGGAATCAGGGAATTGGGAATCAGGGTGATTCGCAACCTTTTCTACTGAAGTACACCCAAAATAGGGGAAATTGGTCTTTTGAGCCGTTTTCACCCTTTAGCTGGTCCACAGGCTATGCGAAATAACTACCAGTGGAAATGACGAATCATGGGATTTTCTTTGGAAACACCTTCCTAATACAGGAAACTAGTTTAAAGGAATAGTATCAGCATGGATAAAAAATAATGCTAATAATGACTTTGTTACTACATAATTAAGACTATGCCTAACTTCCACCATTCATTAGAAATTTAAAAAGCAATTGACTAGGCAACAAATTCATTGTTGCCTAATCAACTGCTTTTTAAATAACTCATTTTCACTGGCAGCTATTTCATAATAATTTGCTTAGCTGAATCCAGGTAAAACTCTGCAATTTACATGAATATATAAAACTGTTTCTACTCAACTTTGTGTGTGGACTTTTAAAGGCATGCTATCCGACAAATGTTTGTAATAATTATTTAGCAATTGTATTTTATCTGTATTATTTTGATCGTATATCCTAATATTCTTAAGTGTGTTTGGAGAGTTTAACTTAGCATTAAACTAGATTAATAAGCATCTGATTTTATACAGTCTACCAGAATTGCCTGTAATATATACCTGTATAACATATAATATAGAGATAATTATATATAAAGTGAATTATGACCTTTAAGATGATTTCAAACAAAACCTCAAGAACTTCTGTTTGCTTCTCCCTCCTCAAATCGGTGGAAATTTAGATGAGAATAACAAACACTTAGCACTTACCACTGGAGAAACTTAAACACTGGAGGGGTTCAATAATAGTACTGTGGTTGTTATTTCTTAAAAGTCTTTGTTTTTTAGAGAAATATATATATATATTTCTGTGGGAGAGGAATAGGTAGGGGTATATATGAAACAAGATTGAAAGTTAGTTAATAATTGTTGAAACTGGCTAATGTGTTCACAGTGAAAACTTTCTGCAGGGCATTTAGTAATATGAATTAATGGACTTTAAAAAATGTGCACAGAACTTTGACTTGGGAATTTGTTTAGAAATTTATCTTAAGGAGATAATCAGACAAGGGCAGAAAGCTATATGTTTAAGAATGTTCATCTCAGCATTATTTTTAAATATTTGTTACTTTGTATCCTATAAGAAAAAAAGAAATGTTACTTCAACGAAATGAAAAAGGAATCTAAGATAGATGAAGGAATGAGATACAAAGCATAACAGTGGCAGCTGAAGGGTGAAAACAGCTCAAAAGACCAATTTCCTCTATTTTGGGTGTACTTCAGTAGAAAAGGTTGGGAATCACCCTGATTCCCAATTCCCTGATTCCTGCATGGGAAAGGAGAGGGCTCCTCTCTAGGCCACCCGATCCGAATACAGTTTATACTCTTTCCTCCAGATGTGGTTCCCTAGTGAAATATCCTGATGGCTCACCAAGGCTTACTCCTATTTCCTTCTTCAGGCTCCCTTAACAAGAGCTGCTGTTTCTGCTGGTGTGTTTAACTTAAAAAAAAAAATTCAAAATTACAGATAAGTTACAAGAATAATACAAAGAACTCCTGTATATCCTTCACCAAGATTTACCAACTTGTGACATTTTACCCTATTTGCTTTATGTCTTTTTATACATACACATACATACACACACGCACACACACATTATTTTTTTGAACCAGTTAAAATGCAGACATGACACACCTTTACTCCTAAGCATTTCAGTATGTATTTTCTAAGAACAAGGATATTCTTATATAACAACAATGATCACAAACAGGAAATTAACATTGATACAGTATCATCTAATATTCAGTCCATATTTACATTGAGTTAAAAGTCCCCAAAATGTCCTTCATAGCACGAATTCTTTTTCTGAACCAGGATCCAACTCAGGATCGCACGTTACTTTTAGTTGTCATGTCTCTTTGGTCACATTTAACTTGGAACAGTTCCTCTGCCTTTGTTTTTCAAGACGTTGACTTTTTTGAAGAGTATGGGCCAGCTGTTCTGTAGAACATTCTTCAATCTGGAGTTCTCTGCTGTTTCTTCATGATTAGATCAGCACTGTTTGCACTAGCAAAATAATGGCCACAAAAAAACCTGCAAACAACTTAACTGTCTGATGATAGGGAAATGGTTAAATAAGCTGTGATACAGCCACAAAATGTACTACTATGCAACCAGTAAGAATGATAGAGTGTATTTACTGACCTGTGAAGAAATTTCCAATTTTTAAATGAAAATAGCAGAATACAACTCAGTAGGTATAATATGAGCCCATTTTATATGATTACATATATGCATAGAAACATTGAAGATTTTACAAAAAATATAATGGTGACCTATGGTCCACAAGATTATGAGGGATTAAAAAAATTTTTTTTAGTTATCTGTATTTTCTAATTTAGGTACGATGAGCGTCAGGTCATCTGTGAATAGTGAAAATATTTTTTTAAAACTTTAAAAAGTAATGGGATAGCTTCACTTTTATATCTGAAGGATCACTGTGTGGAAAGGGAATAGCTATTACTTTTCTGTACTGTTATCTACCATGAATCAGCTGATTTCACTTAAAATAACTTTATCTTATTTGCTCTTTAAGACAACCCAGTGGTTTAAGGGATATATATATATATATATATATATATATAAATAACAGGGATACTATTTTGACAGATGGGGTGGGGCTGAGGCTGAGAGAAGGGGAGGTTACCTTGCTCAGAGTTACCACTTACTAGTGGTAAAACTAGGACTCAAACCCAGGTCTTCAGACCATAAAGCTCTTAATTTATCCACCTCCCTCTGCTCCTGCGTGGCCCCTTTTCAGGTGTCTGCTGCCTGATTCTATCTGCATAACAGGCTTAGAATTTTTACAGTTCCCCAGCTTTTGTCTCACCATTGTACCTCTGGTGATTTTCATAGGTTTTATAAGTAGGCAAACACCTTAACTTTGACTTTTTTCTACTAAACAAGAATTATATATGTGTATCTATGAACATAAATGCATTTTGCTTTCTGATGTGCTTCAAGCTTTGAGTTGCCTTTACCACGTGGCATTTTTCACAAGCAAGTTGGCTAATGAACTTCATTACCTCTTGATACCCATGGCCTCAACATCTTCCTTCTCTCAACTTTCCCTTCTACCCTTTTACCTCCCAGGTGCCTAACAGTTCACCCCACTCTGTATGTGTGGGTCCTTTGCCAAGGAAAGACCAGATTGTGATTTTGCATAGGTACCTATTAAATCTCTGCTAGTGGGGAGGGGCTAGGTAGACAGTCCATGTACAGTCCCAGCCACTGGAAGGCCCTCTCAATCTTGCTCCTGTCACCTTATGAGTTACTCTTATCTTCGGGTCATCTGCAAAAGCAGGCTGGCAGAGAACCATATGATGGTGCTTGGACTGTCAGGGACATTAAACACAGTCAAGAAGTCAAGTGAGGTAAGAACTCAAAAGCGCCCGCCGGCTTTAGCAACAGTCACTGGTGAACTTTGCTCGAGTGGTTTTAATGTTAGTTGAGAGAAATGGAGACGTGTAGACAGAAGCGAGTACAGTGAGCTAAGGAATGGATAATAAAGATATGTAAGTGGAGACATCAAGTAGGGACTTGACTTTCAAGAAAATTATATGAGAAGAGGAAAGAAATAGGGTAAAACTAGAAGGGAGCACAGGAACAAGGGACGGTGGATTAGGGGACGGAGATCTTCAGTCTGGGTTCCCTCCTTTAATCCTCACAGGTCTATGCATGGAGTAGTATTTTCACCTGCATTTAAAAGATGAGATAATGGAGGTACAGAGAGAGTCAGCAACCTAGTCAAGGTTACATGGGATCTGAGCCAAGGCCACCAAAATCTAGAGTCCATATGTTAAGTAAAAAGGATTGCAGACGGATATGGAGAATCTGAGACTAAACACCGAAATTTTGGTGGCATCGGTCTGCATTGTGATGTCCTCTAGCAGGTCATCTTCCCCAGATGTAAGACTGGGGTGAACTCTAGGCAGAGGGGAGACAAAAAGGTGGAAGAGAATTACAAGAAGTGGGAAGTTGAGGCCAGTGGTGTCAAAGGGTAATGGAGGTGATCAACCATCTTATCCAAACTGAGTAGTTAAGGAAGCAAGACCAAAAACTGCCCAATAAAGAAAACAAAGGAACTAAGAGTCTGGTGAACATGGGCACAGAGTGGAAGAAGTTAGGAATCTTGGAAAAAAGTTAAAAAGAAAAACATACAAACAAAACCCAGTAGAATCCAAACTAGTTTATCAGCAGTAAGAATAGAGAGGATGGATCCAAAAGACAGAATGACAGATTCTAAGGAAGTAGATGTGGAAATCAAAGTAGATGAACTGTAGCACTATCAGGACAACTTGGTTTGAGACTCATGCTTGAGTAGCCAGCAGATTGAGTAAAAATGTCCAGGAGAATAGCACAGAGTCTCATTTGAGACTCAGCATGGAGCTTCAGCGGGTGGAGCAGACTGTGGGTAGGGACTGGAACTCATCAGCAGAACACACAGGTGACAGCTGGAGCAGTAGACTGTGGTGACAAGCGAGAACAGTACAAGAGGGCAAAGACCAGGACACCATGGAACACTTAGATCAGGGTAGGGAAAAGAGTCAGGAAAGGACTGGTCTCGAAGGGGTGGTATAGATCATGGAAATTAAGGTAAGAGAGTTTCCAGGAGGGCATCAAAGGAAAAAAAGAATAAAGATATGAATGTTCTAAATGTTTTGTGTCAATCTTTCTAGGAAGTGGCCTACAAATAGTTGGCTGCATTTCCAAGTTTCATGGAATGGAGTGACCTCAGTTATTAAATGCAGTAAAGGCTACCTAAGTCTCCTATCTTGCCTCTTTCCCAGGGAGAAAGAAAACCTGTCAAGTCTTTTCCCTAAGCGACATACGTTTTCCTTAACCCCTCTTCCTGTACCCCCACCCCCAGCATACTGGATAGCTGCCCTAGGCTGTTTGGGCACATGCGATGAGCTGAAATGCTTAAGAACAGCTCTTCTAAGGGAGGTCCGGAAAGACTGTTGTATTTGAGGATAATGCCAAAATTCCAGCTCTCTGATCTGCAAACTTTCAGACACTGCTTATCTTTTGTGCTTGCTCTCTGACCAAGAACATATGAGACCAGGGTCCAAGAATTATTGCTTCCTGGTAATACTAAATCAATACTAAATATAGAACATAAGCCTATTGGGCTTAAGGGTCAGGAACATTTGAAAATAAGCCTTTGTGTTAAGTTGTATGGCTAACCTCTGAAGTGAAAGTAACACGAGTCTCCATGATTGCTGCAGTTCAAAGTTACAGAAAGAACTCTCTAGTGTAGTCATCCTGTTCTGTCACCCCTCCTTAAAGACTTAATTATTTTATAAGCATATAAAAAAAAGGGGGGGGGAAGGAAACATGACCAAAGGTCAGGTTATTGGTAAAATACTTAAAAATTACTTTTGTAATATTATACATCTGACTTAAATCTTTTTAAGTAAAATAGTTGTTTGGCTAATGTCATAAATACCCAGTTAGCACAAAATGTGATTTTGAGAATTAGAAAAAAACTAACGGCATCATACGGCATCAATTCATCCTGACTACATTCAATTTATTCTTTATTTAGGAACTTTCTTGATAACCAAATATTCATGTTATTTTTACTCTTACTTCTTACTTTATCTTCAGACATGCAGGTAACTAACTGTTGCTTGAAATTCTTAAATGAAAAAAACAATTTTCTAGCAAATAAGCTAAAAGCATGATATGAATATCAAGTCAATTTTTCTAGTTAGTCTTAGATTTTATTCATACAAGGACAAAACAACTAGTTGAAAAGGTCAAGTGAGTCTATCTTATTTTTACATAATTGACCAGTTGTTGGAGTCATGATTTGGGGAGTTAAGAACCATCACGACAGATAAAGGTCATAGGAATTCTTCAACAAAACAGTACACAACCCCTTCAAGTACACTAAACTGAGCCATATTCGACCCTGGACACAAAGAGAAGCAGATCCATCTGGCAACAATGAACAGCTACGAGCAAGCTGTTACTTTTCAGAAAGCAGAAGGAAGGAAAATGATTCACCAATTACTACTGTTAATAATACATACAAAACAAAACCTTTTGACTTAATCCTTTCACAAATGAAATATAGTGTCCAGTTTCCCGAAGATAATTCATATTCCACTTTGAGATATAGTCTATCTGGTCTTTACAGCAAAATCAAAACCCCGTAGAATTTTCTGTAGAGCATGTATGGTTTTATTTTATTTTTTAAAAAAGGTACCACACCTCTTTTCATTAAAAAGCACTTCTTTGGAGTAGCAGAGCAAGGAAGCTTAATCCCTACAGGTGGACTTTTAAATTGGTACCAATTTTCTGGATGACAATTTTTATCAAAACTCTAAATGTACATGCCCTTTACTTAGCAGTTCCACTTCTGGAAATTTAGCCTAAGAAATTACTTGCTTAAGGACATGAAGATGCACGTGAGACTGGACAGAACCATACCCTACAATGCCATGGAGCCGCTAAACGGCATGTGAGAAATCTAGTTGCACTGACACCTTGTGATGTTGTTCAAGTGAAAAAGACATGGTGCAGAACTGTAGGTACAGCATGAGCCTATTTATGCTAAAAAAAAAGCGCGTCTAAGTTATATCTGTACACAGGCATTTGGCAGAATACACATCAAATACTGGGGAGTAGGCTTGTGGAACGGGGGGGATTCTCACGTTTTGCTTGATGTATCTTATATTTTAATTTTGTACAATGACTACATATATTTTTAATTGAGGTAAAGTTCACATAACATAAAATTCACCTTTTTTTTTTGGCCGTGCCGTGTGGCACGCAGTGGAAGCGCAGAGCCTTAACCACTGGACCACCAGGCAATTCCCTAAAATTCACCCTTTTAAAGCATATAATTTGTGGTTTTTAGTATAGTCACAAAGTTATATAACCATCACCACTATCTAATTTTCATCACCCCCCAAAGAAATTCCATGCCAGTTACTCTCATCCTACCCTCCCCCCCAGCTCCTGGCACCCACTAAACTGCATTCTGTCTCTTATGAATCTGCCTCTTCTGGACATTTCATATAAATGGAATCCTACAATATGTGACACTTTGTGCTGCCTTCTTAGCCCCTTCTTAGCTAGCTTCATCCAGGCTGTAGCATGTATCAGTACTTCATTTCTTTTTATGGGTATATATATGACTTTTATACATAAAAAAATCTGGTGGTGGGGTGGTGGTGGTGGGATGAATTGGGAAATTGGGATTGACATGTATACATTAATATGTATAAAATAGATAACTAATGAGAACCTGCTGTATAAAAAATAAAATAAAATTCAAAAAAATCTGTAAATAGCTGTGATTTTAAAGCTACTCAAACAGAAAAACCTTACCCTTTTGTACAAATGACTTTGTAGAAACTCAACAGTCTAAATCCAATGTCCACATTAAAGTACAGTTTATTCTATCTCCCTGCTCCTAACACTCCCTTGAATATCTACTCTCTCACGTTCCATTTAAAAGGTTGCCCTTCATTCACACAGCAGATCTAGTTAGCTCTTTGCCCAGCTGTACCTTCCCTATCTCCCCACTGCTACCCTCACCCCCAACATAAAAACACATTTATAGCCTATAGAGGTATAGGCAAAGGTAGAATTTGGATGTTTATGGATCTGCTATCTTTTGACGAAGACCCAGGTCTGGTTGACTAACTTCAGTACACTGACCACACGGAGAACACGTCTGCTACAGTTAACAAGGTAAAATACTATCATTACCTTTCATCATAACTGGTATTTTATAGCTTTCATCTTCTGAAGAAAAATCAGGAATGCACCTTTGCCTTGTCCTTAATGTCCCAGTTACCTCATTATCTGAACAAGGCAAAATTATGTAACACTGGTTGATACATAAAGCAGCACTGTCTCAGGGACTGGGATTTTCCCTTAAAAACATGGACTGGCCATTTGCTGGCCATAGAATTTTTGTAGGAAATTCTAGCATGTTTATGCTTTGGAATGATCATCAGCAATTGCTGATGACTGCAGCTGAAAAAAGAAAACAAACAAAAAACACCCCAACCCCAAACCCCAGCTGTCAACAGTTTCAATTAGGTAAAGAAAACCACATAATTCTCTTTATAATTTTATGGGGCAATTAAAATGAAACTAAGTAATGGATTTTCAACACACACACACACACACACACACACACACACACACACACACACACACACTTGCCAAGCATGTGTGTAGCAGTTGCAATAAAGCACACTCTCCTATAGTTCCAGCATTAATCAGAACCTCTTACTTGATTTCTTTTTCCTTTTGAGTAGGAATGCAGGAACGCAGGTTAGGAATTGTATGTATGGAATGAGCAAATTCTACCAATTAAAACTTTTGATTTCTGCCCTGGATAGGACCATCTCAATACATGAGCACTACTGCTAGAAGTAAGCTGTCCAGAGTAAAGGGAGTACATTTAAATCTTTAAGGTGGAATCCCTTTATGACAAGGATATTCATCCTGCACCCTTATTAGCAAGCAGATAAATTGTACTACGAGTTTTGGTTTATTTTTAAAATCACCTTCTAACTAGGTTCCAGAGGACTCGATTTGAGTTGTAGGTATCTTTATCATGGAATGATAGAAGAACCAAGATGTAATGCGGTTCTATCATACTTTTGAAAGATTGCTGATTCTCTCCCTGATAAAGCCTTATGTGTGAAACTTCGAACTAAGCTCAAATTCACATTTTTCTCTCTCATACTTGTTTAACGACAAATTTATTAAACAAACTAGGTATTTCACCTTGAAATAAAAGCAAGACTAAAAGGAACACAGTACTATTGCTGTTACAAATAAGCTTCATCATACCCTTGCACAAAAAAGACATAAATACGAACATGAAAGTCATAACTCATTTATTGAATGAATAGTATATGCAAGAATACCAATAAAAGGAAACTAATACTACAAACTACAATTCTGAAAATAAAGCCAATATAACAGGAACAAAATATACATAACATGAGAGGAATGTTTGATTTTGACCCATAATGCATTCCTTATCTTTACAATTAACCTAAATGTCTGTTAGAACAAAACTGTATACCTTGGTCTAACTTTAGCGCTTTTTAAAAAAGCAACAACATTCTAGAACACTTTTCTTTTGCTTTGAGATATTTGAGTCACACATTTGTTCAAGTACATAGATTCTGATTCAACAGTAGATCTACATATCTTGTTATTCTCTTAATATCTTGAGTAGCATGTACTCCTGAGCAAGTACTATCTGAAATTCTAAAATGGATGATCCTTGAAATAAAATGTATTTCAGTTGTGGGTATTTAATAAACTGAGATGAAAGTAAAACTCACCCCTCCCATCCCCCCTCCCCCCCAGGAACAAAGAGCTCTTATTAAAGTATAGAAACTCAAGTCTATCTTTCTACTCTAAAGAACATTTCTTACTAACATTTCTGGTAAGGCAATAAATGCTCCAGAATAATCTTCAATATACGCTTGCAAAGATTACACTGTTTAATATCGATAACGAAAACAAAACAAAAAAGGGAAAAAAAAAGGAGAAAAGAAAAGACGCTTCAAAATTTCAAGCTAAAATACGCATAAAAGACAGTCATGGCAGTATTTTTTGAAATGATGTAAATGTTATATACTTATCAAATAATTTCATGCTTATTAAAACTACAGTTAAGGACTTAGGAGATGAACGGTAAGTACACTGCTGAGGTCCATTTTTCTAAATAGTCATACCACGATGTAATTACTACCCAGAAGATGATGATGCTACTTGGGAACATAAGTACTGTACAATTTTTACATTGTAAGGCACTTTTACTCAGCATGTGACGAAAACATGGATAGAGAATCAAAATATTAGAGGTTTACAACCAAAGGTGATTTTTCATGTGACTTCAATTTACATTTCAATTTTTAATGAAAGACTATTTAGCCAATCACACCACAGTGAGAAAAATAGGTAGCCAGCCACTTATCTAGCCAACCAAATGGTAAAGTGCTATTCTGGTTGCTAGTGGCAGAGAAAGGGTTGAAGAAACCCATACAAAGTCATACAGTTTATTACATAACAAATCCATTAACTGACAGCTATTGTATTTGAAGTCCATTACATGATTATTGACTGGCCATTATTACCCCCGGCACCTTCCATTTTTCCTAAAAACATCATTACAGTAGTTGTCCAAAAATGAAGGTGCTCTATTATTCCATGGGTAAGTCTATGGCACACAATGTAAAAATGATCTAGACACAGTGATTCAAAGATTTAAAATAATGGGTTTCAAGCTGCTGTAGGGAAATAAAGTACAGATCCTTTGGGAAAAGTCACATAGCTTGGTAAACAAACATCTAGATCTGTCGTTGCACTTCAAGTCATGGTGAATTTTGAAAATTCATCACATACACACACAAAAAATCCAATGGTATATTTAGAGCAAAAGGAGAAAAACATATAGGGCAATCCACTACTAAAGCTAGTTTCCTTCTAAAAATAATAAAAGATGGTTAAAATAAAGCAATCATCGAGTCCCTTGATTTAAGTAAATGTGTGAATACACACTTGACAAATGTGACTTTAAGGGACTAGCAGTTAAAAAAAATCAGTCATTAAGCACAGTGTAATTTTCCACCTGTTACATTTTTAAAATGCTTTTCCATAAGCTGCAGAATATCTCAATGTACAGTCAAGTTAACATGTTATTTCTTGTTGGCTAATTTGCTTTAATGTGGTAGGTTAACTAATAATTCAGAAATCAGAATCCCTACCCTTGATATTGAGGTGCTATGGTAATATTCGGCAGAACACAACTAAAATTTTTTGGTTTTGCCATAAAGAAATATATAAATGTGCTTCAGCAGGTAAGTGGAAGAAAATATCACTAGCTAGAAATGCCAGTGTGAAAATCCTTTCTAAAAAGCTGGGTTCTTAGGCTTTGAGGAACAATTCAGATGATCAATAAAACAACACTGAACCCTACCAGGAGAAAAATAGGACACAGAATCCTATTTTATAGATAAGCAAAGCAATGAATGAAAACATTAAAAATATTAAATAAAGTTTCTAAAATAGTGGTCACAAAATTAAAAATAAATACTGCTTTATGCAAAGACTGTTTTTTTTTTTTTTACTTCTACAGCACATGAGATCTCCTTACATACTTTGGGCCAATATATGAAGTGTTCCACAACAACACGGCACTTGAGAGGAACGGGTTTCAGACATGGTGGCTAAAGTCCTTAGTAAGTGGTAACCCTTTAAAGGTTAAAGAGGCTTAATTTGCTGTTGCCAAATGTTAGTTTAAACTTGAAAGGATCCAATCATTTTGCTAGAAGCTCTTTGTATGACATGAAAAGAGAAGAGGGTTACTGTCAAGAGAATTTTGCCGTAAGCACTGGAGCTCAGAGCTTATAATCAATCACCAGTTGCCTGAGTCCATGCTGGTCAGTGAGAACAACTTTAACAGGAACCAAATGAAAAGCTTTAGCACACTTCTTGGAAGAGATTTTTAGCATGTGCTGTCGAAGCCAAGAGAAAAAGAAGGTTCTCTTCATTTCTCGCCTCCATTACTTGAGTGCGGAAAAAAAAATCATAAATTCCCATGTGCTGCCACCAGAGGCGTGTTTGCACTGTAAAGTGAAATTTGCTTATGCTTTCCCTTGAGTATGAATCCACTAAACAAACTTAGACACTCTAAACAGTAGAACTTTGTTCAGTCCAGAAATATAGCTTACTTCATTTCAATGTCTGCTTTAACTGTTGACACTATACACAGGGTTAATAGTGTTTCAATTGCTTCCCAGAAACTGCAAACTACAGCTACGTAATATCAACATGTCAAACTCTGCCATCTAGTGAAGGCTCATAAAACAAACAAGATGTTTTTAGGCAGTTCAATGAAGGATCTAAGAGTTGGGCAGTAAAAAGTTACAAACCCTTTTTGATTTTAGAAAACAGTGAAAAAAGAATAGTAGTTATGGATGTCTTATTCATTCCCAGTTTTCTAACTCTGTCCCATGAACCTGTTTAAAAGATGATAAAAAAATGTAAAATATGATGCTTGAGGGGAACACAATAATATAATGTTATTGAGGAGCAAGAATATCTTATTGGTTTGACATTACAACTACATTTATTGATAAAGTGGATAGCTTGTGTTTATTATTACAAAATCAGCTAGTTAAAAGAAAAAAACTATGCAAGCCTACACATCCTCAGCATTCTAGTAACATGCTTAACTAAACGTAATAGCATTAAAAAAAATCATACTGCACATTGTTACCTCAATACGTATTTATCAGTGTGTATACTGTATCCTGACAACAGAGCCAATATAATTAACTTTCATACCTAGTTTCCATTAAGTTGCTGCTGAGTTAGTTGTTGCTGATCAATTTCTACTTTTCCCCGGCTTTTACTCTCTCGTTCCTCATCTTCTTCATCTCTCTCATCATTTCCACTATGATTTTTACAATATAGTCTACAATGATGAAAGATAAAAATCTCAAAATGTTTTGTCATTGTTGATGAGAATATATTTATGTCATTAGTGGATGAGGTCCATGCCCATTTAAAATCTGAGTTTCCTCATCCACACTAAAAAAACACCCCACAATTAGCTATAGGTCCATTTCTGTCTAAAAGATAGAAAGGAAAGCACTCTATCAATGAAATAATAAAAGTTCGTCTGAAATAAAACCACATATGTCCAAATATAAGGCAATTCCTCACTTTGCCCAATGAGATTAAAAAAAGTTCTTGGCCAACATGAAAATATCAACTTTTAGGTATATATATGAAATAATGAAATTCTATAATGTTTCATATACATAATTTCAAAGCACATTTTAGGAAATAATATAAATTGTATATATGCTGCTGCTTTCTGCTCACATTTCATGAAACAATTTTACTCAAACTCCTCAAGTACCTTTTCATCATTAGTGTCCTGGCCTTTACTAGAACACCTTTATGAGTCACCTAACCGTTTTCCAGGTACTGCATTTAGCTCTGTTTCTCATGATGTAGACTGGCTCCTTTAATTTCTTTTTTTTCCCATGACACTGACCTTCTGGGAAGAGTCAGACCATATGCCTCGTCAACTACACCACATTTTGGATTTATCTAACTGTGGTAATGTTTTTGTTTTGGTTTGGTTTTTAAGAGTCTTTTTTACAGTTTTTTTTTTTCCATTTTTTGGCCGCTCTGCACAGCTTGTGGGATCTTAGTTCTCTGACCAGGGACTGAACCCAGGCCACGGCAGCGGAAGCACCGAGTCCTAACCACTGGACCGCCAGGGAAGTCCCTGTGGTAATGTTTTATTCGGTTTTCTCTCACCCTTTATTTCCTGTAAACTAGAAACAAGGTCTAAGGGCTTAGTTAAGTTTAGGTTCAACTTTCCTTTGTTAGTCCAGGATACTTTGTAGGTAATCCTGCATACCTCAGGATGCATGTAATTTCAGAATGTCCTGCTATGAGTGTGCTGTTTTCACTTGCTTAAGGTGGTAGAAACGGCCAGATTTCTCTATCGTAAGGGTAAGTATTCCCTCTTTGAAATTAACAAACCATCTCTGGAGGGATACTTTGACATCATGCTGTTCCGACAACCTTTTACTTGGGTATATACACTATATACTTGAAATTCATTGTTTTTAATGAAAATGGCAATGCAGGTGATTTTGAACAAAGGTTTAGGCCACCTTACTGTATATACATCAACATATTTTTTATAGTTAAATACCCCTACAATAATCAAAGAAGGGTGGGAGCTGATCTGAGCTCAGTTTTAGGTCAATTATACACAAGATGACAAGATGGAACAATGCTTAGAAAATGTTCAGTGGATGCCCTCTTGTGGTCAGCAATGGATAGAAGATGATCACAGGAATTCATCTGCCACAAACGGTGTAAGACTAGGTTTAACATGAAAGGTTTCTAACAAGTGAGTAGAATAAATGGCAGGGGTGGGGCTGGGGGGGCAGCAATAACAACTGACTTCTGACCTAGTTTTGCTCATCATTTTTTATTCTTAAAACATTTTCAAAGAACTATGGAGAATTTCTACTCTTCAAACGCTGCATGTTAGGAATCACTTTTTAAATCATGAGTTCAAATATCAAATATCACTTCTATATAGTGCACCTGTGAAGTATCTTCCCCCAAATATAACCTGAATCTAATTAAGCCTTTGAGCCAACTTATAAATTACAGGATATACAGAGGGGTAGAGAAATGAGGTAAATGACATCAGGAAAACGCAAATTGATAAATCTAGAATATGGGACTTTTACAGGACAACTTATCAGGGTTCCTTAACAGGTAGAAGGAAAAGGCAAGGGTGGAGTGGGGACTGCTCTATATTGAGAGAGACTTAAGAGACATCCATTAAATGCAATGTAAGGACCTTGCATGTATTGAGGTTTGAACAAATCAAGTCTAAAAAGACATCTTCAAGACAACTGGGGAAATGCCAAAGTGAACCGGGTATAAGACGATACTAAGAATTTACTGTTAATTTTATAAGATGTGATGATAGCATAGTGATATTAAAGTATGTAAGGATAAAATGACAAGAGATCTGGGATTCTGCTTTAACATACCTCAGAAAGAAAAAAAATGTAGATGAAACAACCGTGGCAATAAGTTGGTACCTGCTGAGACTGGGGTTGTTATACTCTTCTATTTTTGTGGGCTTTTAGAAATTTTTATAACAGAGTTTTATCTAAAAGGATGAGCCCTTTCTGGTTAGAACAAATTTTAATCTTTTTATCGGATTATTTTTCACTCAAGGACTATTTCCCATAGGCCTATTACGTGTCTTTCACCAGTCTGGACACCAAGGCCGCAGGTGCTGACCAGTCAAACAAGACCTCTGCTGTCACAGAACTTACTGTTTTATGGTGGGAGGCTGACATTTTAGAAAAATACATATTTAAATAGCTTAGAAATACAATAAAGACAATAAAACAGGATAAACAGATCACTATATAATCTTCCCTCGCCTTTTTAATATGAATATATTCAGGATCCAGAAAGGGCTGGTAAAGAAAGAAAGCAAGTCACATGTAGGAGGGAAGGGAGCCACTTCATTCAGAAATATTCCTCCTTGCATTTCCTTTCATTTGTCCGTTCTTCTCTCCCCAAACTGCCTGCTTACGGACTCATTTGAACTCCATGGTCTCTATGAAAAAATCTGGAATCCACTTCTAAGCAGATTTAAGAAACAAATTTCAATGTGAAAAAGTAAAAAGAGCATTTCAAATCATCATGGATCCCAGTTCAAATACTTTTGTTTAGAAATGATCACTGCAACATGGTTTTCTAACAGCTAAAAAATAAAAGCCATCTAAATGTCTAAAAAGAGAACTGATTAAACAAACTAATACACCCATACACTGGAATACTATGCAACCATTAAACTGGTGATGTACAACTGTTTAACGTCACAGAAAAAAAATGCCTCTACTAAAGATATAGTAAGTGGAAAACAGGTTATAAAAGAGTATATATAAGAAAGTTTTGTTTTTATAAATATACACATATACACAATCACACAAATGTCTAGAAGAAAATATTCCAAAAGATTTAAAGTTATTATCTCTGGCGGTAGAATTAAAGTTGACATTTAGTTTTATTTTTCTTATCTACATTTTCCATTTTTTCCTGAAATGAAAACGGATAACTATTGTGAAAATATCTAAATAAAGTTAAAATATAAACACAATAATTCTCCACATATCTAATTCTAAACATTTTAAATGGGCCTGTTATTTTAAAATATTATTGGCTACTTTTAAAAATAATGGATTGCTCATGAACCATATAAAGGAGAATATAAAATTGCCTCTTCTCCACCCCTATGCAACGAATGAGAGATGACAACTATTAAGTTTGCTGACTACGCTCCCAGAAAATTTTCTATGTATAAAAAACATACACATATCTTGTACATGTGTGTACACACGTACTTTTTATATGCTAAAATAGACTTATGCAACTTTTCCCCCTGACTCAATCACTGAAATAACCTCTCCACAACTCTACACATGGGTCTACTTTATTCTTTAATTTCTGCATAGTATTCCACTAGATGCATGTATGTACTAAAATTTATTTACTAAATCTCCTGATAGAATTCTGATTTGATTTTCTTTCTTTCCTTCTTTCTTTCTCTCTCCCCTTCCTTCCTTCCTTCCTCCCTCCCTCCCTCCCTTCCTTTCTCTCTTTCTCCCTCCCTCCCTCCCTCCCTCCCTCTCTCTCTCTTTCTTTGCTATTGTAGGTGAAAAGTTAAAAATCTTTTCCCATTCCACATGAGAATTTCACCTTTGGTTAACTCTTTAGCTCTCTTCCTCTAGCAACTTAACAAAAATTAGTGTGTCAACTATTTTACTAAGCTATGTTACCCCCCCAGTTGGTAGACTGTACCTGGACTGGGAAAAATATGCATATTCTGATAAGAAGTCTTATCTTTGGTCCTCTTTCAGTGTGGTGTAACCTGAAAATTATCTATGCCTATATGACTGTATTGTTAAGAGGTGCTGACTCCAATGGGGTATGAGGCTTTTCCCCAATGTGGATCATATCTTATTGGACCTGAGCTGTCCTGCTACAATGACTGCTGCAAGGACTCTCAGAGAAGACGAATATTTGATGCCACCCTGCTGGCAAGCTGCAGTTCTTGTCTATATTCTTCCTGAGTAGACTGATGCCATCTGGGGTAATCCTGTCAGTTTGAAGTATAGCTGAGTCTAAGAAGATGCCCTAGTGGGTGTTGCCACTATCGCTAACGATAATGCAATGACACTTCTTGCACATACATCTCTGCACTGTTGTCTGCTCAATCCCTACAAGCACACTAGTAGCAAAAGATATACATTATTTTAAGGTTTTCATCTCCAATAATAAATTGCTCTCCTAAAAAGTTGTACCAATTTATTATATTCAACCTTAACATGGAATAAGAATGCTTGTGTCTCAAAAACCTAGCTAACAGTAGATAGTCTAAATCCTATTCATCTTTGCCAAAATTGGTAAGATCTTGTTTTAATTTGCATTTGATTCATTACTAATAAGGTTGAACAGTTTTTCATGTGCTTATAACCCATGGCTATTTCTTCTATAAACTGCCTGTTCACGTCCTTTACCCATTTTTTAAACTGGGTTGTGTTTTTCGTAATGATTTGGAGGTCTCTTTAGGTAGTCTAATTTTAATGTAGTCAAATAAAAGTTCTGAGTTCCCTATCATGCTTAGAAAGGCCACCTATACTCAAGATTGTTTTCTTTTCTTTTTCTTTGTTTTTAAATTTTTATTGGAGTATAGTTAACTTACAATGTTGTGTTAGTTTCAGGTGTACAGCAAAGTGAATCAGTGATTCTTTTCCCATATAGGTTATTAGAGAATATTGAGTACAGTTCCCTGGGTCAAGACTGTTTTCTAAATGGAGAGCCAACTGTATAGATATCAGGTACTGAATTAATCCATTCTGTCTCCACATATATAAAATGCTACCATAATTATTTATAAGATTCCAACAAAGACACGGATCTATCTTCTGTGATCTTCTGTGATCTATCTTCTGTGATACTGTTTTAATTGCTATATGATTGGCTTTGATATCTAACAGGGGATTTCTCCTCTCAATTGCATTAAAAATTTTCTTGGCTTCATGTGATATACTAGTTGGCTACCCCAATATCTATCCCCCACCACCCTCCATAGTACTAAATTCGTTTGGGTAGCAATGTGTCCACTAAGAGTATACTTCCCAGCCTCCTTCGGACATATGACTAAATTCTGGCAAATGAGATGCTGAGCAGAAGCATGTATGGAACTTCCAGGAAGGCTGATTAAAGCCTGACTCAGCTGGAGCAACAGCTACTTTGTCCTTCCATCTTCCTTTGCCCTTGCTTCCTCCTGCTTCCTATGGAAGGAAGCCCAAGGAGGAGACAGCAGAAAGGCGCTAATGGGGGCCAATGATAACACTGAGAAGCTGCCTACCACATCTGCACTGCTTTCCTCTGGACGTCTTTTAGGGGAGAAACAAACTTCTATCTTGTTTAAGCTTCTATTTCTTTTCCTGTTATATAAGGTAACAATCATTACTAATAGACAATAATACCACATTTACTTTTTTAGATAAAACTCAAAAAGTTGGATTTCATTAAAATTGTATTAAGTATATAGATTAATTTGGGGAGAATAGGTATCTTTCAAAGTTGAGTCTATCAAGGAACATAATATATTTCGTCATTCATTGGGGTCCTATGTAAAATGCTATTTTTTAAGAAAGGTTCACCATTGGTGTATGTGTATGCACACGTGTGTGTGTGTGTGTGTGTGTGGTGGGATAGACATTTTTCCTTTACATTTTCTAAGTAGTTATTACTGGAATTGTTTTTAAAAATTCATCTCATATTCAGCAGCCTTACTGAGCTCTTATAAGTTTTAATAAATTCAGAGTTGATTTCTTTGGATTTTCTTGGTAGACAGTAATGTCAATAATATTGACAATTTTATTTTTCTCCTTCACAACATTTACTATACATTCTCCTTCCTTTTCTCATTGCACAGGCTTAACCCTCAAGAAAAAGAGTGACAGTAATGTTGGCAGTTGGCACCTTTGTCTTGTTCCTGATCTGAATGAAAGTGTATTGATATAGTGGCTCTCAATTAGAGATGAACCTGAGAATCACCTGCGGAGTCATCAAAATACACGGTTTGGGCCTCAACCCACTGAATTTAAATCTGAGGGTAGGACCTAGGCATGAACATTTCTAAAGAGGGCCATATCCACCTCCAGGCGATTCTGAGGCTCAGCTCTGGCTAAGAACCATGGTCCATTTACTTTAACACTAAATAAGCTGTTTGCCGTTTTTGCCTCTCCTAACACTCTATTAAGACTCCTAGCTTACCACCAAGAGCACTCTTGCTACCTTACTTTAAAATTCAGAAATCGATGTTGAATGGTATCAAATGTCTTTCCACTATCCACTAGGATTTTTCTTTATTAATTGTAACAGGTCACATTTATATATTTCCTAATTTTGAATAATCTTTAAATTGTTAGACTACAGCCCTGGATTTGATTTTCTAATATTTTATTTCAGATTTTGGTACATATATTTATAAAAGTTAAGACTTGTCTCTAGTTTTAAAATTTTTGTTGTTAAATGCTGTCTTTGTTAGGTTTGGTGTCACAGCTATGCACGTGTTACAGAATGAACCAAGAAGTTTTCCATTTTTTGCTATGTGCTGGACGTCTCTAAATAACATTGGAATTATCTGTTCCTTCAAGGCTTGATAGAACTCGCTTGAAAAACATGTGCCTTTATTATTAAGCGAAGTTTGGCCAATTTTATAATACAGCATTAGCACCTCACGCAATCACCCAAATGACTTGGTGACTGCTTACGCAAACTGCTTTGTCCATGGAATAGGAGACCCCGAGTCACTGGTTTATTGCACGCTGGGAATGTGAGAGCAAGGAAGTGCTTTACAACTTGCAAAGGCAAACCAAATAAATATTCAGGGATCTCCAACTTATTCTCCATTCGATTAAACAAAGGGAACCATTGTAGATTCACATTGATAACACTAGCCCAACGCAGCACTGGTAAGTGGAGGCCCATAAAAAAGAGGGTAACATGTAATCCCAAATCTCCAAACCTTATTCTTTCATCAGTCTTCCAAGTGTATCTTTTCAACTTCTGCCTTCACAACTATATCCTATTCTAAGTTACCCACAATTCTCACCTGGACCCTCAGCAGTAGCCTCCTACCACCCACACCCCCTCATTTGCTCCCTTGTTTCTCTCCCATCTTAGGGCCTTGCACACGCTGTTCTCTCTGCCTAGAACGCCTTCCCAATGCCCACATTCATTTCGCCCTTCATATCTCTGCTCAAGCACTATTTCCTTAAGGAAATTCCCAAACACTCCCCCACTACAGACTAGTAGGTTAGCTCCTCCTTGTTACATGCTGTCACAGCGCTTTGTAACATCTTTTACAGCACTTACGAAGTTTATGATTGTATATTTATGTGACCATTTAATTGATATATCTCTCTCCCACTAGACTGTAAGCTTTCATGAGGACACTGTCTCTGTCTGTTTTGATCACTATTGTATGCCCAGCTCCTAGCACAATGCCTGGCACACAGGAAGCATAAAAATACTGATTGAATGAATGCTAATCCAGGGATGTGTAGGCAGAGGAAAATGTCAATTGCAGTACTCATTTCTTATACAGAGTCCTTAGTATTCTACACTTGGCTAAACACCACCTAAGAAGAGTGAGCAAGTAAACTAATGTCATCTATTTAAGGGCAGTTACTTACTGACAAGTTTAGGAAAATGGACAATTGTTCTCTTACTTGTAAATTCCTCGTGACATATTTTCAATGTATTTAGCTTTGTCTTGTACTCCACAGTGGTAATGGTAAGTCTTAACACAGGCTTTTATTTCACATCCAATAGTAGCACCGGGCTGACTGCAAAGTGTACATTTCTGTTTAAGGGAAGAGAAAGAATAATCATAAGCAGTATTTCAAAGTTTATGCAATCTTATTTCTTCTATTTTAGCTATTTCAGCCAAACAGTCCACGTTACAAAGAAAACAGCCAGTTTTTCTATTGAAAAAGAGTGCACTGAACTTATTGTATAGCATATGTATTAAATAACACTGCAATTTAAATCAAACTTTGATAGACTTTCTAATATGTAGTCACCCCTGATGTTTCCATTATTTAACCACTAACCATCAGAGAGCTGACATCGAAACATAAAGGGAACACTCCTTAATACTGCCAAACACACACACAAAAATATATTCTATATTTTAGTGGTTGGCTTCTTTTTCTCCCTGAGATCAGTTCCTTTCCTATTATGACTGCGGGGAAGAATGAGAAGATTCTCAGAGAGGGATTGCTACCAAGTAGGCAAAAGGGCAGAAACAGACTAAAGGGGCTGACATCTTTTTAAGACTTAAGGTGATTGTTGGAAGAAGGGTTTCATAGTCAAAGAAGTTTGAGAAATGCTAGTTTTCAACAGATTACTTGATTGCAGAACTTCTGACAGCCTTCCTCCAGGAAGGAGGGTATAGTAAACAGTTCCCGAGTTTATTGAACTCCAGATGCCCTTTTAACTTTGGAGCAGTGGGAGAGCATCCCGATGGACTGACTTCCTTTGGAGCACACTTGGGGAAATGCTAGGTTAGTGTTGACACTAAGATTCAACAGTGCAGAGGTAAATAAGTTGATCAAGAGAATGTGAATTGTTATCCTAGTCACCTATTTGACTTTAGCTGTATGACACAACATTGTGCTACATACGATGAAGTGATTTTTTTCCTCTTTACTTTTTCTTTAGTACTCCACATTCTGTTTTAAAGGAGTTTCATTTTTAGAAGAGTAATCAAAGTATCAAAAAACTGAACTGGATTTAAATGGAACAACTGACATCAATAATCTTTATACCTTCAAAAATGCAGTTCCACAAAGAAAAAGTCATTTCTTATGGATTCAGACAAAGATCAACAATGCCTGAAACCGCCAGATGAAAGATCGAAGGGGAGCTTCACAACGGAGGGATCAACTCACCACCTGAATCCAAGGTCAGACATTATGACTTGTCTGATGTGATAAAATATGGATGATATAGTCCCACCTGTGAAGTGTTCTTACCCCCCAAAATGTTGAAAATGAATCTAATCAAGCTTTACATCTAACTTCCACTTTAAAAGAAAATCTGGCGGATAGAGGGACAAGTTAAATAGCATTGTGAAAAAGCAAACAGACAAATAAAACATGTGGGATATTCTACAGGACAATTAATTTGTTTTCTTCAACATGTCAATGGCATACAACAAAACAAAAACAGAAACAACAAAGACAGGGAGGAGGGAGTGCCCTAGATTACTTAAGGGAAATATAACAACCAAATGTAATATGTGAACCTCCTCTGATTCACACAAACCAACTTTAAAAAGATAGTTTTGATACAACTGGGGAAATACGAACTAGGTATTAAATAACACTGAAGACTCATTGTTAATTTATAAGGTGTAATGACATTGTGGTTAGGTAAGAAAATGTCCAACTTTTAAGAGATACATACTGAAATATGTAGAGGTGAAATGATATGAAGTCTCAGCTCTGCTTTAAAATACTTCAAGCAACAAGAATAAAAGGCATAGATGAAACGAGTGCCGCAAATTCTTGATAACTGATGAGTCAAGGTGATGGATAGACGTGTGTTACTAGTCTTTCTAATTTTGATGTTTGAAATTTTTCACAATAAAAAATTTTTTAAATAAAGTCATTTCTTGAGACAACTGCTGTCTTAAAGAAAAGATTCTGCATTCCAATGACATTTTATAATATTCACAGACTGTAAAGGAGTAAGTCATCAAATAAAGATGCCATTATTTCTTAAAGCTATTTATTAGTAATTCAGTATGTTTAAAAACATGAGACTTAGGCACATTTTATAAAGGAAATTTTAAAGCTACGATAAACATATTAAAAGACATAACTATGTATGTGAACTTTAACTGAACAGAAGGCTCTGAAAAAAAATCTCCTTTTATTTAAAAAAAAAAAGAATGAATAACAACATGGGGAGATTCTCAATGTTCTATTGGGGTCATGGAACTTTTCTTTAAGCGAGCTTAAACAATTTAACATTTTAAACTTAATAAGGTGTGTCATGTTCACATCTTCATTTATTTTACTAAAAGACTCTCAAATACCCTGAAGTATAAATCTCAGTATAATTGTCTTAGGTAATGAAGTTACATAGAAAGAAGAATAACTTTCAGTAACATCAGCATCCTTTATTATATTACAAATAAGTCAAATATATACTTCACTTTAACATATGAACTACTTTATATTAAATTTTTTGATGACTGGATAAATTTGAGATGTGTTCTAAATTTAAAGCACAAAGTCAGAAGAGTAATGTTGCATAGCATAAACATAAAAGCACAGACCATTCTTTTTCCTCGCTTAATCTCCTGAAGTACAGTTTTAATATCAAAATCTCCAAATTCTGCTCTTGATGTTGTTGTGAGCTGGACTGTGCCAGAAGAAAATAACTAGAAAAGAAAAATGCAGGAACATTTAATATTCAGAATCCTTGTGAGAAAAAGATTAAACAACTTAAGAACAAATATGTTACATTATTTTAATATCCTGAGAAAGATTACTTTTCCTTAATAATCAAGTACTGACTCAAATATTTTTTAATCTATTCACGTCTGATTAAAATATAACCCAAAATAAGGACAATGGAATGAAACTAAGGTTGCCAGTGTGGAGCCAAGATTAAATGCTTCATTTAACAAGGAGAGTTCAGCAGTGTCACCCTGTCATCTCAACTATTTTACATTTCCACAGTTTCAAAAATAGTTTAAAAGGACAAATTTCCATCATAGATGCAGATGAGAATCACCTAGAGGTTTTTTTTTCAAACTAGACATGTTTGGGATCTACTCCAAGGGTACATATTATGGAAAAAGCTCCCCAGGTAAATTTGATATGCATCTCTGGTTAAGAACCTCTGATATTAATAATATAATCTAAAAAAAATTTTTTTTGGCCATGCCATGTGGCTTGTGGGATATTAGTTCCCCAACCAGGAATTGAACCCGGGCCCTTGGCAGTGAGAGCGTGGACTCCTAACCACTGGACCGCCAGGGGATTCCCTAAATAATATAATTTTTTAAAACCTAATCATAAATGGGATGAGTAATTCAATACAATCTAGTTCAAAAATGTTTACATATGCTATATGTCAGACCTGGATCTAAGGATGCAAAGATAAGATATAGTTCTTACCCTCAAGGAATTTAAGAGTCTATTAGGGGAAAGAGGCTCATAAATGAATAACTGCAATATAGTATATGAAGTGCAATAAGAAAGACTTTTACGAGGTTATAGTGGAGGCCAAACATAGCTTCCAAGAAAAGTTTATAAAGCTGAAATTTTTAGTTATGAAATCATTAATTATGGATTATCTGGAACATAGTAACTATACTTAGGATTACTTTAAATCGCACTAAATCATAAAGGCTATATTTTTTAAAATCTAGAGTTTATGAAGATTTGGGATTACAGAACTTCCCGTTATAAAATAAATAAGTCATGGGGATATAATGTACAGCATAGGAAACAGAGTCAATAATATTGTAATAACTTTGTACGGTGACAGATGGTAAGTAGTCTTATCGTGGTGATCATTTTGTAATGTATAAAAATATCGAATCACTATGTTGTATACCTGAAACTAATATAATATTGTAAGTCAATTATACTTTTAAAAAAAGATTTGAGATTATAGGATACACTATTCATAATTCTAAAACACTAATGCTGGGGAGGAAAGTTCTATATTTGGTTACTAGCTAAATGCTTTTCCAAAACTTGGGTTTAAAGGCACATAAAAAGCACCATACTTACCATGCACTTATAATGTGCAGCTGCCTTCTTGGCATTAAATATATGCAGTTTTCCTCTTGCTTCATTTTCTTCCTCCCCTACATGACAAAATCCACATTTAGGCCTGGTGTCACTAGGGCTGCTTCTGTGTGGAGACCTATCTCTCTGCAAGTGTAAAAGAAAATGAAAACCTTGAAAAAAAATCCATGAAAATATGCTATCAGTACCTCAAGCTTAGTTAACACTTCAAATGATTAACTTTACCTATCAACACAGTTCAGATGAAATATTCATGGTGCAACAAAAAGTAAGAATCCAACATTTTTCTACTTACATAGGAACTACTCTCCATTTCATCTGTTCCATGGGAGGATGTGGACCTGGTATCTTCCGACAGTCCTTTAAAATTAGTTTTTCGTGGCCTTCCTTTGCGACTTTTCTTTTTACTTTTAGGTGATGAGGGCTCCAGTTCATGTTCATTAAAACTTTCTTCTAGATCAGCTGCTTAAAAATGAACAAAAGCTTTACATGGACCAATCTTAAAATGAGCATTAGTTCATGGGTCCTTAGAACCTATGTTTCTCTTTAGAATAAAATCACCTCAAGATATGGGGAGAACTGATCTGTGGTATGTTTGATATAGTGGCCTAACATTTCATATA
This sequence comes from Phocoena phocoena, assembly GCF_963924675.1. Lineage (NCBI taxonomy): Eukaryota > Metazoa > Chordata > Mammalia > Artiodactyla > Phocoenidae > Phocoena > Phocoena phocoena. The sequence continues at coordinate 113,381,675 of NC_089240.1, read as the reverse complement.
AATGCAACAAAAATGAAATACAAAGAAATAGTTTTACTATAATAACTGTAAACTGAATTATTTCCATCAAAGTTATAATTCTATGAAAATGAGTTTTGTGATCTTAACTGTGCACATAATTCAATAAACATTTCCAAACTCTAATAAGGGAATTTTTTAGAATTAGATCTTGTATAATTTTTTTTTTACCATAGGTTTCAAAGAGTTTTACCTCACACTGTTGGTGAAATCAGAACAATTACCCAGAAAATAAACTTGCTATAACTTGGAAAGCTAAATGAAAATAAAGTAGGTGTATCTGTGCTGTCCAATATAGTAGCCACTGGCAACATGTGGCTTTTAAAAATTTAAGTCATTTATAATTAAATGAAATTAGGGCTTCCCTGGTGGCACAGTGGTTGAGAGTCTGCCTGCCGATGCAGGGGACATGGGTTCGTGCCCTGGTCCGGGAAGATCCCACATGCCGCGGAGCGGCTGGGCCTGTGAGCCATGGCCGCTGAGCCTGCGCGTCTGGAGCCTGTGCTCCGCAACGGGAGAGGCCACAACAGTGAGAGGCCCCCGTACCGCAAAAAAAAAAAATTAAACCTTCAGTTTCTCAGTCACACTGACCACATTTCACGTGTTTATTAGTCACATGTGGCAAGCTGAGTCTCTACTGGACATCACAGATATATAATGTTTCTATCATAACAGACAAGTTCTATTGTACAGCACTGCTCTAGATAGCTCTTTAAACTATCATGAAAATCAAAAGATCAAATTCACCAAGGAAGATATCTACAAATGAATTAACCAATTGATCAAGTAATTAAACAAATATTAAGTATAAAAGGAATTTCTAACATAAGTGGTAGAAAAGCTATGGTGCAGGTTGTCTGTGTATACGTTAATGGATTAAACAAAATTTATGGAGAAGTTTTAGAACTGTGCTTCCCAGTAATTTGAAAAGTATTTCTACCATTAATAGAGGTGCTTCATTCAGTTATTCACTAAAAATATTTATTGAGGGCCTACTGTATATAAGACAATGTACTTAGTGTTCAAAAAGGTATAAAAATCAAATATTCACTTGTCTTAGTGTCAAACTATAGAAAGTTTTAGGCATAGTTCTAATACCTACATTGTTTTCTCTTTTACCATAAATTATCGACTATAATTCCACGGACTAATTTCTTCCATGAGAAAGCATATCAACTCCTCTTCTCAGATGCTGATCTTTCCTAATAAATACTTTAAAGGGTTTTTTCCTAAGCAATAAAAGCACATTCATTATGATAAGGAAAGGGTAATTTAATCAGTATATTTGAATATATAAACTCTAAGAACTGAGAGCATTAGACCATTTGCAAAACAGTTAATAAAAATTTATATCAATGTAACTTCACCTAACTATGGTAGGATTTAAGGGAAGAAAGCGGGGGGAAGGTAAAAGTGGATAGTGTTTTATAGGCAATAAGACAAATTCATGTGAATAACTCTCCCTGTGAAGACAGACAAGTCAATTAAAGATAATTCTGATCTTAACACTATAGCAAATTTCACATCAGAACACACCACCTACTTTAAACATTCAATCTGACAATTTTTAAGACACAGAATTTCATTAAAGCTATTAGAATTACTTGCATGTGCCAAAAATTAAAATGAAAAATCATAACCAAATGTTCCAATCATCCTGATATATATTACAGCATATATATGATATACATAATATTCTGTTATTTACAATGAAAACAAATAATCACTAGCACTATAATAACACTACATTGTTAAACACCTATAAAGAAATTACTTAACTGATTCCATTATCAGGCCAACATGGCTATTTTTCCAGATGGCGTATTTGTCTGTCCTAAACATGGAATCGTTCAGTATAAAATTTTAGGGGACTTTACCAGCAATAGTAAAAAAAAAAAAAAGAAAAAAAATCACAAAAGATTGACAGATTTAACTATATTAGACTTTTAAACTTCTGAAAGTAAAAAAAAAGTGATAAAATTAGAAGGCAAACAAACTGGAAGAATATCTGCTGTACTTATGACAAAAGATTAGTATCTTTATGATCTGATAAGCTCATAAAAGATTAAGACCCCAACAGAAAAATGGGTGAACCGTATGATCAAATAATTCGTAGAACATAAGTAGTTAAATATACTTTTAGGGACTTCCCTGGTGGCACAGTGGTTAAGAATCCCCCTGCCAATGCAGGGGACTCGGGTTCAATCCCTGGTCCAGGAAGATCCCACATGCCGCGGAGCAACTAAGCCTGTGAGCCATAACTACTGAGCCTGCGCCCTAGAGCCTGTGAGCCACAACTACGGAGCCCACGTGCTGCAACTACTGAGGCCCACGTGTCTAGAGCCCATGCTCTGCAACAAGAGAAGCCACCGCAATGAGAAGCCTGCGCACCGCAACGAAGAGTAGCCCCCGCTCGCCGCAACTAGAGAAAGCCCACGCACAGCAACAAAGACCCAACACAGCCAAAGTAAACTTTAAAATAAATAAATAAATACACTTTTAGAAAATTTGATGTCTCTAAGTCAAAGAAGTGTAAATTAAGTGATACACCATTTTCACCTATCAAAACAGCAGTCTTTAAGTAGTTGTAAAAAACTTCAATAAACCCAACAAAAAATGTGTTAGAAATACAAATATAAAAGAAGCCCCACAAAAATGTTGAGATAAGCCATGCTTCTGGATGAATAGGATCAACATTAGAATGGTATCAGTTCTTGCTAACCTAATTTAATGAAACACTGATAAAACAGAATTGAAAGTTGATTCCACAGTTTTCTAGAAGAGTAAATATATAATACGCAAGACTATCTTTTTAAAAAAAGATATCAAAATATACCATAAAGCAACAGTAGTTAAAACACTGGCATAGGAATAGACACATGTCAGCAGAAGAGAAAGCCAGGTTGAAAAGAGACCCACATGCATATGGGAAATCAGAGTATGATAATGGTAGCATTTCAAATGAGTGGGGGAGAGACATAATGGCACAACTGGGTACCCATTTTCTAAAAATTCAGATTCCTTTTCTCATACTATATGAAAAAATTAGAGATGGATCCAAAAAATCTAATAAAATAACAAACCAGAAATGTAACAGAAGAAAATGGAAGAGATTCTTTTTTTTATAATCTTGGGGTTAGGACACCTAAGAAGCCATTTAGTGGCAGGGAATTAATATCTATATTTTACAGACAGCACTTCAAATCAATTTTAAAAAGACAAACCTTGAAAGAATAACGTGCAAAGGATAGGACTGACAATTCACAGAAGAAATATAAATGACTGAAAAAACATGGGCAGAAGTACAACCTTACTAATTACAAGAGAAATGGAAATTAAATGAGATAAACAGATTCGTAAAAATTATAAGACTGATAATATCCAGCACAGTTGTAGGGAACTGGACACTCATACACTGTTGGTACATGTGACAGTACTGATTCCCAAATGTTAAATGCACAGAGTCTCTCCTGGCATCCCCATTTCTAGGACTTTATCCTATAGAATCACTTGCATAAGTACATAAGCACATACGTATAAGGAAGATCAATGCAGTTTTATTCCTATTTCACATAAAAAATAAATATAACTGATTTTTATTAAGAGAAATCCTTAAATAAACTATGGTTCTATTTATTCTATAGGATGTAACACAACTGTTAAAAAGAATGAGGTTGATCTGTATGCACAGAGAAGGGTGTCTGATATATCACAGAATGAGAAAAACAAGTTGCGTAACATTATCTATGTATACTCTGATGCCATTGTATTACAAATAGTGAGCATATGCATATATATGTAAGATTGTACGTATGTAAGAAAGGTTCTAGGAAGATTTACAAACTGTTAGTAGTAGGAACTCTACTACTACTGAGAGTGTGATTTGGGGGGTGAAGAGAGGGCTTTCTGAATTACTTTTATAGTACTTTTGTACTATTTTAATTTTTTTTAACAATGGGCTATGTACTACGATTGTATTTAAAAGAATTTATAACATCCAGTGTGGTGAAAGGAGGGGGTAAAGTCAGCTACTGCTGACGGGAATATAACCTAGCACAATCTTTCTAGAAAGTAATATGGCAATGCATATTGAGAACCTTAAAAAGATTAAACCCTTTGACCCAGTGATTTTATTTTTGGGAATTTATCCTAGAAAATATTTGAAAATTACTTGCACATGAAAATGTGAGTATGAAGCTAGTCACAGCACCTTTGTTTAAATTTTTCATGGTTACTTATTATTTTTCCAATTCAAAACTGTGAAAATGTTTTAATATTCTTAAAAGTTATTTTTAATAATAATTATAAAAGAACTATCTGCATAAAAGTAGGGAAAATCTTCCTTTCCACCTTCCAATTCCATGTGCTCTGCACTCCCAGCTGGTACCCTAGCTTCCTTGCTTCCCTTTCTTCATACTCACTCTCTTCCTCTCAAGGTACCGTTAACTTAACGCTTCTTTTCTCAATCTCAAGGGTAGAGAGCCTGGTTTTGAATCCTGGATCTGTCACAGACTGTGTGTCCTCGGACCTGAGACCTACCTCAGAGGGTTCTTGAATTAAATGAGTTAGTTCCTGTAAAGTACTTAATCTAGAACAGGGCCTGGCACATAAGACACTCTCAATAAATGTCAGCTATTATTTTCTATGCATATGCAAATCCGTTTTAAAAGCATATACAAACAAATGGCATTCTAAGCATACTATTCTGCATCTTGCCGTTTTCCATTTAATATGTAAATGCAAATACCCAAAATATAAGAGCTAACATTAGAGCTTTTTGAGTTTTGACTATACAGGATGTGCTATGCAGTTTACATGCATTATCTTATTCAACCTCAAAATAGCCCCATGAGGTTGTATCAGTCACCATTCTCATCCTCCGTTTTATAGATAAGTAAATTCAGAAAAGTTAAATAATTTTGCCTAAGATCATAAAGCTAGGGAGTAGCAGAGTTGGGACAAACACATGTCAGTGAGTCACTACTATATGCTTTGGAAGTAGTAATACCCACTATCATGGAAATAAACATCTTCATATGCTCCTGCAAGTTAGAAAAAGGATAGCTATACATATGCTTATGTATACATTGCTCTGGAAGGACACAAAAGAAACTGACAGCAGATGTTGCTTTTAGCAAAAAAATTTGGAAACTGAGATACAAGGACAAGGATGAGAGGAAAGCTTACTTACAGTCTACACTCTTTTGTATTGCTGATTTTTGTACAATGTTCATATACCTATTCAAACAAAAGAATATGGGAGAAAATAAAACCTTACCCTTGTATTCACAACTACAATTTCTAAAAATCCAGACTTGATAAGGTAGGTAGCAAAATAAGGTTGTCCTCCTTTCCTGTGCCACCAAGTGTTCCCCACCTTTATGAGTACAGATGTCCATGTCACCTTAGAACGGCCAGGCCCTTCTCTGTTACCCTTCTGATTGCCCCCATGCGACAGGGGGGTGACCAACTTACCAGGAAACCAACTCTCCCCTCCTCCTAGTATTGTATAAGCCCTACCTGTCCCTTTACCAATTCTCTTCTCCCTCCTAATCAATGTTTTCCTCATCTTATATCTTCCTGGTTTAAGCCCCATTTCCTTCCTTCTCCTAAATTCTCACATCACTTAACAGTATGAAGTAGAAAGGACCCCTGGACAGAAAGTCTGAAGTCTGCCACTTTCTAGGCCTTAACTTGGTGAAGTTACTTAACACTCGCAAGTCTCCTGGTATATCAAATAGGACTAATAAGAACACCTTCCTGAAAAGGCTGCTTTAAGAAAATGTTTGAGAAAAGCACTTTATAAACTATGAAATTCTATTCAATTGTTAATTATTACTTGTCATACCTTGTGTAGATTGTAAGCTCTTTGTCCACAAGAGGCTTCTTTTCTAAACTCCCAATGTGCCTACACCCAGCAGGCACTCAATAAACGTTTGTCGGAATGTTTCTTTTTCAAGAAAAAGGCCAAGCATTAAAGTTGGGGTAAGCATTACCACATCTGCTTTGAATCTTTAGGGCAGCTACAAAAGCAAGACTGGAGGTCATCTGCCCTGCCGTCTCCAATGGGAACGTGGTGAGCACTTGCTCTGCATGCCCCTGGTCACAAGCAAAACTCTGCTTTTCCAGTAAAGTTATCAGATAAATGATTTCTTTTAGGCATATGCATATACATATATAAATATGTAACATACATAAATATATTATTCTTAATTAAGTGTGCCAAAATGAAATATGATAGCTGGGATTGAATTTAAAATAATCCAGGTGGAGGAAGTGGGTAAGGGTATAGATGAAACAAGACTGGCCAGGAGCTGACAGTTACTAAAGCTGGGTGATGGGGCTTTTTTTTTTTTTATGCTCTCCTCATGTCCCTACATTTTTTTAAATTTCTTAATTTTATTTTTTTATACAGCAGGTCCTTATTAGTCATCAATTTTATACACATCAGTGTATATATGTCAATCCCAATCGCTCAGTTCATCACACCACCACCACCACCCCCCTGCCGCTTTCCCCCCTTGGTGTCCATACGTTTGTTCTCTACATCTGTGTCTATTTCTGCCCTGCAAACTGGTTCATCTGTACCATTTTTCTAGGTTCCACATATATGCGTTAATATACGATATTAGCTTTTCTCTTTCTGACTTATGACTCTATACATGCATCCATGTCTCAACAAATGACCCAATTTCGCTCCTTTTTATGGCTGAGTAATATTCCATTGTACATATGTACCACATCTTCTTTATCCGTTTGTCTGTCGATGGGCATTTAGGTTGTTTCCATGACCTGGCTATTGTAAATACAGCTGCAATGAACATTGTGGTACATGACTCTTTTTGAATTATGGTTTTCTCAGGGTATATGCCCAGCAGTGGGATTGCTTGGTCGTATGGTAGTTCTATTTTTAGTTCTCTAACGAACCTCCATACAGTTCTCCATAGTGGCTGTATCAATTTACATTCCCACCAACAGTGAAAGAGGGTTCCCTTTTCTCCACACCCTCTCCAGCATTTGTTGTTTGTAGATTTTCTGATGAAGCCCATTCTAACTGGAGTGAGGTGATACCTCATTGTACTTTTGATTGGCATTTCTCTAATAACTAGTGATGTTGAACAGCCTTTCGTGCGCTTCTTGGCCATCTGTATGTCTTCTTTGGAGAAATGTCTATTTAGGTCTTCTGCCCATATTTCGATTGGGTTGTTTTTTTAATATTGAGCTGCATGAGCTGTTTATGTATTTTGGAGATTAATCCTTTGTCCATTGATTCATTTGCAAATATTTTCCCCCATTCTGAGGGTTGTCTGTTCATCTTGTTTGTAGTTTCCTTTGCTTTGCAAAAGAATCTACGCTTCATTAGGTCCCATTTGTTTATTTTTGTTTTTATTTCCATTATTCTAGGAGGTGGATCAAAAACGACCTTGCTGTGACTTATGTCAAAGAGTGTTCTTCCTATGTTTTCCTCTAAGAGTTTTATAGTGTCCGGTCTTACATTTAGGTTTCTACTCTATTTTGAGTTGATTTTTGTGTATGGTGTTAGCGAGTGTTCTAATTTCATTCTTTTACATGTAGAGGTCCAGTGTTCCCAGCACCACTTATTGAAGAGGCTGTCTTTTCTTCATTGTATATCCTTGCCTCCTTTGTCATAGATTAGTTGACCACAGGTGCGTGGGTTTACCTCTGGGCTTTCTATCCTGTTCTATTGATCTATGTTTCTGCTTTTGTGCCAGTACCATATTGTCTTGATTACTGTAGCTTTGTAGTATAGTCTGAAGTCAGAGAGTCTGATTCCTCCAGCTCCATTTTTTTCCCTCAAGACTGCTTTGGCTATTCGGGGTCTTTTGTGTCTCCATATAAATTTTAAGAATTTTTTGTTCTAGTTGTGTAAAAAATGCCATTGGTAATTTGATAGGGATTGCATTGAATCTGTAGATTGCTTTGGGTAGTATAGTCATTTTCACAATATTGATTCTTCCAACCCAAGAACATGGTATATCTCTCCATCTCTTTGTATCATCTTTAATTTCTTTCATCAGTGTCTTATAGTTTTCTGCATACAGGTCTTTTGTGTCCCTAGGTAGGTTTATTCCTTGATATTTTATTCTTTTTGTTGCAATGGTAAATGGGAGTGTTTCCTTAATTTCTCTTTCATATTTTTCATCCTTAGTGTATAGGAATGCAAGAGATTTCTGTGCATTAATCTTATATCCTGCAACTTTACCAAATTCATTGATTAGCTCTAGTAGTTTTCTGGTGGCATCTTTAAGATTCTCTATGTATAGTATCATGTCATCTGCAAACACTGACAGTTTTACTTCTTCTTCTCCAATTTGTATTCCTTTTATTTCTTTTTCTTCTCTGATTGCCGTGGCAAGGACTTCCAAAACCATGTTGAATAACAGTGGTGAGAGTGCACATCCTTGTCCTGTTCCTGATCTTAGAGGAAATGGTTTCAGTTTTTCACCATTGAGAATGATGTTTGCTGTGGGTTTGTCGTATATGGCCTTTATTATGTTGAGGTAGGTTCCCTCTGTGCCCACTTTCTGGAGCGTTTTTATCATAAATGGGTGTTGAATTTTGTCAAAAGCTTTTTCTGCATCTTTTGAGATGATCATATGGTTTTTCTGCTTCAATTTGTTAATATGGTGTATCACGTTGATTGATTTGCATATACTGAAGAATCCTTGCATCCCTGGGATAAATCCCACTTGATCATGGTGTATGAACCTTTTAATGTGTTGTTGGATTCTGTTGGCTAGTATTTTGTTGAGGATTTTTGCATCTATATTCATCAGTGATATTGGTCTGTAATTTTCTTCTTTTGTAGTATCTGTCTGGTTTTGGTATCAGGGTGATGGTGGCCTCATAGAATGAGTTTGGGAGTGTTCCTTCTTCTGCAATTTTTTGGAAGAGTTTCAGAAGGATGGGTGTTATCTCTTCTCTAAATGTTTGAGAGAATTCACCTGTGAAGCCATCTGGTCTGGGACCTTTGTTGGAAGATTTTTAATCACAGTTTCAATTTCATTACTCTTGATTGGTCTGTTCGTATTTCTATTTCTTCCTGGTTCAGTCTTGGAAGGTTATACCTTTCTAAGAATTTGTCCATTTCTTCCAGTTTGTCCATTTTATTGGCATAGAGTTGCTTGTAGTAGTCTCTTAGGATGCTTAGTATTTCTGCAGTGTCTGTTGTAACTTCTCCTTTTTCATTTCTAATTTTATTGATTTGAGTCCTCTCCCTCTTCTTCTTGATGAGTCTGGCTAATGGTTTATCAATATTGTTTATCTTCTCAAAGAACTTACTTTTATTTATTTTTTTTTTATGGTACGTGGGCCTCTCACCGTTGTGGCCTCTCCCGCTGTGGAGCACAGGCTCCAGACACGCAGGCTCAGCGGCCACGGCTCACGGGCCTAGCCGCTCTGCAGCATGTGGGATCTTCCCAGACTGGGGCACGAACCCGTGTCCCCTGCATTGGCAGGTGGACTCTCAACCACTGCGCCACCAGGGAAGCCCTCAAAGAACCAGCTTTTAGTTTTACTAATCTTTGCTATTGTTTTCTTTGTTTCTATTTCATTTATCTCTGCTCTGATCTTTATGGTTTCTTTTCTTCTACTAACTTTGTGTTTTGTTTGTTCTTCTTTCTCTAGTTCCTTTAGGTGTATGGTTAGATTGTTTGAGATTTTTCTTGTTTCTTGAGGTAGGCTTGTATAGCTATAAACTTCCCGCTTAGAACTGCTTTTGCTGCATCCCATAGGTTTTGGATCATCGTGTTTTCATTGTCATTTGTCTCCAGGTATTTTCTGATTTCCTCTTTGATTTCTTCAGTGATCTCTTGGTTATTTAGTAACGTATTGTTTAGCCTCCATGTGTGTGTTTTTACGTTTTTTTCCCTGTAATTCATTTCTAATCTCATAGCGCTGTGGTCAGAAGAGATGCTTGGTATGATTTCAATTTTCTTAAATTTACTGAGGCTTGATTTGTGACCCAAGATGTGATCTATCCTGGAGAATGTTCCATGCGCACTCGAGAAAAAAGTGTAATCTGCTGTTTTTGGATGGAATGTCCTGTAAATATCAATTAAATCTATCTGGTCTATTGTGTCATTTAAAGCTTGTGTTTCCTTATTAATTTTCTGTTTGGATGATCTGTCCATTTGTGTAAGTGAGGTATTAGAGTTCCCCACCATTATTGTGCTACTGTTGTTTTCCTCTTTTATAGCTGTTAGCAGTTGCCTTATGTATTGAGGTGCTCCTATGTTGGGTGCATATATATTTATAATTGTTATATCTTCTTCTTGGATTGATCCCTTGATAATTATGTAGTGTCCTTCCTTGTCTCTTGTAACATTCTTTAAAATCTATTTTATCTGATATGAGTATTGCTACTCTAGCTTTCTTTTGATTTCCACTTGCATGGAATATCTTTTTCCATCCCCTCACTTTCAGTCTGTATGTGTCCCTAGATCTGAAGTGGGTCTCTTGTAGACAGCATATAGATGGGTCTTGTTTTTGTATCCATTCAGCGAGCCTGTGTCTTTTGGTTGGAGCATTTAATCCATTCACGTTTGAGGTAATTATTGATATGTATGTTCCTATGACCATTTTCTTAATTGTTTTGGGTCTGTTTTTGTAGGTCCTTTTCTTCTCTTGTGTTTCTCACATAGAGAAGTTCCTTTAGCATTTGTTGTAGAGCTGGTTTGGTGGTGCTGAATTCTCTTAGCTTTTGCTTGTCTGTAAAGCTTTTGATTTCTCCATCGAATCTGAATGAGGTTCTTGCTGGGTAGAGTAACCTTGGTTGTTGGTTCTTCCCTTTCATCACTTTAAGTATATCATGCCACTCCCTTCTGGCTTGTAGAGTTTCTGCTGAGAAATCAGCTGTTAACCTCATGGGAGTCCCCTTGTATGTCATCTGTCGTTTTTCCCTTGTTGCTTTCAATAATTTTTCTTCGTCTTTAATTTTTGCCAATTTGATTACTATGTGTCTCAGTGTGTTTCTCCTTGGGTTTATCCTGTATGGGACTCTGCGCTTCCTGGACTTGGGTGGCTATTTCTTTTCCCATGTTAGGGAAGTTTTCTACTATAATCTCTTCAAATATTTTCTCGGGTCCTTTCTCTCTCTCTTCTCCTTCTGGGACCCCTATAATGCAAGTGTTGTTGCATTTAATGTTGTCCCAGAGGTCTCTTAGGCTGTTTTCATTTCTTTTCATTCTTTTTTCTTTATTCTGTTCCACAGCAGTGAATTCCACCATTCTGTCTTCCAGGTCGCTTATCTGTTCTTCTGCCTCAGTTATTCTGCTACTGACTCCTTCTAGTGTAGTTTTCATTTCAGTTATTGTATTGTTCATCTCTGTTTGTTTGCTCTTTAATTTTTCTAGGTCTTTGTTAAACATTTCTTGCATCTTCTCAATCTTTGCCTCCATTCTTTTTCCGAGGTCCTGGATCATCTTCACTATCATTATTCTGAATTCTTTTTCTAGAAGGTTGCCTATCTCCACTTCATTTAGTTGTTTTTCTGGGGTCTTATCTTGTTCCTTCATCTGGTACATAGCCCTCTGACTTTTCATCTTGTCTATCTTTCCGTGAATTGGGGTTTTTTTCCAAACATACTTTTGCGTATGTTTCAAACTTCCTATAATGAAAGTTTATAAAGTGTGCTAAAACAAAGATGAGTGTAAATAATGCCTAGCACAGCACTTTGCACATGGGTAGTCAACAAATCTGGTGAATCAAAGAAAGAAAATGGAGTCAATTCTAGCAAAGAGCACGGTATGAATACACTACTAAAATTTTCCGAGTTAAATCACACAGTTTAAATTCTATTATCTTCCAAGGAAGAGCACATGAAAAGATGAGTGGTAAGAGAGGTAGGTAGAGTTTTCAAGGAATAATGGTTACAACCATAATGATACAGAATGTAGTATTTACTGAGCAACTTACTATGTGCCAGGCACATTGCTAAGAGCTTCACATGCATCATTTCATTTAATTCTTACAATAATCCTACAAGGTGGGTTTTTTTTAATCCCCATTTTACAGATGCAGTATTAAGGTTCTAAGAGATACTAAATAACTTGCCCAAGATCACGTGACTAGTAAGTGGCAGAGCTAAGATTCAAATATACATCTGAATTCAAAGCCCATATTCAACCAGTGTACAAAACTGCCTTTCCAGTACCTAATAAATCTATTCAATGCACCTAAATTAAAAAGGTTTTTAAACACTTTGATACCATATTAAAATCTCCCTAAACTTCCACTTAATAAAAGTAATGAAGATTGGAAACTGCAGCATAATCTAGAGAAAAAGAACAAGGGAAAGAAAATATTAAGGGAGTATTAAACCAGGCAAAGGCTTGAATCTACATAAATGACAACACACTTTCAACATACTTCCAATATAACTATTTCCTGAAACATAAACTGAGTTATATGATTTGACAAACACCTCTAATAAAGCTCCCAAATTGTCGATTAGGGGCTCCACCAAGTCCCTGATTTGTTTACACTGTCTCAGAACACCTGGGATTTTATGGTCACTGTAATTGTGGCACTTATCACTAATTTCAGACTTATAAAAATCTGTAAAAAAAAATTCCTATATACCCTTCACCCAAATGTTAATATCTTACCATATATACTTTATCATTCATTCTCTCTATCCATATACCTTTTTCTGAAAGGTTAAAGAGTAAGATGCAAACATGATGCCCCTTTATCTCTAAGTACTTCCATGTATCACCACTGTATTTTAATCAGTTAGTCATATATCTGCTGCTAAATTCTGTAACTCCCCCCAGAGTGAAACCCTGTTTTATTAATTCATCTTTCTCTACTGACACCCGGCACAAGAGAAGCTACAGGACAAGAAGTGCCACCCCAAAACAAGTGACACGTTAAATACCGTTCTTAGTTTCAAGCCAAAGAAAATGAATAAGTTACAAACATTTCTTGAGTACCCATCCCATGCAAAACATTCTATATTGGGTAATTTAAGAAGTATAATAAACCACAAGTTTGGCTCCTTACAATTAAGAATTTAAACTGAGCTGAGGTTATGTTTGTGATGATGACTTACATTCTACACATTCTTGCTGTGAATATCTAACACCCAGCATCTACTCTAGATACTGTTTTCTATCTCTTCACAGATTACTTTGCTCCATATAAATTATTTAATGCAAAAACCTTAATACCCTTAATGAAAATGATTTTAAAAGAACCACCATTCATTTGTAATCACAGTTCCTTATAAGTAGTCATATGTTTAGTGATGACAAATTATCATATTAAAGTACTTCTACAAAATACAGACTGGCATCTGTTACAAGCTAAAGCTATTTGCTATTGCCAACATTTGACATTTTTGAAATATTGCTTTAAAAAAAGGTAAAAGGGCTTCCCTAGTGGCACAGTGGTTAAGAATCCACCTGCCAATGCAGGGGACATGGGTTCGAGCCCTGGTCCGGGAAGATCCCACATGCTGCAGAGCAACTAAGCCCGTGAGCCACAACTACTGAGCCTGCGCGCCACAACTACTGAAGCCCGTGCACCTAGAGCCCGTGCTCTGCAACAAGAGAAGCCACAGCCATGAGAAGCCGGCACACCACAATGAAGAGTAGCCCTGGCTCACCTCAACTAGAGAAAGCCCGCGCGCAGCAATGAAGACCCAATGCAGCCAAAAATAAATAAATAAAATAAATTAAGTTATTAAAAAAAAGGTTAAGGATATACCTATTATCTAAACACAGGCCAACGGGGGGGGGGGGAACATAAGATGTAGGATTTAATTCTGGCTATTCCTGTCCATTTCTAACATATAGGAGGGCACTACACCATTTTAAGCACTCAATCACCACATGTGGCTAGTGGCTACCATATTGGACAGTGCAAATATAGAACATTTCCATCGTCACAGAAAATTCTGCTAGGCAGCATTGTTGAGCCATTGATTCTCCATTCCCTTGTAAAAAGCCCTGCACCTTTGAGGTCCATGTCATTCAACTAACCCACTGCTTCCCAAATTAATATGCATACAAACCACCTGGGATCTTGTTTAAATTCCTATTAAGTAGGTCGGGGTGGGGCTTCAGATCAGGCATTTCTAACAACTCCCAGATGACGTCCATTCTGCTGGTCCACAGACTATGCTACCTTCTTCCTCTCCTTCTTGCTAATAATTGCCAACTCCCAATCATTCCACTCACACATCACTTTCTTTAGCACACAGCTCACAGCCCTCTTCTCCATCCTGACCCCTGCCCATCATGCTGGGTGATTTCACAATCCACATGGACAATCCAAGCAACACCCAGCCATTCAGTTCCTTAGACTTCACTGATGTCCTCCATCAACCACCTAATCCCTATAATCATACCCAGATACCTCATAATCACCTAAAAGGATTCTACCTCTGAAATCACTATATCATACTTTGGAACCACAGATGATTGCTTTCCCAAGTACTTTCATTCCCATTGTTCTTCAATCTTACCAGGACCTCCAGTCTATTAATTCCTTTCAGTTTCTTTACGCTCGCAAATATTCTAAACTCCCTTATCCCTTTACTCTTATGTTGAACCCACTTGGAAAAATTCCGATTCTGAATGAACCAACTAGATACTTTCTCTATTCTTCACCCAGGATCCTGTACTGCTGTAGGAAATGTCACACAACCTGACTGATGGCATCACTTTATAAATTCATGGTTACCAACCTCAACTGGTCCAATTCAGTCCAGAAACTTTACATTTCTCTAGGCAAACTTCCTCCCCCGGTCTTCACAACTATTCTTTCAAAACAACTTCTCTCTCCTTCAACTTCCAACCCTCACCCCTCCCCCTACATTCTCCCTCACAGAGAAAACAGACCTGATAGGAACCACTTATCCTCTTCCTTCTCTCCTATTACAGTGGAAAGGACCTCCTTATCACAGGGCAATTGTTCCACTTGTGCACTGAATCCTCCTTCTTGTACCTTCAATCTCTTCTCGTTCATTGGATCCTTTCTTGTAAGCATTAACAACTAATCCCCCCCCCCCCACCAAAAAAAAGGCCAACGAAGTGAAAGAAACCAATCTGAAAAGGCTACATACTGTATGATTCCAACTATATGACATTCTGGAAAAGGCAAAAGTATGGAGATGGTAAAGAGATTCTCAAATTTAATATTTCAAAGCACAGTTCATGTTATATCAAGCTAACATGACAGACTGAATTACATAGTATTTATCGTTTTAAGTATTAGCAAAGTAGGCACTGAGCCACAAATGGCAAAAACGATCAAGAAATCGCCAAAGGTATCGATTCCTCTTTGCTGTATAGATTAGTGCCATACAATTCTCAAAGACAGTCCCTGAAATACAATCCTATAAACCCCCAACATAAATTACAATCATAAAGTAGAATATGTTTCCCATTAGAATAATGAAATAATTGGAAGCTCTGTTTCTGACAAAGCATTCAATATCTAATAAATTCAAGCTAGATGAATGTGATAAAAGTCAAAATTCAATAAACAGGAACTCTGTCATACTTTTAAACTGTAATATTATCCTTTCAAGTTCTACAAGATGAGTATAAACATACTACATGTGTCAATAATACAAGGAACCCAAATGTGCTGCCAAACTATACACTGAACCCAAAATTCAAATCAGTCGTATCACAAATTTGAATTGTAGTATTCCTGCCAGCTATATTGAAAGAAAAGTCCTCTTGGGACTTCCCTGGCAGGCCAGTGGTTAAGATTTCACCTTCCAATGCAGGGGATGCAGGTTTGATCCCTGGTCGGGGAACTAAGATCCCACATTCCTCAGGGCCAAAAAACCAAAAGAGAAAACAGAAGCAATATTGTAAAAAATTCAATAAAGACTTTAAAAGTGGTCCACATGAAAAAATCTTTAAAAAAACGGAAAGCTCTCCTGAAAAGCATGAATTTAGATCTTCCTCATTAAAAAGTTTCTCAAAGCAAAAAGGTGGTCAAAATTATTTTTATGTAGTCTGCACTGACATATCTCTACCACTAGATGGTACTATCAGCCTCAGAAACTGAGGGAATAAAAGGGGAGATGACTATATTAATCATTGTTGCCACCCTCAAATATCCTGCCCCAGTATGCTGACACACTTGTATTCGTCAGATTATTAAGTCTCAATCCTTGCCTTTTCATATATGCTCACTACAATTGTGAAGAGAATCAAATAAATCCGCTGTTAAAACCTGAAGCAATGAAAGGTGGGAAAGCTTACTCTTAACCTTTCACGAAAGGTTTTTCAATTCAATTACAGAATTAAGTGAGGAAAAAACTGAAGGAAAACACTATAAAGTTTATCAGTTGTACTTTATCACCTCAAAAACATTCTGTTCTTATTATTTGTCCAATATGTTTACCTTAATGACAAGTTTTTGCTAAACACTGAATTTTTAACCAGCACTTCTAAAGTATTTAGACTAATCTGGTCCTGAAGGGGAAACAATACTATTTTGAATTATAAAACCAAGATCTAAGAGATCAAAAAAGGGCCACAAATTTTAATATGCTAACACTGATAACTAAGTAAGTCTTTATAAAAGCAACAACTTCCTAAAACAACAGGCTCAAACCATTCTTAATTCTAAGCAACACGTTCTCAGAAGCTAACAAAAACTTTAAAGATCTCTAATCTAAATGGAAGGATAGAACAATCTCAGATTAAATCTAAGCCTTTTTATATTGCTAGTAAAAGTATCAAAACCGTCTGTTTGGAAAGGTTTGAAACAAGTCAGAATTCAATTTGAGAACTTTCCCATACCTTTTAAAGACCAACTACAGCTTGGCTAACTATACATGAACATGACTATCCTGGTTTTGTATAAATTTAAGTGGAAATAAACTATAAAACAATTTTAAAACTTTGTATTTTAAAAGTGATTACCTCTTATGAACATGTCTGTATTAAGAAAAAGAAGTACTACAATGGGAATAAAAATTTAACAGAAAGCCTGTCTATCACAAAATGCACTAGTATCCCCAGTTCACGTTTTCTTTATCTGACAGTAGCAAGGTTTCTAATTATTACCTTTACAATCTACTAACATCCTAACCTGAACACAGAAATCTGTAACCACTAGCATCATTTCCCCCTAAAGATAAATACATTCTCAACATACTCTTCGTAAGAATTTTGGGGTAAAAGTTTTCTTAAAAATTCAGATCTTTTTCACTATGTACATTAGTTTATCTGAATGCTTCTCTCTCTTTTTTCCCCCTCATAATGGTTCACTCCTAACTTGAATAATTTTTATAGGGCTTAAACTTAAAAGCGAACAGAACGTGTTCTCTATACTTAAATATCTTAGTTATAAATCTTAATAATAGGAATAAAAAGGGAATTAATTTACAGATATAATAAAACTGCTCTCAAAAGGCTTTGAATCTCTGTAGGAACTGGGTTAAGCATTCTATTTTTTTTAATTGAAGTATAGATGATTTACAATGTTGTGAAAAATATGGAACGCTTCACGAATTTGCGTGTCATCCTCGCACAGGGGCCATGCTAATCTTCTCTGTATCGTTCCAATATTAGTATATGTGCTACTGAAGAAAGCACCCGAATGCTTTTAATTCTTCAAAATGTATTCAATATTGAGATATGTCTTGTGGTAAAAGTCAATATAGTATAATTCACTCATATTTTACTCAAATTTCCTCTTGAAATTGAGAAGTGGCTGAATAACGTACCTTCAGAGTTATGTGCAGTTTTCTTGTGTTTTCGGCAATAAACCCTACAAAAAATGAAGAAATTAAAAGTAAACAAACCAAATTCATTTTTCAAATTAAGAATGAGCAGTACACTTCACCCCATTCACAAGCTGGATTCCAAAAACCTTATCATTAAACTTTCTATGCCATTTCTCTAAGCATTAAATTCCCTACCAAAAACACCCTTTACGATGATGATGAAATGCTTTGAAATGGGAACAAATTTTTACAAAGGCCTAAAGAAAGTATGACTGTTTTAAAAAAACTGAAAGAGAAGTTAAATAATTACATGTAAATTCCTTGTGAAGGTTTCTCTCGTATCTGAGCTTTATCATGCAATGCACAGTGGTAGTGGTATGTCCTGTGACATGTTTTCACATCACAACCAATTGTAGCTCCAGGACAATGGCACAAAGAACACATCTACAGGAAAACAATAAAATAATATTATTAGTGTGTGATTTTGCTATGGCTATGAAATCAGGTTAGAGGCATATCAAATCTCTGTCAAGGAAAACAAATTGGTTATTGAAAAGTTCTGTAACTAATAATGCTACTTTTCTTGTTTTCTCACCTAGAAATAATTCAAATCAAATTCTACTGGGAGTATTTTTTCCCATGTTAAACTATGACAAAATTAATGGAATATTATTAATATCTATTGGTTCATTGTGGTTAAGAGAAAATCTGAAATGTTGCAAATCAGGAATGTAAGCTGTAGACCTTTTCACAATCCAGATCTTCCTGGAAATGAGTAACTGGAGAAAATGGCTCATTCCAGAAAAAATTTTCTTTCACATTTCCACTTATCAATGAGAATTTTTAGAAAAAAACTCACATACTATTTGGGAACCTGGTAAAATCAATTTCAAGTGAGGGAAGGAGAGAAGATAAAAGCATTAGGTAGATTTTCAAATACCTCGAGCCCTAAAAATATTTTGTGATGTCAAACTGATTGTGAAAACATGCTCATCTATTTTAATTTAATCTGCTACTTACCTCTCACATTATGAATTCAAGGAAGTAGATAAAACAGATTCTTTCAAGATATTTTAATACACCTTACCTTCTGACTTTATTGGATAATTCATACTGTTTAACTAGCTCATGTCTAAATTTAGAAACAAATTCTTTAAGAAAAGTACATAACAATGACTGTTAGTGGTTTTGATTAACATATCATAGTATACTGTACTGAGTGGACTTTTAATCAGGCTGTCTCCTAAGCTATAAATGCCATGCAAAAATAAATTCACAGTAAGGTAAATCTTAAAATCTGTTCATTTGTTTCTTTGCTGCTAGATGCCTCATTTGGAACTGTTCTCCTTCCTCTTGATTAATTTTAACATAAAGAACATCCTAATTTTTGCATTACTTGGCTCCTAAGCAATTTTAGTGTACCAAGAGGCTAATGTAAATTCTAATAAATTGCCTTACATTTCTCTAAGCAAGTCAAACACTCAACCTCTCATTCAAGCTATCATTTAAAAAAGACTCCTATGTAAGTCAGAAACAAACATTCTCAATACAGGTACTTCCCAGAAAACATGATGGCCAGTGCCCATTATTAATGCGAAAGAAATACACCACTTCCTTAAATAAATATAGAAACTTCAAAGCAATACTGTAAAAAGAAACACTGCCAAATTATCAAGCAGGGAAAGCTGTTAAATGCTTTTGGGTGGCTTATAAATTCTTGAGGAGGTGGAGCATTTCTACTACAACTTATTTACGAGGTTCTATTATTTTGGTAAATTATACTTCTCATCAAAAAAACCATAGACTTACAGAAATTGTGGAAAAAACGAAGAGCACAACGAAAATTAAAAGATCACTCATACTCACCAAGTGTAGACACCATTACAGTGTTGCCATGCTTACGTGAAAGTATTTTTCTATGTAATTTTGTACATACTGTCACTTGGTTTTTAATTTAATAAATTTAACATTACCATTACTTCATTAAGAACTGTACTGCAAGTAGCTCATTTTGAAATTACATCGAAAATGTGTTTGCATGGGTACATTCTGAAAAAAATTATTGAGTTCAATGAGCAAGCAAAAATAAAAGGAGAGGTACTGTTAAAAATCCTGTAGAGGCTCGGCACTGGCAAACACAGTGAGATGGGCACTCTCAGATACTGCTGGAAATTGGCATACTCTCTGGACAGCAACTTGCCTTATTTATCTTAGAACTTATTAAAAGTTTATACTCTCTGACCCAGTAATTTTCCTTGAATTAATCTAGTCTACAAAATAAATCATACTTAAACGATTTATATGCAGTCATGTTCACTGCAGAGTTGGAATAGCCCAAAATGTAAAACCACCTGTGGAAAACAACCACTGAAAAATGTTTAAATAAATTACAGTACAACCATATGTAGGAATGTTCTTTACTCTTTTCAAAAACATTTTAATGGCATGGGAAAGGGTTTATGTATATCATTAAGTGAAAAAATAAAGCAGGATACAGAGTTAGGTATGCTAATTATGTTTACAACATATACTCTGAAAATAGGTGGAAGTAAACATAGCAAAATGCTGAGTGACTATCTGTGTGTGATTGGTTTTCTTCTTCATCATTTCATATATTTTCTGATTTTTCTACAAAGGGGAAATTACAAAAAATTATTTAAAAACCATTGGAAATACTCTAGCAAATGATTTCAATACCCATCTCTCAGTTTACTGAGAATAAGAAGGAAACCAAATGCCCAAAATATATCAAAATGTGTTTTGGCTGGTTATAAATTCAAATCTGCCCAAAGTAGAACCAGTTAACTACAGCAACTCAGAACAAATAAAAATTTTTTAAGTGAGAAAAAGCTTATTCTCACTTTTATTTTGTCAGTTTATCTCAAGGAAGAAAAGAAAGAGGAAGATATCCCAATAAAAATGTTTTCAGAGAGTGGAAGATTCTTCTCAAGGCTAGGAGTAGGAATTTTTCTTAATTAGAATTCACAGGATCTATTTTATGCAGCATTCATACACAAGCAGGTATTTCTGCTTGTATATGAAATTCTGGCAAAGTACTAAGAAAATACCAAAAAAGTGTCCATAATAAAACTAAATATAAAATGTATATCTGCTTGTGTACCTATGAATACAGAATGGGAACACTACTGTGTTCAAGACATCACTAGTATATTGCAACACCTGAAATAATTCTTTTTACTTGAACGCCTATGGGACTTAAGATAGAGTATTCATTTTGGCTCTTACCATTTTACTTCCTTGTATGACTAATTTATCTTTATAAATGTATAGACTTTATCCGTCAAGTGCTTCTAGAACGAGTTTTTTGGAAGACAAACACTGTGACTTACCATGTAGTACTCAATTATAGAGAATGAGAAGGAAACCAAATGTCCAAAATATATCAAAACGTGTTTTGGCTGGTTATAAATTCAAATCTGCCCAAAGTATAACCAGTTAACTACAGAAACTCAGGTTACTCTGTTATTGAAGATTTTAATATCATATGGCATATTTTTTTCTCATTCACGTTTCTAATACCTGCAGACTTGACATAATTATCTTAAAATACATCTAAAAATATTTTAAAAGTCTGATTTGGAAAGGTGGAATTGCGAACAATCCAATTGAAGGGACACAGAATGAGGAGAGAGAATCAAGAAGAGATAAAAAGAAAATTAAAGAAGTTGAGAAAATATAGGTGGCTAGTATACTTTTCTTTAAAAAAAAAGTATTATGGAAAATAAAACAAAGAGGACTTCTATCGAAAAAGAAGTAGAATAATAGGAAAACGGGCCCCCCTGACACAGCAAGGCACCAGTTGGTTGGACCTGAGTGATGTTATCCTGTATCCCTCTTTACACAAAACATTTATTTGCCCTCCAATCTGTCACAGGCCCTACTGGGCCCTCAGCAGAACGAGTGTCATGCTTGCACTGTAGCCAGGTTGCTCTCCATGTGGGCAAATCAAAGTTAATCTGACAGGAACACATTTCTCAAGGACAATGGCGGACTTCCTCCTCCCTGAAAAAAGGTCTGTCCCACATATCAAATATTCTGTTGAAGGCCAACTTCCTTTCTTCAATATAGGTATAAACGTCAATTCTCAGCTTATCCTGCCTATACCCTGATTTCAAGTTCTTTAAATAGAGGTGAAATTTTCTTTGTTGTTAATGATTTTTCTTTTACTTTTATTCCTCTATTCGGTTTGCTACCTAGTAGACCTAATAAATTTCAAAAATCAATTACTTCTTCCAAAATGGGGAGATTAGAAAAAGAGACTCTTATAGATGTTTGCATATCATACTATCTTTTTAAAAAATGTTAATAAAATTATATATATTTAGGATGTACACCATGTTTTAATATACATATACATAGTGAAATGATTACTAGAGTTGAGCTAATTAACATATCCATCTCTTCATATAATTGCCATTTTTTTAGTGCATGTGGTACAAGCACCAGAAATCCACTCTCAACAAATTTCCAGGATACCATAGGGTATTATTAACTACGGTCATCATGCTGTACAGAAGATCTCTAGACTTATTTATCCTACATAACTGCAACTTTGTACCTTTTGACAAACATCTCCCATTTCCCCCACCCCTCCTGCCCCTGGTAACCAGGGTTCTACTGTCTGTGAAGCTTTACTATGTTAAGATTAAGTTGTGCCCCACAAGCAGAGTCTCAAGGAGCTGATCCACAGACGAAAGAGGAACTAAGTCACGCATGAGAGGAGACAAACGGAACTGAAAGGACTATGACTTAGCTAAAGTCCCACAGAAGACAGAGGCTGGGACATACCTGCTCCTCAGTCAACTGAAATAGGCCAGGACTGAAATTCACTTTGCAAAAGGAAGAAGTCTTAAGTAATAAAAGGAAAAATACTGCTTTCTTAGTTGCTATGGGGGAAGCTCAGGGAAAACTCAACTAAGACCACAGACAGAGACAAGGCAAAACAAATGAGATTGCCAACTTCTAGGACAGGCAGAAAAGAGAAGGCTCTTGGGGAAAAGCTCTAAGTCTTAGCTTGCTCAGCTTAACTGCTGTATATCTACTATGCATGTCAGTAACTGACCACCAGTGTATAAATATAAATTCTCACAGCCAAGTACTTACTACTCTCAAGATACCTGCTGCAAGAAAACTGCTACAAATGCACAGAGAATGAAAGAGGTTTCAAAAAAAAAAAGTCTGTAGGAAAAAAAAACAAAAGCAAAACAAAGAAAAATCAGAGGGACTTCCCTGGTGGTCCAGTGGTTAAGACTTCGCCTTCCAATGCAGGGGGTGCGGATTCCATCCCCGGTTGGGGAGCTAAGATCCCACATGCCTCGGGGCCAAAAACATAAAACAGAAGCAATATTGTAGCAAATTCAATAGACTTTAAAAATGGTCCAGGTCAAAAAATCTTTTTAAAAAAAGCACTTGGGAGTTGGGAATAGGGTACCTAGGATATTTTCACAGGAGAAACGAGACAAAAATAAAGTGAGAGTAGTTCACCTTACACTGGTGTTTGTTATTCTGTGTTATTTTTAATAACAGAAAACACTACCTCCAGTTAAAACTAGAATGGAGGACAGTGCGGTTGGGGCAAGTTTTCAGAGCTGCCTAAAAAATGCTCCTAACTCCAGGTTCATTACTTTATATAGAGTAATACCTCACATATCCAACACAGTCAGAAAACAGAGTAACCTCTGAATTATCTGGTTAGCATATGCTGTCCACTTGATTTGTTAAAAAGCCCTAAAAAAAATTACCACTGCCCGGAAAGGTGGAACATGAACTCATAACTGTTTCTGGTTTATCCTACAGCTACAATTAAAAAATATATATATACAGCATTTTGAAGAAGGTCTCAAAAAATACAAACTTAATAAAATATTCTTAATAAGGGTTATATAATAAAATAATTAGGTCTAAGTAGAAAGCTAGAAAGCAAAAATGAAATCTGAAAGCTGTCAAAGTCACTGAAAAGTGACTTGATAGATTAGGACCTTAAATTCCAAGTGCTTCTAAAAAACAGGGCTACTGAAAAGCACTTGTTTTTTACTAAAGTAATAGATAATTCTAAGCAGTTACTGAATAAATAATTTCAGAAGTCTTTTGGAAATCAGAGGGCAAGTAAGCCTGTCAAGCTCTTACTTAACCTAGTCTCCTGACCTAGCTCTCAATATCACATACTCCAACTCCATCCAACTTTATGAATCATCATTATGAGGAATATAAAATTATCTTATCGGAGCTTTTGAAGTTTGTTTTATTCATCTGAAAGATTCAGGGTTTTTCTGAGCTCAGATCTTTTTGTTTAAGCTCTTCTAAGATGTAGGTCTTTCAGGCTGAGGGTACTCTAAAGTGCCACGCTGCTTACTATACTTAATCTGTGAAGAACACCAACTACAATCCATGCTCAAATAAGTACCAAGACATCCCCCCAAAACCAGACATAGATTATTTTATACTACTGGTTTGGGTTCTCTTCCATTAGCACAAATAAGCGAGAAGTGATTATATAATGACATAAATTTACAGTATTCTCAATTACAAAGAAGTACCAATATTCAATGAAGGCAAAGGAAAAAAATTTGTGAATTTTTAAAAAATTAATTTATTCAGTAATAGTCAAAGACCTGATTTTCTCCATCATTAGATCTGAAGTTTCTCTTTGGCCTCACATTCATTCTCCTTAATCACCTCCAAAGTAAAACAAAGTTCATTTTATATAAACGACAGGTAAAGTATCTGCGCACATTTAAATTAATCTGCATGCCATAATGAGCTTTCAAAAAATTCACACTTACACGAATACATTCATGATGCATGTACACTTAGTTACACAGATGACAACGAAGCCAGTGAACAAATCTTCAGGAAAAAATGTACCTGTTTTCCCCCCAAAATACTGTAAGGCAAGGATCCTGCAAGCCCAATTCGGCCCATCACCTGTTTTCATAAAGTTTTACTGACACACAGACATGTTCACTTCTTTGTGTATAGTCTGTGACCGCAACTGAAACAATATGGCTAGCAAAGCCTTAAATATTTATTATCTGATCCTTTACACAAAGTGTCCCAACCCCTGTCCTAAGGCAATGGTCCGTAACGGAGAATGTTCATCAAAAATCACTTGGGAATATTTTTCAGAAAATACCTATCTGCAACCCACCCACACCCCTTTCTGGTTTAATAGTTGGTTAAGTACCAGTGCTCTAAGGATTTGGTAGCACCATTAATTACCTGGCATCTTCTGCTTCTTTGTATGTAGTAAGCAGTGGTTGCGTTCTATACACTTTGGGTGCTCCATTTTACCCTTACTGAATGCCAAATAAGCCACACACACTCTACTTTAAATAGCACTGGCATTTAATATTCATTTAATACTTGTCAAAAGTACTTCCTCCTCCTTGAAACTCTTCCCCCTTTGAGTTCTACAGCATCATTTTCCCAGTGGAACACACTTCAAATGTCACTTTCTATGAAGTCTTTTGACTTCTCAGGTAAAATTAATTATGGTCTTCTCTCCCAGCTCCCCTGTGGCATTCTTTACATACTTCTAAGGCTAAAGTACATTTATTCATGATTGCATACAAAGTGTCTAGCATTGTGCTTGGTACAAAGTAGGCACCCAATTAAGTGTCTGATAAATGGACAGACAGATGATTTCTAGAATCTAGATGGAGGCCTTGACGAATACAATGCCTGAGGAAAACAACAAAAATTTAACACCCTACTGGTAGAGTGAAGGTTGAAGAAACATGAAAACACCCTTGTTTGAGGCATACACAGCTCTCCACCATCCTGAACAAATAACCAACCTGATTTTTCCCTCTAGATTTCTCTCCTTCCTCTTCAAACTGCTAGAGCTGCAAACAACACTAAAACACTGATTAACCAAAACACAGGAATTTTATGCTTATACTATTACTTCCGTGGTCAGTTTACACCTAGCCCATTATTTAAGCTTCACACTATCATCCAATTGAAGCCCTTCCCTCCTTCAAATTCAGCCAACAGTTAATGAGTGCCCACTTACTGAGCACAAATGATACGCCAAGCATCATGCTAAGTGTTTTCCATGCATTTCCCCCACTTAATCCTATGCTGGGCAAAGAAAATACAGTCTGCTCTCCCAGAGTTCACAACACAGTGGAGAAGAATGGCTTGCGCACGTGTAACAAATACAATGCATATTGTTAAACTCTATGACAGAGGTGAAGGTTGAGTTAGACTCAAAAACAGACAGAAGTTCTGAGAGGCAGCTAGGAGATGAATAACATCTGTACATGCACAGATATGGGGACAAGCAGAGGATACTTGGGAAACCGAGAGGAGAGGGGATGACATTAGGAATGGAAAAAGTGGGTTAAGGTACGGCTTCTGAAGGGCAGATATTATTTTGTAGGCAGTAAGGAATCAGTAAAGGTTTGGAGTCAGGAAGTGAGTGATACTAGGTTATAAAAGTAGAGATCAAGTAAATACCAGCAGTATGTTGGAAGGATGGGAAGAGAAAGACTGGATACAGGGTCGCAGTAAGAAAGACAAGAGGGCTGAGACATCCCAGAAGTAGAATCGATGTGACTGATGTGGAAGAAGGAAGAACTGAAGGTAAATGATTCAGAAAGAGAATCTGGTTTCAGGGTAGGGAGATGATAAATACTGGTCGAGTTTAAGATGCCTGCAGGACATCTATGTACAGCAGACAAATATGCTGCCATTATTATACTTCATCCTCCACAATGACTACTGTGTATCACCTGTCTCCTGAAAAATCCTGCTTTACCCCTCCTATCTAAGTTGAAATTCCTGTCTAATGTTTGAAGACCCTGTAATCATCCCACCTTTCTCAATTCTAATCCATTACTGCCAGTCTCAATGACCCATTCTGTTATAGTTAACCTATTTCATGGACTCATCCTTTTTTTTTTTTTAAACTTACCATCTCTAGGAAGTAGTCTTAACCACCTAAATTGGCAAGACCCCTCCCGCACAGAATAAAAAGGTGTATCTGTAAATTGTCATGTATGCAGATTCATGGCATGCCCAATATCTAGATCATGAACTCTCAAAATGAGACACCCTGTTTGGGGTGCCAAGCACTCTACTGGTACTGAGTAAATAAACTAAACACTATGTAAAATTTGTCTTTTTATTTTCAGAGGCTACAAAAGGTATCTTGAGGGCAATAGAGACTTGGCATATTCTTACACAGTATGTATGTAGGATTTTTGTCCCCAAAACAATGATATTAACAGAATATATTAATAGGAGTCTGATTATGTCCTAAATTCAGTACTATTTCCATCTTTATTTGAAAACTTCTAAGCTCTAATCATTACATTTTTTAAGATGTGATTTTTGGTTAGGTAGCTTAAAAGGCAGTCTAGTATAACCTAGAGAGTAAGAGTTCTGGCTTTGGAGTTAACTGGCCCTGGATTCAAATTCCAGCTCTGCCACTTACTAGCTATATGACCACAGTCAGGTTACTTCTCTGAGCCTCAGTTTCCTAATCTGTAAAGTGAGAATGAATACCTTCCTATCTCACAATATGACTGTAAGGATTAAAAAGGTTCATGTATTTAAAGTACTTAGCCCAGCTCCTAGCACATATTAAGTGTTCAATAAATGTTAGCTATTTCTGCTACTGAAAAAAGCAGGAAAAATGTTCAAAGGATTTCTTAAGACATGTGAGTAAAATTTAGTTTGAAAAAGGGAAAGTTAAGGAATGACCTGAGGATAGTCATCAAGTTTATGAAGGACTTTTCATTTTTAATATAGAAAAAACCAAATATTTCCTTTAATGGAAAGAGGCAGACCTAGAATAAATGACTCTAACTTAAGTGAGATACTTGAGTTATACAGGAGGATGAATTTCACAACTGTGAAGAGTGTTATATAATACTGGTCCTGTTTCAGGTTGCTTGGGTAGACTCACAATTTCTTGATATATTTAAAATAAAATAGACAAAAAAATCTATGTTACATGGCTTTTAGGTAATCTTGCCTAAGGGGAAGGAAAGTGAACTAAATGGCCTCTCAACTCCTTCTGTTCCTAGAGTCTGTGATATATGTGACATAGGTACCAATTTTAACAGTAACTATCTGATGTGGATACTCTTTTTCTTTTCTTTTCCTTTTTTTTTTTTTTTTTTTTTTGGTGGGATCTTAGTTCCCTGACCAGGGATCGAACCCTGGTCCCAGCAGTGAAAGTGCCGAGTCCTAACCACTGGACTGCCAGGGAATTCCCCCGATGTAGATACTCTTAATGGTCTCACCACCTAGTTTCATCCAGCAAGAGAGTATGTTCTTCAAATATACTCAAGTGTCTCCTTAAACAAAATGAAAACAGCAACGATAACTCATAATCTTACTTGGAAATTTGCATTTCTTGGCTAGATGGCTGGAGAATAAGCGTAGATGGTACAGATGTGGTGTCTCCACATATGAATTCAAGAGGAACTAGAAACCATTCTGGAAAAAAAAAATCTGTCTTAATTGCAAAAACAGAGTCTCAAATTATAAAAACCTTAGTAGGCTGGCAAATGTCTCCTGGTCCATCTTGGTGCTTAAAGGTGATGTAAAAGAGATGAATACGTTCGTGCGGAATGGCTTTCCTCCCTGATCCTTGTGGCTGACATGAAAATCTTGGAAAATGGCCTATGGCAGCAAGAACACACTTGCCACCCATACATACCTCCTGCTCTACTGTGAATTCCCATCCTCTCAAGACTCTGACCCATCTGGCCGCCTGTACACTTTCACCTCAAACCCCAGACTCTTCTCTTTATACTTTTCTTTGGGGCAAGTGAGAACCTCTGGAGCCAGCACGAGATACAGACTGGAACCTGCCTTAAAAGCACCCATGGACCAGCACTCCTGTTTTTCATTATTTTCAACGGGAATTCATGACCCACTTTTCACCTAAAATCTAGATGAACAGGAGCCAGGGCAGACTCACAGGATAAAATGCCTTAAAAAGTCAATTATGGAAACTGATTATCTAGTTTACACGTAGCTTACCTACTTACATGAAACTCTTCACTTTTTTTCTCCCTTTCTATTTGATTTATGGCCCTTTTATTGCTTAGACAAATCTACAAAGGGAAAAGTAAATAAGAAAACCAAAATCTGGAATTTTGGTTACTTGATAGCACTTCACATAAAAATGATGTAATGGAAGGGACAAAACTAAAGGTTAAAAGGCGACTTAAAAATTATTTCAAAATTAAACATACAAATGCTACTCCAGTCCTAGCCCCTATGTAAATTATTTAAATTCTGACATTTTAAGAGAAGGAAAGGGAGCAAAATTATATACCTGGCTCAAAAGTTCTCTCCTTCTGCCACTATTCCTCAATGCTGGATGCCCACAGCCTCAAAATGGCTACAAAACACCTTTCCTAAGGGAATTCCCTGGTGGTCCACTAGCTAAAACTCCATGCTTTCACTGCCAAGGGCGCAGGTTCAATCCCTGGTCGGGGAACTAAGATCCCACGAGTCATGCGGCATGGCCAAAAAAGAAAAGAAAAAAGAAAAAACCCACCTTTCCTAAGGTAACTCTTTATATCTCTTATAGCACTCTTTAGTTATGCAACATCACTGTTTAGTAAGCAGTGATACAGCATTATCCGTTTACTGTTGGCGACTTGTCCTAAGTTATATAATGTGTCAATGGCAGTTATTTAAAAACAGGCCTCATGAATTCCCAGCCCAGCATCCTTTTCATTAGCCTACAACAATATTAGCAGGATCTTATTATTACTTACGAACAATAACTACAACAGGGGCTACCATTTATCAAGTCTTAACCATGTACCAGGTACCATGCTAAATCCTGTATCGTCTCTTTTTTGATTCTCACAATATCCCTGGAAGGCAAGTACTACCGTTATCTCCTTTTGGCAGGCGAAGAAAACATGGTGTAGAGAAGTAAATCAACTTGCCCAGGGTCACCCAGCTAGTTAGTTACTAAAGCTTGTGGTCTTAACCTCCAATACTGTCCTACTCCCTAGATCAAGGAACAAGCTTAGTTATTTATAACTCACTACACTTGGGCAAAAAAATTAACTCCCTACACCATACCATTAAAAATTAATCAAAACCATTTATAATAGTGAAATCTGTACAAAGTTCTGATGCTTTCTGCACAAACAGGTACAAATATATTAAATCTCCATTGAATTCAGCAATACTGCCAGATGTATGCTGCTGCTTCACATAAAACTAGGCACTGCATTTGTTAATAACAGTAACATCAGGGACCAAAACTGCTCCTGTTCTGACGAGAGCAGCCATGTCAAATAACAAAAATGCTAACAAGTCAGGATGTAGATGCATTTTCCAGGAATATTCATAATGCCAAGGAATAAATAATGGGGTGATAAGGGTTACAGTACAACTAGCTTCAAGTAAATAGTATTCTTTCTTTGTACCCAAAGTTGTTTTTAAGGACTAGGAAATAAAAACATAACTGCTCTGGTTCTCAAAACTCAGCAAGCCACAGTAACATGAAGAAATCTAAAACCACCAAATTAAAAAAAAACGCATTTTTAAAAAAATGCAGCACTCTATTGCTATCTACAGTTTTGAGGGTGGGGAATATAAACATTTTCACAGTTAAGGTCTCACTACAACAAAAACTGTCTGACCTCTGAATTCCCATTTGTGCCAATACTGATTCTAGGGTTTGAGACTATTTATATCCTTAAAACAAATCTCAAATGTTATCTTTGAACTTCTTCATATTGCTTTTCTTTTTCTTTTTTTAACTAATACTAGAAAACTGACTACTTTTCAAAATAGATTATTCCTGACATCAAAATGATAGCCCCCGGGCTTCCCTGGTGGCGCAGTGGTTGAGAGTCCGCCTGCCGATGCAGGGGACACGGGTTCATGCCCGGGTCCGAGAAGATCCCACATGCCGCGGAGCGGCTGGGCCCGTGAGCCATGGCCGCTGAGCCCGCGTGTCCGGAGCCTGTGCTCCACAACGGGAGAGGCCACAACAGTGAGAGGCCCATGTACCACAAAAAAAAAAAAAAAAAAAAAAGATAGCCCCCCCTTTCCCATTAGATTCTTTACGAAATATGAGATTACTTAGTGCCTAAGAACATAGATATATGTTCCGCCAAACCCATCTTTAAAATAATGAAACACTTGATAGTGTAGCTACTGAAGGTACATTTACAGATGTAATTTCAATAAAGAGCTCAGAGGAGAAAAATAACCAAATGAGAAGACACTGTCTCAATGTAAAGCATAATGTATTAAATAGCAACAGAGACGACACTACCTCTCCAACAGAGCAATACAGTATCTTGCCAAACTGGTTACTTGGTAGTGAAGACAACTGTAGGAACATTACACTTAGCACAGCTTCAGAAAAACTGTAAGATTCACCAAAAGTTATCCAAAGTCAGAAATGCTGTGTTGTATAGCTGAACCATGGTAAAATACGTTGTGCAGCAACTACTAACATTTTCCTGTTGAAAGGGTTCTGTCATCTTCATTTGTAATGATCACAATTACTTTATTAAGGGGAAATGAAAACATTTCAGAATTTTAATTATCAAAATATACGTGAATGAAGACTTTAACACATGAAACATTCAAATTAAGCAAACTGCTTGTTTTGTAAGTCAACATGGCCTCCAAGAAGATTTTAATTCTTTTTGAAAAGAAAAAAAATGGATAATAAACATATTGATTCACCCCTTTTTCACTGATTAACAAATAAGTTAAACCTAGCCTTGCAATTTGCTGATTTGGGGGAAAAAAATAAGACTGCAATTAAAAAAATTACACTCAGTTAATAACACGATACACTCTAAAATAAGCAATTTCCTCCTTAATGAGCTTAAAGTAAGTTTTATTCTCAAGAGGCAGAAATACCAACTTACCAGCTTCGTGCCTCTTTTAATTTCCTTTTGGACATCTTCAATAGAAAATCCACCAAGACTTTCGTTATCAGAGTGTGATGATACCAAAGCAGATGAAAAGAGCTATAAATTACATTTAAAAAAAATTAAGGTTCATATATAAAGAAATTACAGTGAAACAGTGAATAAGATGCTAAATTTAAAAGGAAATATTCAAGTAAAAATGGCATAGCATTAGGGAGAAACCATTTCTTAGAAGTTTAACTGGTTTTGCTGTTTTGTTTTGTTTAGTAATCAGGAATATTCATTATTAAGATTCTCATGGTTTCACGTCTCTTGGTTGCTGCGGGCATACTTACCATGCACTTATGGTGTGCTGCCACCTTCTGGTTTTCAGATATTAGTAACTGTCCACATTCCTTGTCTCTATTTGACTTACAAAAGCCACATTTGCGCTGTCTTGTAGGCCCTTTTTTCTGTTCAACTGAGCTTGACATGATTTTTAAATTGCCTTTAGAATGCCACTTTATGTCTCAAGAAATGCTACAGAGAATAAGAAGGGCAACAAAATGGTTAATTTTGTTTTAAAAATCAGTTTACACAATAATATAAATTGCTTAATATTTGACCTAGGTCTTAATATATGCATTTAAAAATAGCTATTTAGTATAGACAAATTAATATTCAAACCTCTGTAATTTTAAAAAATGTACAGCATATGCACAAAGATGTTAATGAAGTACTGAGAAAAATCAAACTGCTCTCAAATTAAGGGACATGTGAAATAATTAGAACTATTTCTGCATGGATAAATAAAACACGAACAGTGTATGATATTAAAATAGTCATCTGCTGACATAATTAATGAAAAACATTTTTCATGTATAGCTAGCTAGGTGCCCCTTCAAGGAGACAAAGAATTATACATCTAAGAGCAGAGCAAAAACTAGTAAGAGAACTACACAATATCCAGGGTGAACAGAATTCTATAACTGCACAATTCCTTAAAGCTCACATATTGATAATCCAACAAATGAGAAATGAATTTACATAACCATGACTTTGGAACACTTATTTTTAAAAGTTGAATTATTTTCAAGTTTAAAAAAAATCACGTATACATCTTTATTAGTTTTTGCTATTGTATTCCTTTTGCAAGTAAGGAAAACATTCAGCTTTACACCAGTCTATTCAAAAACGTAGACTTTAGGAACCAATCATTTATAAAAACAACTGTATTATCTGACTCTGAGATTTACTCCAAAAATACGCTTATTAAAGTTACAAACTGACAGTCGTGTTCTAAATGTAGTAACTTTCATACTTTAATTAGTAATACTGTATAAAGAAAGGGAAATTTTTCTGAATGAGCCTTAAATTTAGTCAAATTATAACTATAGGTAGTATAGTCAAACAAAAAAAGGGAAGAAAAGCTCTAACATGGAAGGTTTCAGATTTAGATCATCAATCTCAACATGGATTCTTCAGAAGACTATAAACAAATGTAAAATCAGTTATTTGAATTGTGTAGGTTTCCCAAATCAACATAACTAAGCAGTTCAGGACCCAGGTTACCACAACACACATTACAGTCAATAAAATCTCAAATTTTTGTGTTAACATTTACTAAATTCTTTCCATTCCTCCATACATTTGAACATTTTCAAAATATGTTGAAAAAAATGGACGAACACTACACTGTTTCTTTCTGAGAAGCACTTGCTCACCAACAAGAACAGGAGCAGTTGGAAGCCAGCAAGGTGGTAGCTGCAAACCATTCAGTGCTTTACAATGTAACAATGCAAATACTTAAAACTGAACACGAAGTCACAAAGAAACAGGTCTTCTCAGCAATTTACATCTAGGTTTTCCTCTTTAATGAAACTTCAAAGGCCCTGACAGTCTCTGCATTGATGGGTTTAACAAACTCTTAAGGCTATTTACAATTTTAAATACTTCACTCTTCCAAATGGCATCGGATACTTTACAACAGTACTGTATTCATAGCACTGGCTATAAACCGTGAAACTGATTGAAAACAGGCAGCAAATACTTTTAGGATTAAAGAAAAAAAAAAAAGAACATAACAGAGAAACAAAAGAAACAAAAGGGGAAGTGTGTTTGCATTTGCTCAGGCAAATATGTGTTCAGTTGCTTTATCAAGAATGTAGCTGCCAACATCTTTAGAATTAAATATGCAAAACATCAAAATTCATAAATAGCTCCAGAATTTGCTACTTGAGTTCTAAATTAGCTTTCTTTACTACTGTGCAATGAACAGTAAGCACTCTGAAAGCACTGTAATGTATTCAGCATTTCTCCTGGTCATCCTTGGCCAGCTGAAAGGATGGCACATTATGAATCCAATCTATACAGACGTCTTAATGTGTAATTTCTGTACAACCTTAGCATAAGCTATAAAAACAGCTTAAGACAAAGTAAATTCCTAGATTAGAACATCACTTTTTATTCTTAAAATTAATTCTGAAAATGGTGTCCCCAAAATTCTACCCATATTGAATCCTGCCTCTTTCCATTTATAAACAGGTAAATTTCTCATCCTAATTTTGAGAACCTACTTTTCTAGGTATCAAAGACCCCAAAATCTAAAAGAGAAAAAAAGGTACACTTTATTTTGCATTCAAAAATACTCTAGTGTATTTTTCCTGTAATCAGTTTAAATATAATTTGTAAAGTGAACAGAAACGCACATAAAAGTGCACCAAACCAATTAAAAACTTTCCCCAACGTGCAATGAGTAAATGGATTTTTCCACTAAAATTCAAATAATGCATCTGTGCATATCTTGCTAATTTTTTTTACAGTCTCCTTGTAAAACATGAAGTGGAGAACATCATGGAAACAATGACTCCTAGTAAAAATGTCTTTATCATAAAAATGCAGATTTTTATCTAATGCTGTCACATTTGTGGTCTCTACTTGAGGAGAATAAGGGCATTCCAAGGACCAATATTAAGGGGTTCATAATGATCCATACAGTATATGGCATTTTAATTTTAGTCTAAAAGGTTTTTCAGGGCATGCGGAGATCAAACTTTGATGCTTCCACCCAACAATGAAACCTTTTCCTTAAAAGAAACATAGCATTATGGATAATGTTATAAAGCAGAAATAAAGAGGCAAAGATAACAGCGTGAGAAACATAATTTAAATGTCCGAAAAAATATAAAAACCCGGTTAGGCTGGAGCAATCAGTGCATTTCAGATTTTCCAAGATGCTTTAAAGCACCAAGGTGGAAATAACCTGAAACATCAAGGAGAGCATTCAAGAACCAACTCGAGAGCTCATTCAGTGTCTGATATCTGAAAGACCATTTTCACGGAAAAACAAAACAAAACAAAAACTGCAGTTCCGGAAGATCAAACAATTCCACACGCAAGGAAGTTGAAATATACAGATCAAAATATATAAACATGATCCAAGAAGCAGTATTTCTGTCAGGAAAGTTACACTGGAGAGAAATAAACGAATAAGAGATGAACCGGAAGGGCACCTGAATTTGGTTGCACGATATTATTACATGCTTCGCACTGCTTTTTGCGGTTATTCAAAAGGAAACTAAAGGAATTTTCCAGTTGTTTCAAACCCAAGGGTAGAGAATTTGAACTGTATGAATAAGACCTGATATTACGTAGTAAGCTGATAAAAAGAAAAGGTTTTTCGAAATTAAAGGATTTTTCAACTTCCACGCAGAATATCGAAACGAAGAAATTTCAAAAGAATGCCGTGCTGCTCGTCCATATAATAAAGGATGGTACACATAACGTACCGGAGCCTCTCCGTTATTTATTCCTCAATACACACTAGACTCCAAGATCTCCCTCTAATCAAGCGCTAGATAAACTCGCAAAACTATCTTCCAATAAAGCACTTTAGCAGGTTCCTTTCGGTCGTAAAGTCAGGGTCCCCTAATTGTCCTTTTCCAATCCTCCTGGATCCAGGAAAATATCACCCTACCACTTTCTTTAACCCTCCTCCCGCCAGGAGTTCGCCCTCTAATAGTCTTCGTTTCCTATCTCAGTTTCACCCCTAATTCCCCCCACCCCGGAGTTTTTCCTCATTCCGTAAGGTTACCCTTCTTGCCATCCTAACAATTCTTCCTCTCACTCTTCCCAAACTGGGAGTCTCCCTCCTTCCCAAATATGTCCTAAGCGATGGCAAAGGCTAAAAATTCCCGGTATTTTGTCCTCCTTAAATGTTGCGCCCCCTCCCCCGAAGTCTAGGCTTAAGCCTAACCTCTCCCTTGGCTCCTCCGAAGCACTTTTCTCAGCAGCCTCTCTGCCAAGCGCCTTCAATGAGCGGCGCTTCTGGGGTCCCTGACAATAAAGCGAGACCACCAAGAGTCCCCCTTAACAACGGGCAGGGGCGGCGGCCTGGCCACCGCCATCCTCCTTGTCTTCTCCCGCCGGGCAGAGAATGGGGGGCCCCAAGGTACCGTGGGGACTCACCGGCGGGGCCCAGAGGCGAACGGCAGGGGAGAAGCGCCAATGAGGGGAAAGAGAAAGAACTCGGTCTTGGTTCTCCGGCAGCGCCTGGGAGCGGGGTTCTGTCGCCGGAGGTTGTTTCCTTTCATTCGAGAACAGACGGGCTCGCGGAGCGCCCTTACGTCGCCCCCCTCGCACGCAACGACTCACATAGCGTTAATACGTCTCGAGCGCGCCGCGGGCCCTGATTGGCTGCAGCGAGGAGGCAGCTGAAGCCGTAGAGCCACAACGCATGTGCAGAAGCCACCCCCGGTACGGATCGGGGCGGCAGGCCCCGCCTCCTGCTCGCGCGCGTACCTTCTATTCTCCGGTCCGCCGCTCAGCCAAGTGTTTGGGGGCAGGATCCGAGGAGATAGAGAAAGAGATTCAAAGATATCGCTGTGGGTTGGGCGGAGAAGGGGCTGGGTTGGGACTAGAAACCGTTGGCCAGAGGCCCCGGGTAACCAGTTTTCAACAGTGATTCAAGTGGGTAGGCCTTATCCCTTGCACTTGTTCACCGAGGCCTTTTCATATCCATTATTTCATTGTACTCTCGTGGCATCCCTTTGAGGTCCCCCGTTCTCTCGTTTTACTGCCAGGAAAGACTGAGAAGCTCGTAGTGGAGTCAGTCTGCCTGGATTTCAATCTTTGGGCGAATAATTTTTCATCTCCGTGCCTTAAATTTGTGTCTTTAAAATGGGGATAAAAATAGTATCTCACGGGTTTATTTTGAGGAAGAAATGAGATAATGCCAGTAAACCGTGTATTAGCGTCCCTGGCGTATAACAGGCCCTGTATAAATTCTGAGATTTTTCATAATCAGAAAAGATAAGTGATTTTCTTCATATTTCACACAGGTAAACCTGACACCTAAACTGAGTGCTTTCCTCTGATGTATGAAGCCAGATTGTGTGGGTTTGAATCTCAGCTCCCCCACTTCTAGCTCTATGACCTTGAGCACGTTGCATTACCTCTGTCCCTCAGTTTCAGCACATCCAAAATGGAGATCACAGTGGTGTCCATCTCATAGGATTGTTAAGAGAAATGAGTTAATATATGTAAATCACATAGAATAACGCTTGGGCACATAGTATGCCCTATGTAAGGGTCAGCTTTTGTTATTTTCTACTGGGCTCACAGACTGCTAGCCAGTGGTTTAAAAGAAAAGAAAAGAAGTTCCTAACAAACCAATGAAATTTGAAAGATGCCCTTCAAGTAGCTATTTTTCCTGTAAAAATAAAAGGGGGCGGGGGAAAGCAGTGGATTTTCATTGTTTTGATCCACTGCTGTTTCTATGCTACTTCATCATTCTTTTTATTTTTCACTGCAATGACAACATTAAATTGTAATCCTCAAGGGAACAGTAACCATGTTTGATGTAACCTTGTATCCCATACGAACAGGTACCTAATAAGGGTGGATAAAGCAGCACCCTTAGCCCTTTCACCCAGGCCCTGTACCCTTGAAAGGGAGTGGCTGGAAATTTACATAAGAAGATCCAGAATGTGTATTCCAAATATTCACAGTGTGTTTGAAAACAGGTCCTCCCCCGAGGCCCAGCATCATTTTCCACCAACTTTACACACTTACTGATGTCAGGATGAGACTGAAGATTGTGTAATTGACAAAATTTAGTGCCTGTGCAGTATGTCATCTTTTTAGATTTCTTCACAAATCCCCATATTTTACTCTCTTTTATTCATTCTCTCATCCATGCATTCCTTCTAACAAAATTTGATTGAATAAACATCTGCACAGCTGCTAAGTTCCAAACACAAGAGAGACATAGATCAACCCAATCCCTGACCTTGAGCTCATGGTCTATAAAGGGAGACAGACAAGCAAACAAACACAGTATGATGTGATAAATGCTATATTAGGTGTGTGCCTGGTACAGACATCCTCTATTATGTACAAAGCACTATGCTAAGGTACAATGCAACAGTGAATAAGACACAGCCTTTGCCCTCAACTATTTACAGTCTAACAAGGAAAAGACAAATAGCTACTATAGAGGATGGACTGCAGCACGTGCATTTGCGGTGGAAAGGAAGTGCAGGGAGAGTTCAGGAGAGGAAGAGATCAGTGACTCCAGTTAGTTTCAGGTCCCAGGTCTGGTAGCCAGTTCCAGTTAGCATGACTGATAGATGCAGCCTGTTATTTCAAGGGCTACAGAAAGGAGTCAGATTGTGATAACGTGCTCTTAACAATGCCTGAGGATAGAGCATTGGATCTCTTCATCTCTTATTGATTCACCAGCACACTTCCACCAACACTCTTCCTTTTCCTTTCACTTTTTGCTTCAGGCCCTAGATCCTGCTTTTTTTTTGTACCTCACTCTCAGCAAAGTCTTTAACTTCCTGACTTATTTAGAGTAGGGCCATCTGAGCTAAGCTACTTTATCTTGTACACCCATCCTCTCTGGCTTCCTTCAAGATTCAGAGAGAGAATTGTCCTTTCTGCTTTTTAAATCTAAAGCTGTGGCTTTAATCACATCTTTTCTGTACTCTGGAGGAACTGATTCCCTACTTATTTTCTGCTCCAGCAGCATCAGTTGCCCTGCTCTCATTTACCTTCAGTGCTAGACTCTACCTTCACTGCCAGACTGTGTTCTTTCCCTCCCGTTGCTCTCCCATCACTCATTCGGCAGACATTTGCAGATATTTTCTGTATGCCAGGTATTATGCCAGACATTGGACATTTGAAAAGGAGTAAGACACAGCTCCTGCCTTCAAGGAATTCTCAGTCTAATGAGAAGGAAAAACAGGTATTTCTAATGAGAAAGAAAAACAGAATTTCAGTGCAATAGGTGAAATGCTATAATAGAATTACATACGGCAAAGTTTGGTGGACTCTGTCCAGTGGAGCAGGAAATACATCCCTGGGGAGGAAATGTTTTGAGTTGGGTCTTAAAAAGACAGGTCCAGATCCAGAAAAATCTGGATCCCATCTTCACAACTTTTCTCCGTCTTCATTCTTGATGTCTCTGTTACATTTGACACTTTAGGCCATTTACTTGTTCTGAAACTTTCGCCTTCCTTGTCTTGTAACATGGACTCTGACTCTGGCTCCCTGGCTGCTATTTCAGTCTCTTTTGTAGGTTTCCCTTCTTCTCTTTTTAAATGCAGGCTTCTCCCTAGACAGAGTCCTAGACCCCCACCCCCTTCCAGTCCAGCCAGTCTTAAACTTTGGAAGTTTGTTAAAAATGCAGATTCTTTGGCACCACCCCGGAGGATTCTGAAGGTTTGGGTCCAGGAATCTGCCTTCTTAAACTGCCCAGATAGTCTGATGCCAATCTGTTGAGGACCACACATTAAGAAACTTCCCTCATTCTTTTTTTGTAGAATTGATACAGTCTCTTGACTTTCACAACCCTGTAAACAACCATTTAGCAACTGCATCTGCTCTGGTTAGATTAGCCCTGTCCTTGAGCTTAAATCACTATGTCTAGTACAAGCAAGTTCATCCTATCCAGCAACTAAAAAGTAATTTTTCCCCATCTTCAGTGTTTTTGTGTAAGATACCGCTAGCATTTCTGCTCCTGCCTAAACCAAAGGCTAAATTCACGTAGCGCCTAAATTCACTCCCTTCTAGCTGTAATCAACACCAGTGGATTATGCATTCATTCATTAAGTACCTATTGATCACCTATTTATCTACTATGTGTTAGATAAATATGGACATGGTCCATTTGGGTGTAGTGGGGGAGAAAGACCTTAATCAATTAATCACATAAACCACTGTAAAATTATGACAACTTTTGCACGATTGGTTCAGAAGGAAGCAAATGTCACTTACATGGAACTGAAGTCTACTTGTGTTTTGTATGTTGGATACATTTTATATTTTTTATTCTTTATTTTTAAAGTTGATGGATTAAGTATATTAAATGTTTCTGTGAAAAACGATAGAATGCTATATATTTGTGTGAGATGCTGCATAAGAGTCAGAAGACCTGGGTTTGAATTGCTGGCCTGTCACTAACTAGCAGAGTTACCTCGGGTTATTCATTTGACTCTCTGAGCCTTTGTTTATACATAAGTCAAATGAGATTACTGTTACTTGCAAAGCTGTTATGGGGCACAAGGACAGATAATGACGTACATTAAAGTTCTTGCTCCAATAAATACAAAGGACAATTATTATTATTCTTTGTATCCCTTAACTGCCATATCATCTGTTTGGTCTACCTGCTAATGTAGGCTACCAGCATTTGGTGCCTATGCTCTTCTACTTAGGTTGTTTTTTCTAAGTTTTTTTAAAAATTAATTTATTTTATTTTAGGCTGCATTGGGTCTTGGTTGCTGCGCCCGGGTTTTCTCTAGTTGCAGCGAGCAGGGGCTACTCTTCAATGCAGTGCGCAGGCTTCTCATTACGGTGGCTTCTCTTGTTGTGAAAGCACGGGCTCTAGGCGTGTGGGCTTCAATAGTCGCGGCACAGGGGCTCAGTAGCTGTGACTCGCGGGGTCTAGAGCACAGGCTCAGTAGTTGTGGCGCATGGGATTAGTTGTTCTGCGGCATGTGGGATCTTGCCGGACCAGGGCTTGAACCCGTGTCCCCTGCATTGGCAGGCAGATTCTTAACCACTGCGCCACCAGGGAAGTCCCTTTACTTAGTTTTTGTTGTTGTTGGCCACCCTACGGAGCTACCCTAGTACCTAAGTGAGGAGATGGGGGCCTCGGGAGACTTTGTGTTGATGTCTTTCCCTAGTTTAGCAATTTGAAGCTGGGTGTGGAGAATGGACAATGGAAAAGAGAGTAGAAAATGGACAATGGGAAAGAGACTGTAATGAAGAACAGGGAGAAGTGGAATTGGAATGGAATGACATCATCTCAAGAGTTTGTTAATAATACAGCAGCCCAAGCCCCCCACCCCAGTAATTCTGGCATAGATATGAAATGGGGCCCAGCAACTATATTTTTAGCAAGCTCCCCAGGTAAGACTGTGATAGGCACGAAAGTTTGAGAACCACTGACCTATAGCCATCAAGCTGAAAACAAGAAAAAACAAACTTATCACTTGGGCATGTCATCAGTTTCATCTGAGTGTCCAAGAGACTTCATTCTGATAAATATCATTCTTGGACATAGATGTTAGTGAGGACATGTGAGGTCACGTCCTTATAATTGGCTTTGCCATTGGGTCCCAGGTAAT
This sequence comes from Phocoena phocoena, assembly GCF_963924675.1. Classification (NCBI taxonomy): domain Eukaryota; kingdom Metazoa; phylum Chordata; class Mammalia; order Artiodactyla; family Phocoenidae; genus Phocoena; species Phocoena phocoena. The sequence goes on along the minus strand of NC_089240.1, from coordinate 113,340,426 downwards.
CTTGAGCATCTTTGTTCCTTGGCCCTATTTTTGCTGTTGGTTAAATAACATGATCAGACAAGTCTACACTAATCTCACATATTATAATAATAAGTCTAAAAACTAGAGGAATTATATATGAGTAAGATTTGTGGGGAGCTAATATTCACAATGAGATATAGTCTGTGCCAGGAGACAAAAACCAAATGGCCTGGACAAAAATCCGAGTTTCAGGTTAACTTGTCAGTTACTTTAGCCTTAGTTTCCTCATCTGTAAACTGAGGAGGATGGAAGTACCTGTCTCAAGGATTTTTTTTTTTTGAGGATTGCTTGAGATAATCCACATCCAGCATCTGGCACAGTTCCTGGCCCACAGAGCTCAATAAACATTAGCTACAAGAGCTAGCTTTATGGGCAGCAATATGGAGTGTTCTACTTAAGAGTAGCTATAGCTGTCTCCAGGTTTTCTGATAAGTGGAATAGGGAGACAAAAGGCCTTTGTTTCTTTATTTCTGCTGTTCTTGCTTCCTACAACTCCTCTGACAGCTTTCTTCGACTTGCTAGGACCTAGCAGCCTTCAAAACCTGGTTCAGGTGTCAGCCCTTCACTTCCTGGAAGCTTTAATTACCCTTTGATTGGGTGAAGCTCCCCTCCTCTGCTTCCATAGCATCCTGGCCAGACCTCGATCTCATCATTTACCACATTATATTGAAATTATATGTACTTCTGTCTTTCCCACTAGACAGTGAGCTCTTTAGGAGGAGAGACCATGTCCTAATCCTTTTTCTACCCTTTCGCACCTAGCATAGTGCTTGTCCCATAAATGTTGGCTGAACTTTCTCAGAGGAACATGCCAGGGAGCCAGTGGTTACTGCTGTTGGAAGACGTTTTCCTGTCTGAGACTGCTGTCTTGTATTCTGGGCCTTGGCTCCTACAACTCTCTGTTGCACTTAGAATCATTTAATGCAATTTAGCAATTAATTACACACTGTATACACTATGTTATTCTCTAATTGCTTCATATGTTAATGTACCACTTACTTCCTCTTCCCTCGGGCATTAAGAGAAGAAATTGCTGTAGATGGAAAGTGGATGATCTAGCTGTAAGCCACACCCAGTTGTCCATCAAGTCTGCTTATTGAATGCCCAGGGTATCATGGATGCTACTATTAATCACCAGACGTGAATGCTAATGAAAAAGTAGCATAGGGCTTCCCTGGTGGCGCAGTGGTTGAGAGTCCGCCTGCCGATGCATGGGACACGGGTTCGTGCCCCGGTCCGGGAAGATCCCACATGCCGCGGAGCGGCTGGGCCCGTGAGCCATGGCCGTTGGGCCTGCGCGTCTGGAGCCTGTGCTTCGCAGCGGGAGAAAAAAGAAAAAGTAGCATAATTTACCACAAGTGCCTAGAACACTTAGACACTCAGTGTTTGTTAAATGAATGAGTGATTTAGTGAAAAACAGCAGTGAACTTGATTAGACAGAAATCAGGAGCCCTGGCTTCTAATCAGATCTCTATCACTTCATGTTGAACTTGAAAAGTCACTTCATCTTTCTGGGACACACTTTCAGGTTCTAAAAAGCATGATGAAATCAGACTAGATTATCTTTAAGATCTCTTCCAATTTTAATATGCAATTCTTCCTACCAATAGTTAGAAGACTCCTCAAGAGTCAACAAGGTAGGTATCTCTTATATTCTCCATAGCACCTAGCACAGTACTGAGCATGCAAGAGGACATGAGAAATACTTAAAGTCACAACCTTCACCAAAATTTAAAAAAAGCACAACCAATGGATACCAAGTATGCCATGAAACATGCCTCGTCTCTAAAAATGGGACCTAAAAGAAAAGTAGGAGAAAACCTGGAAACTTCTTCTAATTGTTGCATTGCAAAATCATTAAAACGTTTATGATTTGAAATCCTAACTTAGGCTCCAGTTGACAATCAAGTGATTTCCTTTCTTTAATCCAAGGAAAAACTTAAGCACATGCAGAGTACAATTGCAGCTTGATCTTAGACCCTGTTCTCTCTCTTCCTTGGTAATCATTCACACCCACCACTTTATTTACCGCCCACTGGGACTGACAAAACATTCATTTAGCTCTCTAGTCAACATTTCTCCTCTGAATTCTAGGGCCATATATCCAACCGCCTATTTGAAATTGCTTAGCCACCTCAAGAGCATCTCAAACTCAGTATGTCTGAAACAGAACAGGTGATCTTCTCCCTATAAACCTGGTCCACTGTTTGCTAACTCACTGACTGGCACCTCTATCCACCCAGTTCTTTAGGCCATAGATCAAGGAGTCATCCTTGACACCACCCTCTCTTTCACTCCCCCCACTCATCTGTACTCTATCAGTAATCGTGGCAATTTTGACTCCTAATTATCTCTAAAATCAGCCTACTATTCATTATCTCCACTGTCTCTACCATCTTCTACCTGGACCACTCTACCAGTTTACTGACTTGGCTATCTGATTTAATTTTCCCTCTTCCAATTGAATCTCCAGCACTCCTGCAGGTGTCATTAATTCATTTATTCATCAAAAAATATTTATTGAAAAAAAGAAAAAAAAATTTATTGAGTGCCTACGAATGACGTGCGAAGCACCAGAGATACAGCAGTGGTCAAAACAAGCAAAAATCCCCATTGTTATGGAGTTTACAGTTTAGTAAAAGAGAGGCACACTAAAAATGATATGTAGTATACATAGTATGAGAGATTTATTTCCAGCATGATAAATTAAGAAAGTTAACACATCTTCTCCCCCCAAAAGCAACTATGAAGCTGGACAGGGGCTTCCCTGGTGGCGCAGTGGTTGAGAGTCCGCCTGCCGATGCAGGGGACACGGGCTCGTGCCCCGGTCCGGGAGGATCCCACGTGCCGCTGAGCGGCTGGGCCCGTGAGCCATGGCCGCTGAGCCTGCGCGTCCGGAGCCTGTGCTCCGCAACGGGAGAGGCCACAGCAGTGAGAGGCCCGCGTACCGCAAAAAAAAAAAAGCTGGACAAAACTGACAGAAACAGCCCTTCCAGTGTTCTGGAAGGCTACCAAAGACATAATTGGGTGACCAATTATCCTGATTTCCTTGGTACTGTCCCAGTTTTTTTTTTTTTTTTTTTTTTATTTATTTATTTATTTTTTTCTGTGGTGGGTCTTCGTTTCTGTGTGAGGGCTTTCTCTAGTTGTGGCAAGCGGGGGCCACTCTTCATCGCGGTGCGTGGGCCTCTCACTATCGCGGCCCCTCTTGTTGTGGAGCACAGGCTCCAGACGCGCAGGCTCAGTAGTTGTGGCTCACGGGCCTAGTTGCTCCGCAGCATGTGGGATCTTCCCAGACCAGGGATCGAACCCGTGTCCCCTGCATTAGCAGGCAGACTCTCAACCACTGCGCCACCAGGGAAGCCCGGTACTGTCCCAGTTTTAGCACTGAAAGTCCTGCATCCCAGGAAACTCTTCCCCAGTATGCAAAAAATCAATTTTCAGCAATGGTTGCTCATGTTTGAGGGAAAGATACCAAACCCATACTGCGGCTCCAAAAGCAGGGGCTGAAAGCAATGCTATTTTCAGTGTCCAATGGCATCGATTATCTATCCGTAGTCACTGTTGCTGTCTTTAACCCTGACCACTGATGTTGGCAACCATGATCCGCTGTTCACAATAGCCCATCATTCATTGTTGTATCACTCAGAGGAATGCAACTTTGTTTGTAATTTACATGTATTTCAGTCATGATTTGTAACATTCTGTCTTTGACTTTGCCTGTGGGTTAACTGTTGCAATTTGTATGGAGATAGTGGTACTTTAATTTTTAACATTATGAACGTTGTGCTCTGAGTGGTCAGATAAAGAAAATGAGTACAATCACAACACCAACTCCAGCTTGACCCAGAAATCACCCAAAAAGAAAACTAAATAAATGACTATGTTATTTTGATGACAGATAGAAGGGCACATACAACTGGCTTAGGGAGGTAAACAACCAAAACAGAACATAACTGCGCAATAAACTGAAAAGAATTTGGGACTGGGCGTGGCAGAGAACAGGATGTGTAAGCATATATGGAGATTGAATACCACAAGTGAAGTATAAGACAGATAAGTGCTTATAAATCAATTAGATGCTTTGGGTCTTCCAGAAAGACACTAATGTTCAGCTGAAATTTGTGGCCACTGATTTACCCTAGATACACCATACCAACAAACATGCATTATTCTATCTTTCTCTTCATTGCTCTTTGAATAAAGTTACGTTTCCTCATTCCAAGATAGCAACTAAAATGTCCTGTGGGTGAACAAACGGGGAAATTTTGGTACAAGATGGGTTGGCCCCTAGCAGTGTGGAGTTGATTTTGTCAGATCTTACCAAGGGTCATGCTTTCTACAGTAAATCAAATGATGTGTCAAATCATGGCAACTGAAAAATGTTCCTCCTAGCTTTTAGATACTTTGATTTAAAAAGGAGAATTTCAAATCATCTTCTTGATTTCTTTTAAGATCATAGTGAAGCTGCAAAAAATATAAAACTAAAGATTGTTGATATCTTATCAACTTTGCTCATCGTTCTGCATATTCAGTAGACAGTGCCAATGTAAATTTTGGAAATCAGATGGCTTTAGAACTCAAAATAAAATGTCACCCAGTAAAGGGCAGTCAAATTAAACAGTGCTTCCTCAATTTCTTATGAAAACTCTAACTTATTTGGAATCCAATTTTGATTTCAAGTCACCTCTGTACTTTTTTTCCCCGAGATCACTTCTCCTGAGAAAAAAAGGGTTAAGTTTTGATGACATCCAGGATCCTTTATGATGAGTAAAAATTATGGGCATTTTAAGCATGGATAAGCCTATACAATGAATTTATAGGTGCAAAGGACCTGATTGCAAACAGCTAGTCTAACAAAGGTATCTTGAAGATAACAAAGTGAATGAATGTACATTTTTGGAGAGCTGGAAACTAATTCCTGCAAGTCTAGAAACCTGATGTTTCTACTTAGTAAAATCTACATATTCTGTGCTCAACACTTTTGTTGAGAAGATATTTTAGCTCTTACATTTAAGTCTTTGATCAATTTTTAGTTAATTTTTGCATATGGTGGGAGGTAGGGTTTCAACTTTATCCTTTTGCACATGGATATCCAGTTGTCCCAGCACCGTTTGTTGAAAACATCATTCTTTCCTGATTGAATGGTCTTGGCACCCTCGTTGACAATCAGTTGACCATAAATGTAAGAGTTTATTTCTGGACTTTCAGTGCTCTTCCATTGATCACACTGTCTTGATTATTATAGCTTTGCAGAAAGTTTTGAAATTAGGAAATGTGAATCCTCCAAATTTGTTCTTCCTTTGCAAGGTCGTTTTGGCTATTCTGGGTCCTTTGAAGTTACAGATGAATTTTAGGATCAGCTTATCAAATTCTGCAACAAAACCAGCTGGGTTCTTGATAAAGGATTGAGTTGAATCTGTAGATCAGTTTGGAAAGTATTGCCATCTTTGCAATATTAAGTCTTCCAATCATGAATGTGGGATGATTTTTTTGAAAGTGTTCAAATTTATTTAAATATTTCATTAAGCAGATTTTTAGGGATGATTTTTAATATTTTAGGTTTTTAATTTCTTTCATCAGTATTTTGTAGTTTTCGGTGTACAAGTCTGCACATCTTTTGTTAAATTTATTCCTAAGTAAATTTATTCCTATTTCTCCTTGATACCATTGTAAATGGAATCATTATTTTAAATTGAAGTATAGTTGTTTTACAATGTTGTGTTAATTTCTGCTGTACAGCAAAGTGATTCGGTCATACGTATATATACATTCTTCTTTATATTTTTTTTATTATGGTTTATCACAGGATATTGAATATATTTCCCTGTGCTATACAGTAGGACCTTGTTGTTTATCCATTCTATATATGATAGTTTGCATCTGCTGGAATCATTTTCTAAACTTCATTTTCAATATGTTCATTGCTAATATATAGAAATACAAGTGATTTTTGTATTTTGGTCCTGTGTCCATGACCTTGCTGAACTCATTTATTATATCTAGTAGGTTTTTAGTGTATTCCTTAGGATTTGCTACATACAGGATCAAGTTATCTGCAAATAGAGATAATAGTATTTACTTTTTCATTTCCAATCTGGATGCCTTTTTTTTTTCTTGCCAAAGCCCTAGTTAGAACCACCAGTACAATGTTGAATAGAAGAGACGTTGTTTAGGGATAAAAACTTGCAACTAGTAGGTAAATAAATCCTGGAAATCTAATACACAGTGTAGTGAATATAGACAACAATATTGTATTATGATTATCAAACTTGCAAAGAGACTAGATCTTAATTATTCCCACCACAAAAAAAGAAATGATAATTATATGATGTGATGGAGGTGCTAACTATCCCTAAAATGAGAATCATATTACAATATATAAGTGTATCAAAACAAAATGTTGTACACCTTAAATTCACACAATGTTATATGTCAAAAATATTTCAATAAAAAATGTTGAATACAAGTGACTAGAGCAGACATCCATGTTTCACTCCTGATCTTAGGGAAAAACTTTCACCATTAAATATAATGTTGGTTGTGGGTTTTTTCAAAGACGTCCTTCATCAGGTTGAGAAAGTTTCCTTCAATTCTTAGTTTATGGAGCATTTTTATCATTAAGGGATGGTGAATTTCGTCAAATACTTTTTCTGCATCTATTGAGATGATCATGTGAGCTTTGTCCTTTATTCTATTTATATGGTGCATTACATTAATTGATTTTTGGTTGTTAAAACATCCTTGGAATCTTGGGATGAATCCCACTTGGTCATGGTGTATAATTATTTTTATATGTTGCTGGATTCAGTTTGCCAGTATTTGGTTGAGGATTTTTGTTTCTGTTTTCATAAGATATATTGGTCTTTAGCTTTCTTTACTTGCTATGTTTTTGTCTGATTTTGGTGGCAAAGTAATACTGGCCTCATAAAATGAGTTAGGAAGTGTTCCCCCTTCTTCTAGTTTTTAGAAGAGTTTATGAAAAAGTGCTATTAATTCTTCTTTAAATATTTGGTAGAATTCACCAGTAAAGTCTTTAAATCCTTAGTTTTGTTTTGTTTTGTTTTTTTCCTTGTGGGTAGTTTTAAAATTACTAGTTCAGCCTCGCTGCTTATTATAGTTCTATTCATAATTTTCTATTTCCTTTTCTGTCAGGTATGGTAGTTTGTGTCTTTCTAGCAGTTTGTTCATTTTGTCTGTTATCTAATTTGTTATATAGTTGTTCATAGGATACATTTATAATCTTTTTTATTTCTGCAAGGTTGGTAGTAATGTCCTCTATTTCATTCCTGTTTTTAGTAAATTGAGTCTTCTCTTTTTTTTCCTGGTTAATCTAGTTAAATGTTTTTCAATTTTCTTGAACTTTTCAAAGAACCAACTTTTTGTTTCATTAATTTTCTCTATTATTTTCCTATTCTCTACTTTATTAATTTCTACTCTAATCTTTATTATTTCCTTCTAATTGGTTTGGGTTTAGTTCTTTTGTTTGTTTGTCTTAAGTTTCTTAAGGTGGAAAGGTAGGTTATTGATTTGAATCTTTCTTCTTTTTTAATGTAGGTGTTTACAGCTATACATTTCCCTGTAAACACTACTTTGTTGGATCTCATAAATTTTGTTTGCTGTGCCTACAGTCTCATTTATCTCAAAATATTCTGTAATCACTCCTGTGATTTCTTTGGCTCATTGTTTATTTAGGAATATGTTGTTTAATTTCCACATGTTTGTGAATTTCCCAGTATTTTTATGTTATTAATTTCTAATTTTACTCCACTGTCATCAGATAACATTGTATGGTTTCAATTCTTTTAAATGTATTGAGGCTTATGATATTGCCTAATATATAGTCTATCCTGAAAAATGTCCCATGTGCACTTGAGAAGAATGTACATTCTGCTTTTATTTTGTGGAGATAGATAGATAGATAGATTGATAGATAGATAGATATACATATATATATGTATATATATATGTATATAGCATATATACATATATATATACATATATATACATATATATACATATATACATATATATACATATATACATATATATACATATATATACGTATATATACGTATATATACGTATATAGCAATACATATATATCTATTAGTTCTAGTTGGTTTATAGTGTTATTTAACACTTCTATTTCCTATATGCACTCCTATGTTTACTGCAGCATTATTTATGATAGCCAAGATATAGAAGCAACCTAAGTGCCCATCAATAGATGAATGGATAAAGAAGATATATACAATGGAATATTACTCAGCCATAAAAAAGAATGACATCTTGCCATTTGTGACAACATGAAGGGACTTAGAAGGTATTATGCTAAATCAAATAAGTCAGAGAAAGACAAATACTGTATGATTTCACTTATATGTGGACTCTAAAAAACAAAACCAATGAACAAACATAACAAAACAGAAATAGAGATATGGATGCGGAGGACAAACAGGTGGTTTCCCAAGGAGATGGGGGTGGGGGGAGGAGAGAAATAGGTGAGGGAGATTGAGAGGTACAAACTTCCAGTTGCAAAATAAATGAGTCACAGGGATGAAATGTACAATGTGGGGAATATAGTCAATAGATATGTAATATCTTTGTATGGTGACAGATGGTAACTAGACTTATCGTGGTGTCCATTATGAAATATACAGAAATATCAAATCACTGTGTTGTATAATGGGAACTAACATAGTGTTGTAGGTCAATTATACTTCAAAAACAAACAAACTCATAGAAAAAGATCAGATTTGTGGTTACCCGAGACAAGGGGTAGGGGGAAGAGGAATTGGATGAAGGTGGTCAAAAGATACAAACTTCCAGTTATAAGATAAACAAGTACTAGTGATGTAATGTACAACATGATCAATAGAATTAACATTGCTATATGTTATATATGAAAGCTGTTGAGAGAGTAAATCCTAAGAGTTCTGATCACAAGGAAAAAGCATTGTTTTTCTATTTCCTTAATTCTTGTATCTCTATGAGATGATGGATGTTCACTACACTTACTGTGGTCATCACTTCATGATGTATGTAAGTCAAATCATTATGCTGTACACTTTAAACTTATACAGTGAGAAATGTCAATTATATCTCGATAAAACTGGAAGAAAAAAATGACTATTTCCTTTTCATCTTCTGCATAGTTTTTCTATCCATTATCAGAAATGAAGTATTGAAATCTTCAATTATTATTGTTGAATTGTCTAATTTCTTGTTTCACTTATGGCAGTTTTTGCTTCATGTATTTTGGGACTCTGTAGTAGGTGTATATGTTTATATTTCATATATTATTTTTTTTAAATTTTATTTATCTTTGGCTTCGTTGGGTCTTTGTTGCTGCACACGGACTTTCTCTAGTTGCAGCGAGCAGGGGCTACTCTTAATTGCAGTGCGCGGGCATCTCATTGTGGTGGCTTCTCCTGTTGCGGAGCACGGGCTCTAGGCATGCGGGCTTCAGTAGTTGTGGCTCACGGCCTCTAGAGCGCAGGCTCAGTAGTTGTGGAGCACAGGCTTAGTTGTTCCGCAGCATGTGGGATCTTCCAGGACCAGGGCTTGAACCCGTGTCCCCTGCATTGGCAGGCGGATTCTTAACCACTGTGCCACCAGGGAAACCCTTCATATATGATCTTGATGGAGTGACTCTTTTATCAATACAAAATGTCCTTCTTTGTGTCTAGTGATGATTTTGTCTTGGTGTCTACTTTGTCTGATATTAGTATAGCCACTCCAGCTTTCTTATGATTGCTACTTGCATGATGTATCTTTTTCCATCCTTTGACTTTTATCGTATTTGCATCGTTAAATCCAAATTGTGACTCCTCTAGTAGACAGCATATAGTAGGGTCTTGTTTTCTTTTCTCAAGACTGACATTCTCTGCCTTTTGATTGGCTTGTTTAATCCATTCACTTTTGATTTTATTATTGATATAGTTGGACTTTCATTGATATTTCCAGTTTTGTTTACTATATACGTTTGACCTTTGAACAACATGGGTTTGAACTGTGTGGGTCCATTTATACATGGATTTTTTTTCAATAAATGCATATACTACAGTACTACACAATCCCTGGTTGGTTGAATCCGCTGATGCAGAACTGTGGATACAGAGGAACTGCACATATAGAGGGTTGACTATAAATTATACTCGGATTTTCGACCGCAGAGGTGGGGGAGTTGACGCCCCCTGTTGTTCAAGGGTCAACTGTAACCTCATGCCTTTTATACTCCTCTATTCTTCCTTACTACTTTCTTTTGCATTATTTCCTAGTGTAACAATTTCATACTTTTAATGACTTTTTTATTCTGCTTTTAAAGTTGCTTTCTTAGTGGTTGCTCTAGGGCTTCTCATATACATCTGAACTTACCAGAATCTACTTTACATTTATACTAACTTAACTCCAGCAACATATAGAAGTATTATACTCCTATATGGCTCCGTTCCTTCTTCCCCATTTTGTGCTATTATTGTTATACATATCACATCTATATATGTTACAAACCCAAACATGCAATGTTACAATTATCACTTTATATAATTTTATGTGTAGTATAGAAGCTGAGAAAAGAAAAGAGACAGGGACTACCCTGGTGGTCCAGTGGTTAAGACTCTGCGCTCCCAATGCAGGGGGCCCGGGTTTGATCCCTGGTCAGGGAACTAGATCCCACATGCCGCAACTAAGAGCCTGCATGCTGCAACTAAAAAAAGATCCTAAAAGAAGATCCAACATGTGGCAACTAAGACCAGGCACAGCCAAATTAATTAATTAATTAATTAATTAATATTTTAAAAAGAAAAGAGACAAAGTATATATTTATAGAGTTTGTTACATTTACCTTCTTATTTGCTGTTTCTAGTCCTCTTCATCTGTTCTGTGGATTTGAGTAACCACCTGGTATCATTTCCTAACCCCAATACAACTTGCCCCCGCCCACCTCCTTTGTGCTGTTTTTGTCAAATGTATTACGTTTTTACATGCTACAGGCACAACAATACAATCATACACATATTGCTTAATACAGTTGCTCTTTAAATTAATGAAGAGAAGAAAGGAGATGAAATATGGATTTGTACTGTCTTTTGTAGTTACTTAATTACCTTTACTAGGGCTCTTTTTTTTTTTTTCATGTAGATTCAGATTACCTTCTGGGGTCACTTGCTTTCAGTCCGAAGAACTTCCTTTAGTATTTCTTGTAAGGTGAGCCTGCTAGACTATATCCTAGGTGATAAAACAAAACAAATTTGATAGAATTGAAAATTTCTCTGACCATAATGGAATAAAACTAGAAACCAAGATAACAACAACAAAAGAAAAACTTCCAAGCTCTTAGAAATTCAGCAACAGATTTCCCTATAATCCATGAGTCAGAGAAAATCTGAAGGTAAATTAGAAGATATTTTAAATGAATTACAATGAAAAATACAATGTATCAAAATCTGTGGGATGTAGCTAAAGCAGTGCTAAAAGAGAAACACCTCTTCAAGTCTTTTCTCCATTTTTCTGCCGCCTTCATAATTATTTGTATGAATTCTTTATATATTTTGGATAAAAGCAAGCCCTTTGTCAGTTATATAATACACAAATATCATTTTCCACTTTGTGCTTTGCTTTTTACTCTCTTAATCAACAGAATCTCTTAAATTTAATGTAGTCCAGTTTATGAACTTTTTCCTTTTTAAAAAATATTTTGTAAAACTTTACTTGGTAAACATTTTTGTGAAATTTATTTTATAAAATAATTTGTAATTTTAATTTTATACATTAATAATGATTTCTAAAGAATAACATGAAAGTCAAAGTTCAGTGTCTGTAAAGTTTTATGGGAACAGAGGCACACCTATTCCTTTCCACATTGTTAATTTTATGGTTAATGCCTTTGGTCTTCTTCAAGAAATCACTAATTTTGCCAAGGTCATAAAAATATTCTTCTCTACTGTCTTGTAGAAGTTTTGTTGATGTATCATTCTCATTTAGATCCACAATATGTCTGGACTATTCCTGACTCTTTGCTTTTCCATATAAATATTATAATCAACGTGTCAATTTCTCAGTGGAATAAAAGCAACCTGTTGGGATTTTGATTACATTGAGTTTATGGATCAATTTGGGGAGAACTGACATCTTTACCATATTGAGTTGTGTAATCCATAAACAAGGTGTATCACTCTATTTTTTGTCTTTTTAAAATTTTTCTCAATATTATTTAGTTTTCAGTTTAAAGCTCTTGGGCATCTTTTGTTAGATTTATTCCTAGTTGTTTGATGTTGATACTACTGTAAACGGTATCTTTAAAAATTTCATTTCATATTTACTTGATGCTATTATATAGAAATACTCTTGATTTTTTATATTTTTTAGATATAAACTATGAAGTAGCTTTACTAAATTTGCTTATTAATTCTAATAGATTTTCTGCAGATTCTTTTGGAGTTTTTTTTTTTTTTTTTTTAGTGCAACTCATGTTGTTGTAAATAATGACAGTTTTCTTTCTTCCTTTCCTACCATATACTCTTTATTGCTTTTTCCTGTGTTATTGCCACTGGACTCCAAGCTTTGTTGAATAGAAGTTGTGATAATAGACTTCCTTGTCTCAGTCCTGATCTCAGGGAGGAAATTTTCAATAATTCATCATTAAGCATGATGTTTGATCTGGGGTGGTTTTTTTTGTAGATACACTTTATATGATTAAAAGAGTTCCTTTCTATTACTAATGTTCTATGAGTGGTTTTTTCCTAATCATGAATGAATGTTGTATTTTTAAAGATTTGCTCTCCATCTATCAGATTGTTCTTACTGTGGCTGTGGATTTGTCTATTTTACCTTTCAGCTCGAACAGTTTTTGCTTTTTATCTATTATGGGTGCATATGGCTTTAGAATTTGTAATATTCTCCTAGTCATTTGATTCTTTTATTTTTACAAAATATTCTTCTCTATCTGTGATCATGCTTTGTCTGGTATTAGTACAGCTCCATCAGCTTTCTAGTGGTTAGCGATTGCAGGATATATCTTTTTTCATTCTTTAACTTTCAACTTATATTTAAGGTGTATCTTTTGTAAGCTGTATGTAGTTGAGTTTTATTTTTATCCAGTCTGACAATTTTGACCTTTTGATTGGTATATTTGGTCCATTCACTTTTTAAAAATTATTGAGATATAATTCACATACTACACAATTCACCCATTTAAACTGTGCAACCATCACCACAGTCAATTTTTGAACATTTTCATCACTGGTCCACTCAATTTTAATGAAATTAGAAATATGTTTGGATTTTTACCTCCCACTGTTTTTCTTCTGTTTGATTCAGCTGTTTTATGTTCCCTTCTCTTTCCTTTAATGCTTTCTTTTACGTTAATCTTTGTGGTTGTTATTCAGATTTTCTCTTCTATTAGCTTGTTGCTTGTACATTCTTTTTTTTTTTTTTTTTTGGCTGCGTTGGGTCAAAGGAATTGAAATCAGTCTCCAAGAGATAGCTACAATCCCATGTTCATTGAAGCATTACTCACAATAGCCAAGATAAGGAAACAACCTGAATGTCCTTCATCAGGTGAATGGATAAACAAAATGTCACATTTTCCTTATCCATTCATTGGATATTCATTGAAATGGAATATCATTTAGCCATAAAAAGAAGGAAATCCTGCCATTTTCAACAACATGGATGAATCTGGAGGGCATTATGCTAAGTGAAATAAGCCAGACAGAGAAAGACAAATATTACAGGGTATCACTTGCATATGGATCTTTTTTTTAAATAGATCTTTATTGGAGTATAATTGCTTCACAATACTATGTTAGTTTCTGTTGTACAACAAAGTGAATCAGCCACATGCATACACATGTCCCCATATCCCTTCCCTCATGAGCCTCCCTCCCATCCTTCCTATCCCACCCCTCTAGGTCAGCGCAAAGCACTGAGCCGATCTCCCTGTGCTATGCTGCTGGTTTCCACCAGCCAACTATTTTACATTCGGTAGTGTATATATGTCAGAATATTTTTTAAAAATCTGATTTCAAAGAAACAGAAAACAGAATGGTGGTTGCCAAAGCTTTGCAGGAGGGCAAAATGAGGTGATACAAGTCAAAGAGTACATATTTTCAGTTATAAGAAGAATATGTTCTGGGGATCTAATATAGAGCATGGTTACTATAGTTAATAATACAGTATTGTACACTTGAAAGACGCTGAGAGCATTCTCACCACACACACACAAAAAGGTAACTGTGATAACTATGTAAAGTGAAGGGATGTGTTAATTATCTTGATCTTGGTATCATTCTACAATGATATATATATATATATATATATATATATATATATGATCATCACATTCTACACTTTATTTTTTTATAAATTTGTTCATTTATTTATTTATTTTTGGCTGCATTGGGTCTTCGTTGCTTGTGCACGGGCTTTCTCTAGTTGTGGCGAGTGAGGGGCTACTCCTCGTTGCGGTGCGTGGGCTTCTCATTGCAGTGGCTTCTCGTTGCAGAACACGGGCTCTAGGCATACGGAGTTCAGTAGTTGTGGCTCGCGGGCTTAGTTGCTCTGCAGCATGTGGGATCTTACTGGACCAGGGCTCGAACCCTTGTCCCCTGCATTAGCAGGTGGATTCTTAACCACTGGAGCACCAGGGAAGTCCCCACTTGTACATTCTTTTGTCAACCACTAAAAATGGTTGCCTTAGAGGTTACACGTGCATCCTTGACTTATTGCAGCCTAATACAAATTATTTCTTTTCTACTTTACCAATAATGTTATAATCTGAAGGTTCTTTAACTCCATTTACACTCCCATTTTGCATTATTGTATTCATACTTTTAAAAAGGAACTTAATTAATACACATAATTGCAAATTTCAGAGATAGGCTAACTTCAGGTATGGGTGGATCCAGGATCTTAAATCCAAAATAAACCTCTGTCCATCTATCATCTCTGTTTCCTTCTGTTCTGGATTCATTTCAGATAGGCCGTCCCACTGTTATATTAAGCCTTGGAATCTCAAGGCTTGCAACCTGCTGCCTAGCAACCCCAGTGGGAAAAAATGCCTATACCATAATATTTCCAGCTAAAGTTTCAGGGTTGGTGCTTGCTGGTTTGTTATGGGTTCCTCTTTGATCATATACCCCTCACTCAACCAATCATCATTTTATTGGCCACATCTGTATGACATGCCTAACCCTTAAGTTAGAGATTAGAATGAACCCCACCCAAACTCCATGGTGTTGTCATGCATTTTGTTTATTTTTTAAAAATATTTATTATTTATTTATTTAATCTATTTTTGGCCACATCAGGTCTTAGTTGTGAAATGTGGAATCTTTGTTGAGGCATGTGGGATCTTTCATTGTGGTGGGAGGGCTTCTCTCTAGTTGTGGCGCGCAGGCTCCAGGGCACATGGGGTCTGTAGTTGTGGTGCGGGGGTTCCAGAGCCCATGGACTCTGTAGTTTGCCACATGCGGGCTCTAGTTGAGGCACATGAGCTCAGTAGCTGTGGCACGTGGGCTTAGTTGCCCTGCGGCATGTAGGATCTCAGTTCCCTGACCAGAAATCAAACCCGTGTTCCCTGCATTGCAAGGTAGATTCTTTACCACTGGACCACCAAGGAAGTCCCTGTCATGCATTTTAATTTTCTATATATTTTAAACCGTACTAAGCTTTACTATTACTGTTTTGTACAATTAAATCGATCTGTTTTTACTCATATCCTTACTTGTCCATAGCTCTTCATTCTTTCCTGTGTTTTTAGTATCCATCTGGGATTGTTTCCTTCTGTCTAAAGAATTCCCTTTAGTGTAGCCTTGCTGACTATAAATTCACTCAGATTTTGTTTGTCTGACATAAGTATGGCACCTTCATTTTTCAAGAATATTTTCACTGGTTGTGGATTTTTGCTTTGGCAAGTCATTTTCTTTCACACTATAATAACACCGCTGTGTTTTGGCTTCTATGGTTTCTGTTGAGAAGTCAGGGTTTTTTTTAAATGCAATATTTTATTTGCAAATTGTATAATTAAAATGGCATGGTGTTTACACTTTTTCATGCACCACCAATTTGGAACTGAAACTTTTCCCTTAAAATGTGTTATTGTTTATAAATGCACTCAGGATTGAATATCTGTATTTTTTTAAGTGTCATATAGTACATTGCTTTGGTGTGTTGGGGCAATATACTTCCATTTATAGAGATTTGAATTTATAAATCCAATTTTTCAAGTTCTTCAAAATGCAATGCTTTAAGTATATATCTCTAAATGCACTGTGTTTGTCTCTGTGTATGTTTGTTTTATTCCGTTTTTTCTTAGATGTCTTCTTCTGACCTCAGATTTTACTTGCTCAAAAGCATCATCTACCATTTCATTGTTAACTTTCCACATCACAACTCATCCAGTCACCCAGGACTGATACTTTGAAATCATCTTGGAATCCTTCCCTTCCTCCATCTATTTATATTATATCAAAGAATACAGGAAGCAGGCAACAGTAATGCATCAGGAGAGATGCTTATGTTTTAACTATTTATATTGAAATGTGTAGAATGGGACTATGTAATAAAGCAAACGACGTAAGATGTGAATGTAACTCAGTATTTCGAATTGTCTTCTTGAGAATTAGAAAAACTTTTGCCTGACTTTCTGTTGCAGCTGATTAGAGTGTCTCAGTCTTCACCTTGAAACAGAGATGAAGATGTGCTTATATTGGGAGGATGGGAAACCTCTGCTCTGCCGTTTTCTTTGTTTGTGTTTGCATTATTAGCATTCACTTCAACCCACGGCTTCCTTGCAAAGATCTTCTGAAACATTTTGTCCATTATATTAAAGTTGGTTTAGCTCAAAGTAGATAACATTATGCATAAACATATTTAACCCTCCACAAGTAAACTGCAGAACTAAAAGGCTAAGAAATGCGGGAGAGCACTGCTGCAAGTCATTTGCTTTGTGGAACTCCCCTCTTACCCACGAATCCTCCAGGCCTTGTTTGTGACCATCTGATATATGGATCCAGGGAAAGTGCTGATGTCAGTTTGCATATTAAACATTAGTGAAGCTGACTTTTAAAAATTTCTTTGGATTAAAAACTATTGTTACAAGTTCTAATATTCTCTTACAGTACCCAATGGAGTATCTTGCACCTCCCCTAGGGATATATACCCCATTGGGGATCATTACAATCTACTGTCCTGTAATGATGGCTCATAAATAGCAGAGAGGAACCTCACCACAGTCAGGCAAATGACAGTCTGTATTTTTCTTCCTCCTTCCTATCTCAACCCTAAAGTTCTCGTTGCAGAAGAGGGAAGAGAGACAAGAGAGAAGGAAACCCCCTACTCTGCTCTAGACCCATGTTGGGAACTCTTCCCTGAGAACAGAGACCTTTGTATGAAATCAAAGGCTAAAGCTTAGAAATCAGCATGACTGAATCTTAATTACTGAAATGAAACTCTGCTACTCATTGAAGGGGTTAGAAACTGGTAGGATTGGACCAAGATGTCATTGAGACAAGTGAAAAGTGGGAAAGGGAAGTTCAACCTAGTAGAATGCTCACCACATAAAAAAAAATCCTAAGGAAATGTCATATTTTGAGACTTCAGAGGTATCCAGTTGCGGACAAGTCCAAAAAGCAGAGAATGAAGGAACTACGGAGAAAACTGGGCCAGGCTAGTGGAAGGAGGCATGGAAGCAGTATCACTGTGGGGTGTGACACAGGCCTTCCAGATGGATAATGTAGATAGTCTTGCCAAGAGCCATGGCCAGCCTCGCATAAATGAGTGGTGGGGGGTCATCTAACATCCCAAGCACAACTTCAAAGGTGGGGACATATTGGTTTGGATCTGGGCTCTGCCACTTCCACTTTAAGCATGTTGCTTATCCTCCTTAAGCCTCAATTTCCCCAACTGTAAAATGGGAATGATAATAGTACTGGTTTTATAGGGTTGCTATTGGGGTAAATAAAGGTAAACTGGCACATAGTAAGTGCTCCAATAAATGGCAGGTAGAGTCATCATCGTCACCACCATCATCTTCTTTATCAGCGGATGGTTGCAGTTGCTTCTCCTGCTGAAAGTGAAGCATTTCGTAAACACTTTACCTGCTCTGCTGAAAATGCTCCATCTTGAAAGAAGATATTGGCTGATACAATGGAGAAAAGACAGCCTCTTCAATACGTGGTGCTGGGAAAACTGGACAGCTATATGTAAAAGAATGAAATTAGAACACTCCCTAACACCATACACAAAAATAAACTCAAAATGGATTAAAGACCTAAATGTAAGGCCAGACACTATCAAACTCTTAGAGGAAAACATAGGCAGAACACTCTATGACATAAACCACAGCAAGATCCTTTTTGACCCACCTCCTAGAGAAATGGAAATAAAAACAAAAATAAACAAATGGGACCTAGTGAAACTTAAAAGCCTTTGCAGAGCAAAGGAAACCATAAATAAGAGGAAAAGACAGCCCTCGGAATGGGAGAAATATTTGCAAATGAAGCAACTGACAAAGGATTAATCTCCAAAATTTACAAGCAGCTCATGCAGCTCAATATCAAAAAAACAAACAACCCAATCCAAAAATGGGCAGAAGACCTAAGTAGGCATTTCTCCAAAGAAGATATACAGAATGCCAACAAACACATGAAAGGATGCTCAACATCATTAATCATTAGAGAAATGCAAATCAAAACTACAATGAGATATCATCTCACACCATTCAGAATGGCCATCATCAAAAAATCTAGAAACAATAAATGCTGGAGAGGGTGTGGAGAAAAAGGAACCCTCTTGCACTGTTGGTGGGAATGTAAAGTGATACAGCCACTATGGAGAACAGTATGGAGGTTCCTTTAAAAACTACAAATAGAACTACCATACAACCCAGCAATCCCACTACTGGGCATATACCCTGAGAAAACCATAATTCAAAAAGAGTCATGGACCAAAATATTCATTGCAGCTCTATTTACAATAGCCAGGACATGGAAGCAACCTAAGTGTCCATCAACAGATGAATGGATAAAGAAGATGTGGCACATATATACAATGGAATATTGCTCAGCCATAAAAAGAAACGAAATTGAGTTATTTGTAGTGAGGTGGATGGACCTAAAGTCTGTCACACAGAGTGAAGTAAGTCAGAAAGAGAAAAACAAATACAGTATGCTAACACATATATATGGAATCTAAAAAAAAAAACATGGTTCTGATGAACCCAGGGGCAGGACAGGAATAAAGACACAGACGTAGAGAATGGACTTGAGGACACAGGCAGCAGAAGGGTAAGCTGGGACGAAGTGAGAGAGTGGCATGGACATATCTACGCTACCAAATGTAAAATAGATAGCTAGTGGGAAGCAGCTGCGTAGCCCAGGGAGATCAGCTTGGTGCTTTGTGACTGCCTGGAGGGTGGGAGGGAGGGAGACGCAAGAGGGAGGAGATATGGGGATATATGTATATGTATGGCTGATTCACTTTGTTATAAAGCAGAAACTAACACACCATTGTAGAGCAATTATACTCCAATAAAGATGTTAAAAAAAAAAAAAAGAAGATACCAGCTGCCTTTCACAGAATTCCTATATTATAACAGGTACTGTGCTAAAAGCATTTCTCACATAACTGCCACACTAACCCCACAAGATGGATACTGTCTGAATTTTACAGATGAGAAACATCACCAAGGTTTAAAGAGCTTAGTTAGTGTACTTGCCCAAGGTCACAGAGCTTGTTAGAGGCAGAGCCCTACTATTTCCACCATACCATACTCCCATTGAGCATGGACCTCATTCTAGAGAATCTGCTGATAATATGGAAATGTCAGTAACACAGAGAGAAAGTGACTGGGTTGACAGTAAGTTGCAATTGTCAGAAAAAGAACTAAAGGCATACTCATAAATGTAACCCTGATTTTAGGGGAGTCATTTTCAAAATGTTCCAGGTTGGGCTGGGGAAGTCATTTTTAAGACTTCTTTTGCTTTTTCGGAAGATAATTTGTCTTTTTCTCTTTGGTTGCTTTTAAGACTTAGTCTCTGACTTCTGCAATTTTACTCTGACATGCCTATAAGTGGTTTTTTGTGTGTTTGTATTTAGGCTGTGTGTGGTTGCATCTGTGTATTAGTGTCTTTACTCAATTTTGGAAAATGCTCATCCATAATCGCTTCAAATATTAGTTCTGCCCGATTTGTTCTCTCTCCTCTCCTTCTGGGACTTAAATTACATGTATATTCGACATTTTGTCGAATTTGTCGAACAGACTATGTGTGCCACATGTCTGTTTGTTCTTTTCTCTATTTTTTATTCTTTTTTTCTCTCAGTACTACGATTTAGGTGCTATGTAGTTAACTGCCTATCAATTCACTGATCCTGTGTTCTGTCAGGTCTATTTTGTTTGTAAATGTTTCTAGTTACTTCTTAATTTCAGATATTAGCTTTCAGTTCTATAATTTCCATTTGATTCTTTTCTTCCAGCTCTACTGAAATATAATTGACATAAAATATTGTGCAGGTTTAAGGTGTACAATGTGATGATTTGGTACGTGTATATATATATATATTTCCATATGTTGTATATGATTTGATACATATATATACATATTTTATATACATATATGTATATATATGTTTTTTAATATATATCTTATATATATAAGTCCTGCATTAGGTTTTTGTTGCTGTGCGTGGGCTTTCTCTAGTTGTGTCGAGCGGGGGCAACTCTTTGTTGCGGTGCACGGGCTTCTCATTGCGGTGGCTTCTCTTGTTGCAGAGCATGGGCTCTAGGAGCTTGGGCTTCAGTAGTTGTGGCATGCGGGCTCAGTAGTTGTGGCTCGTGGGCTCTAGAGCTCAGGCTCAGTAGTTGTGGCGCACGGGCTTAGTTGCTCCACGGCATGTGGGAACTTCCCGGACCAGCGATCGAACCCGTGTCCCCTGCATTGGCAGGCAGATTCTTAACCACTGGGCCACCAGGGAAGTCTGATACATGTATATATTACAAAATGTTTACCATGATAAGTTTAACACATCCATCACCTCACACATTTACCATTTTGTTGTTACTGTTGTCATTATGGCAACAACACAAGATTTACTCATAGCAACTTTCAAGTTTACAATACAGTATTGTTAACTACACTCACCGCGCTGTACATTACATTCCTGGAACGCATTCATCTTATAGCTGGAAGTTAGTATCTTTTCACCAACATCTTCCTATTTCTCCACCACCCCAGCCCCGGTAACCATCAATCTGCTCTCTGTTTCTATGACTTTGATATTTTTAGATGCCATATACGAGATTTACAGTATTTGTCTTTCTCTGTCTGACTTATTTCACTTAGCATAATGCCCTCAAGGTCCATCCATGTCACAAATAGTAGGGTTTCCTTCTTTTTATGGCTGAATAGTATTCCATTATATATATATATTATATATATCAATCACATTTTCTTTATCCATTCATCTGCTGATGCATACTTAGTTTGTTTCCATGTCTTGGCTATTCTAAATAATGCTGCAATGAACATGGGGGAGCAGATATGTCTTCAAGATAGTAAATTTCTTTCCTTTGGATATACCCAGGAGTGGGATTGCTGGATCATATGGTAGGTCTATTTTTAACATTTTGAGGCACCTCCACCCTGCTTTCCATAGTGGCTGCACCAGTGCTGCAGGATCCCACCACAGGGATGTGCATGGCCATGGAGGTTGGTGTTGGAAGTTGGGCTGGGGACGTGCAGTTGCACAGCTGGAGAGGTTAGCCTTGAGTGTGTACATAATGGCAGGGATCAGCTACAGGGGTTTAGGTAGGGAGCTATCAGGGAGGGACTCCAATGGCTGGTGTCTTCCAACATGATAACCCGTGGGGTGAAAGCCGGTGAAAACTATGCTGCCCAGTGGCAGAAGCTGCCCAGTGGCAGAAGCGACTGGGGTCTTCTGCAAAGCAGGTCACAGGGAACTGCTGTTGTCCCCACTATGTGGCTGAGGCTGCTAGCCCCTGCCCTTCTTCCTTGTTCCCAGCCATCTCAGTTTTGCTGGTCTCTGGGTGGGGTGAAACCAAAGTGAGTCCTTCATGAAGTGCCCTGAAAGGCTGGAAAAGCTGGTCATTCACCTTGCTCTCCCTTTCTTGGTGAAGGAACTCTTTCTAGCTGGGGAGTTCCCTCTTGGCACTGAGCAGTGTCAGCCTGGAGGATGGGATGATGCAGGCAAAATGAAGCTGTTTTTCCTTTTTTTGTGTGATTATTCTCAGGTTTTTTTTTGTTCTACTGTGTTGCTGAAGTTTCTCAAGTGGACTCCAAGAGCTCTCCCAGAGCTGTTTTTGTTTGTGATTAGCTGTCTAACTGTTGATCTGTATGGGAGGATGGATCCTGGGGA
The DNA here is from genome assembly GCF_963924675.1 of Phocoena phocoena. Lineage (NCBI taxonomy): Eukaryota > Metazoa > Chordata > Mammalia > Artiodactyla > Phocoenidae > Phocoena > Phocoena phocoena. The sequence continues at coordinate 113,318,025 of NC_089240.1, read as the reverse complement.
CTCCTACTCCACCACCTTGATTCTTTATTACAGCTTCCAAGTCGCTGGTGAAATTCTCCATCTTATCATCTATTTTCTCTCACACGTTAATCACCATTATTTTACAGTCCTTGTCTGTTAACTCTAATTTGTAGATCCTCTGTGGGTCTGTTTCTACAGTCTGTTTTTTCTCATGGCACACAGTAATTTTTAGTTAAATGCTGGACATTGTGTATAAAAACTGTGGAGACTCTGACTCCTGTTGATGTTCTTTTCCTTCAGAAAGTGTCCATCCTTTTCTCTGCTAGCAGATAGAATGGATAATCAATCATTTTAGCCCAAGCAGAGACTGAGCTGGTTAAGGGTGGTTTGCAGTTTGATAGTGCTTTGGTTCTCCCTTGTTTCTAGAGCATAGCCCTCCAGGGCCTGCAACGTTAACCAGGGCGCTCCCCCTGGATAGTCCTTAATGCTGATCTTTGCCTCTTGAGAACCAGGAGACTCTAGAAAACTCTGCTTTGATTTTAAGAGGTTTTTCTCTTTTTAGCTTCTCACCCTGTGTGGCATTCTCTTCAATGGTCTTCACACTTTCACTCTTTCTTCCCCCACCCAATTTATTCGCCACCTTGCTTCCAGATTGATTATAAAATAAACACGTATGTCATCACATGATTCCCCTGCTTAAAATCAAACACTTCTATAACCTTAGCATAGCTTACAAGGTTCTTCATGATTGTGATCCAGATGACTGTTTCCACCTTCAAAATCAGGTATTCCTCTGCTTCCACTCTCTAGTCTAGCCATACCACATTATTCATATTTCCTGAAATAATCCAGCTTTCTTTTCTTTCCTGGGCTTTGAACATGTTAGTCTCTCTGCTGTGAATCCATGTCCCTACCCTTTTCTCCAAGCTTATTATCCCTTAAAATTCAATTCGTATGTCAATTCCTGGAAGATTTCTATGGCCCTGCCTTCCCTACCTCTGCTCACCCCACTATGCATCCTTAATTGGGTTAAGGTTAGTTTTCTCTCCTCTGTGTTTCACAGAACTCTGTGGTTTACATTTATCACAGCACTTTTCACATTGCAATATAAATACCTTCTCAACTGTCTTTCTCATTTGACTATAAACTCCATGAGGACAAGAACCCTGCCCATCATGTTTACCACCATAGTCTCAAAGCTTAACCCATATGGTACTCAGTTAAGGCTTACTGATTGAATGAGTGAGTGAATGAAAACTGGAAGGCAAGGACACATATGCAAGGAAAAATATACAAGAGGGTGTCACAGTTCATGATGAATAATGACAAGAAGGAGCTCTAATGATCTGAGACTTGCAATAAATGTTGAAAACAACAACAACAAAGAAAAACAACAAAAAAACAAAGAAACAAAAAAACACTCTTAGGGAATTTATAGTCAGAGAAGACGGAGAAGGAAGATTAAGAAAGGTATACAGCTGGTGCTTAGGGCTAATGTTGCAATTTGATGGATGATGTAGAAGAGGAATATCTCTTCAACTCTTACTGTGCTTCTTTCTTCTCTGATTGAGGAATTGTTGGAGAAAAGAGGTGTTCAGCAGGGGTGGAAGTAGGCAAAGTAGCTCGGAGGAGTAAATGTGGACATTAGAACCAGACAACAGTGTGATGAATCCTGACTCTGACATTTACTACTGTGTGGCCTTGGTTGAGTCAGATAAATAATTCTCAGAGCCTCAGTTTTTTCCATATGTAAAATGAGAATATACCTAGTATGCAAAGTAAGAGTCTGAATAATAAATGTTATCTGTTTGATGCTTAATATACTATAGAGCTTCCCCCCAAAGAGAAGAAGGTAGATACCTTAAAAATAATTTGTTATTAATACAATGGTTAATTCTAGCAAGGATTATTAAAGGAAAATGTTTTTGAATTTTTTTTTACCATTTGGCTTGTGGGATCTTAGTTTCCCGACCAGGGATTGAAACTTGGCAGTGAAAACGCCAAGTCCTAACCACTGACTGCCAGGGAATTCCCTGTTTTTGAATATTTGGATAAAGAAGGGACCAACTGATATGATACGTTTATATATAATCTGATTATATTTATATACAGGAGAGGAGAGGAGATAGATATAGATACAGATATCAAACTAAATTCGTTTCTTTCTTTGACAGCATAATTTAGGCAGGTTGAATTGGATTACCAAATTGGTTGATCATAAAGTGTAGACATATGGCCTCTCTAGACTTCAGCAAGGCATTTGACAAAGGTTCTTTAACAAGTGGATAAATATGGGCGGACTGTTTTTTTTAAAGTGTGGTAAAATATACTGTGATTTAAAATAAAAAATATGTATTCGGTCTTCATCCCCATCTCTGGCACAGAGCTCCAAACCCTTGGAACTTCCTAAGTGATAAGAGCCATAAAGGTGTGTTTTGTATGTTAATGAGTGAATTTGGAACTCACCTAAGGGTGGGTGCGGGTTGTCAGAGGAACCAACCAGGATTAGAGGGTTGGAACTTTCAGTCCCACCCCCCTAATTTCTGGGGAGGGGAGAGGAAGTATGTTCCTAGTGGTTTGCCACAGGGTTCTTTCTGCAGCCTTCCTCTGTTCATCGGTCTTCTCAAGAAAATATAGAGAGCATGACCGGCCCCTTGTATTTCAGCAAATGCAAACCTGGAGGAATGATAACTATATTAGATAGCAAGATTAGAACTCAAAGAGATATTGACAAGTTACAGAGACTGGATGAATCAAGAAAGATGAAACTTTACAGGGGCAAAATATAAGGTCATATATTTGAGCTCAAAAAGCCAACTGCATGAGTACAGGTTGAGAATGCTGTCGCTTTGAAAGAGTAAGCTTAATGTGTGCCGATAATATGAATTGTCCCCTCCAAACATTCAATTGATGTTAGGCTACATTCGTGGAAATATAGTAACTAAAAAGGAGATCATAGCCATACTTACTTTGGGCCACACCTAAGGTATTGGTGTTCATTTCTGAGCAGCACTTTCAAGAATGTAGAATAGTGTGATGTGGGTTTTACTGTCACAACTTCCCTACTTCACGTTCCAGTTTTGTCTACTATTAATTCTGTGACCTTGGGTAAGTTACTTAACCTCTCTGTGTCTCAGTTTCCTTAACTGTAAGATAGAGATAATAATAAGGTCGTTGTGAAAATTAAATGAAGTAACACATAGTAAGTACCCCATAAATATTAATTTTAAAGTGATGTAGTCAAAACAGAATATATTCAAAGGAAAGAAACCACTTGTCTATTCATCCCACAAATATTTATTAAGCTCCTCCACTGTCCTAGGAAGAACATTTGAAGAAACTAGGGATGTTCAGCCTAGAGAAGACATAGCATGGCGGGTATGAGAGCTGTCTTCAAATATTTGCAGGACTGTCATGTGGAAGAGGCATTAGACATTTTCTGAATGGCCTCAGGGAGCAGAACTAAAACAAACGGCTGGAAACTACAGATTTTGCATCAATGTAAGGAAAATGGAACTCTCTGCCTTCTGAGATAGTGAGTTAACTGTCATTGCAAGTATCCAAACAGAAGCTAGATAAAGATTTGGCAAGGTACTGTAAAGGAGATTCTAGCATCACATGGGTGACTTGAGTGGATGACCTTTAATTCTCATTAATCCTTCCAGACCTGAAGAGTCTATGACGATGTGAAAGTGCTTTTTCTCTTTCTTACCTGTGGGATTGTATAAGGTCTATATACCCTCTACCTGCTTCCAATTTCTTTGTCAAACTACATTTGGACCTAAACGGAATGACTTGAAGTCAAATGCAGGTCAACCTGGGAAATCTTAGTTGTTTATTTTTCAGCTATTTAGTTTACAAGTGACTCTTTTGTAACCACATCACTCAGAGTCTCCAGCCACTACCCCAACCCCTATATCTAATTACTGAGCAAAAAGACAGCACAGACTTCCTGGGATACAGAGGCTTAGGGAAGTCTGATGAATCATTAAAGAAGTTTTTCAAATGTTCCTAAGTGCTTCTTAAAATATGTGTCATTGGGGGAAAATATGTACATTTAAAATTTCAACCATAGATTCAGGAATGTCGTCTGAGAACAACTGAGGTTTGGTAGAGTTTTCTGAAGAGTTGAGAATGAAAAATAAAGCTTGTTATTTTTATAGACTAGAGTTTAGGAATTCATAAACTGTAACTGCTATCATGAGAAAACCTGAATCCGGGAAGTTTGACTTAGCAAGTGGCTCAAACATGCTTTTTATTTGTCATCTAAATTAAAATGTGAAACAGGATGAACCAAAACAGAAAGTTACATAGAAAAATGTATCATACTTTATTTTTCATTACTTCCTAAATGAATAAAGATGAACTAGAGATCAAAGGAGCTAGGTAAATCTACTAAATAAATGAAAAAATTGTAACAAGACCTTGTCATTTAGAGGGGACAGCTAGCCTTTATCCACAAAATACATAAATAACCAGGCGATTTAAATGAATCTATGACATAGATTAGACTCACATACATAAAAAAAAAGGTTCATAAGTACATTTTAAAATTTCACACCCAGTTTTCTTGGCACTTTGAGGTAGTGTCTTAAGAAATACAGAGAAGGGGCTTCCCTGGTGGCACAGCGGTTGAGAGTCAGCCTGCCGATGCAGGGGACGCGGATTCGTGCCCCGGTCCAGGAAGATCCCACATGCCGCGGAGCGGCTGGGCCCATGAGCCATGGCCACTGAGCCTGTGCGTCCGGAGCCTGTGCTCTGCAACGGGAGAGGCCACAACAGTGAGAGGCCCGCGTACCGCAAAAAAAACCCAAAAAACAAAACAGAGAAATATTTGAAATGTAAGCCAACAATATAGACTTTATTTCCATTTCTGGATTATATGCTAATGCATAGTATCAATAATTCTGGAGCCCAAAAAAGCATATACTGATTTGGCTACCCTCGTTTTTATTTGTAGGTAAATTGCTTTCCAAGTGATCAACAAAAATCTTAGTAGATTTTGTTTGTGGGACTTTTTTTCTCACAGTAATTATTTTCTTACCAAAAGATAATTCACTTTCAACAGGCTGCTCAGGGAAAGGTGAAAGAAGGGACAAAGTGCAAAAGCACTCTACAGTTCATGGACTACATTGATATCTCATAAATCTATTTTTGAATAGCTACAGAGAATACTATTGGCATTCAGTAAGTAACAAAATCATAGTTTATAAAACCAAGTCAAAGTACACTAGAACCATTTTCCCTTGTTGTCTTTGAGGTCTGTGCCACAAAATGTATAATACCATCTGATATACTTGTGTAGCACCTCACTGTGTACAAAAGCATGTTCACACCCCTTCTCATTTGATCCTCATAATAATCCTATGAATAGACAATATTATCCAGATCTTGCAGATGAGGAAACTGATATATAAAGAATTTAAGTGATTTGCCCAAGGTCTTACAATGAGAAAAGGCAGTTTTAGGACTCAAACACAAGATGGCTGACTCTGGGATCTTTACCGCCCCAGAGCGGTTATCCTTTATCTCCTGAAGGATACCTTCAGCCCAGAAGTGACAACTTATTGCTCCATTAGTAACGAAACCATTCCGATTAAAAGCCCAAAATACAAAACATTTCTTATGTTGATTTCCTCTCCTATGGAGTTATAGCAAGTGTTAGACAATTTTAAAATATCAATATTTTGAGACTTTAGTTAAGACTTCCCAGAATGTGTGTGAATACATAACATGAGAATAGATAAGTTATGTGATCGTTTCTTCTGGGTACCTGAATTAGGCACAAAGCCCTATTTATTTTTCTTACTTGTGGAATAAGCAATATACCATAACTATATGACTTGGGTCACTCAGTAATAATAATTACACACAACAACAATAATACCTGATAGATATCGAGCAACTACAGTATGCTGGGCACTCTATGTACACAACCCTGTGAGTAACACAACTATTACTCTCATTTTATAGATCAGGTATCCAAGGTTCATAGAGATTAAGTAACTTGATTGAGATCACATAGCTAATAACTGAAAAAGCTGGGATTTAAGCACAGACTCTCTGACTTCAAAACCCATTCTATTAACCAATAAACTACACTACTTCTAACATTAAAAAAACCCCATAACTTCTACACTACTTTCTAACATATGAAAACATGTACGGTTTCAAAAATAAAAGGCTATTTTAGGGACTTCCCTGGTGGTCCAGTGGGTAAGACTGCGTGCTCCCAATGCAAGGGGCCTGGGTTCAATCCCTGGTTGGGGAACTAGATCCCACGTGCATGCCACAACTAAGAAGCCTGCATGCCGCAACTAAACGTGCTGCAATGAAGATCCCACATGCCGCAACTAAGACCCGGCGCAGCTAAAATAAATAAATAAATATTTTTTTTAAAAAAGAGAAGAAAAATAATAAATAAAAGATTTAAAAATTTAAAAAAGATACTAAAAGAAGGAACACTTAGTTAAATTCCTGGTTACTTTGAAAACAACTTTTTAGGGATCATTTCTTTTTTTTGTTGTTATTGGAGTATAGTTGATTTACAACGTTGTGTTAGTTTCAGGTGTACAGCAAACTGAATCAGTTATACCTATACATATATCCATTCTTTTTTAGATCCTTTTCCCATATAGGCCATTACAGAGTATTGAGTAGAGTTCCCTGTGCTATACAGTAGGTCCTTATTAGTTATCTATTTTATGTATAGTAGTGTGTATATGTCAATCCCAATCTGGGATCGTTTCTTAATCAGTAGTTATACAGATATCTCTCATTTTCTCTATACAAATAATACTTTCTAGTAGAATAAAATATAATCTGTGTATGCATTAATGTAAACATATACATATATACATACATACAGATATATTTAATACTTTCTAGTCCACATTCCAATTATTTTTCCTTAATTTTGTAGAAATTGTGAGTGCATACTGATACTTCTAATTCCATTCCAACTCTACAAGATATTTCCTGCTTGCATCCATTTTAAAGGTTTTATCTCCCTTCCTCCAGCAGAAGTCTGGTTTGCAACAATATTAACTCATTTTCTCCAATACACATAAAATAGTTTCAGAATTGATGCACTCGTACTACTATATAAAAAAACCTGCTTAAATGGGTTGAAGAGTTGTATGCAGTTCTTTTTTTATCGCTCGTCCAGGGATATATAGACCAAGTACTTTGTTCAAAAGTTATTTGGATTGGTTATTTTCCATGTGCTTACATTATTCATTTGAAACACAGTTAGATTCATTTGTTTCTGTCTGCATTCCGTTTTAGTTTTCTCGCCCAATCCTGTTGATTCAATTTCATCTTGGAAAATGTAGGACAACGGCAAGATTTCAAAAGTCAAAACTCTACCAAAATGCATCCTCAGAGAAGTGTGACTCCCTCCCCATCCTTTCCAACCTGCCTCTGCCCCCTCCTCCCTGAAAAAGAATCTTAGCCATTACAATGATTTGTAGCTTTCCGAAACTCAGCCCTACTTGATCAAATCTTATTCCTTGGTATTTCATTTGGGGGGAAGCAATTAGAAAAAATTGTCTAAAAACTCTTCTTAGGGGGGCCAAAAATGAAAAAATGGTTCCGAAACACTGATCTGTTCTCCATCTTTATAATTTTGTCATTTTATAATTGAATCATATAGTATGTAAACTTTTGAGATTGGATTTTTTTCACTCAACATAATGTCTGTCAGACCCATCCAGGTTGCTGTGTATATGAAACCTTATTTCCTTTATATTGCTATGTAGTGGTCCATGGCATGAATATATCAGTTTGCTTACCCATTCACCCATTGAAGGTCTCCTGGGTAGTTTCCAGTATTTTAGAGATTGTGAATAAAGCCTCTACAAACAGTGGGATATAGGTTTTTGTGTGAACATAAATTTTCATTTCTCTGGGATAAGTGCCAGGAGTATAGTTGCTGAGTTGTATGACAAGTGCATGTTTAAGTTTGTAAGAAACTGACAATTTCCAGAATGTCGGCACCATTTTAGATTCCCACCAGCAACGTATGAGAGATCCAGTTTCCCCACATCTTCACCAGCATTTGCTTGAATTATTATTTTTAATTTTAGCTATTCTGATAGGTATGTAATAATATCTCATTGTGGTTTCAATTTACATTTCTCTAATGGCTAATGATGTTGAACATCTATTCATGTGCTCATTTGCTTATTTGTAGTTTTCAGCACACAGATCTTGTACATGTTTTGTTAAAATGTTACTTATTTCGTTTTATTTGATGATTGAAAGTAGTATTGTTTTTAATTCTGGTTTCCACTTGTTCAATGTTAGTATATAAAAATACAATTGATATTTGTGTGTTATCCTGTGCCCAGTGACCTTTGGTCTTGCTGAATTCACTTATCCTTAGTGTTCTCTAGTAGATTCTGTGGGATTTTATACTTAGACAGGATGACATCTGCAAATAGGGACAGTTTTATTTCCTCCTTTCTAATCTGTATGCCTTTCTTTTTCTTGCATGTTTGTACTGTTAGGGCTTTTGTACCATGATGATAAAGAGTGGAGAGAGTAGAAGGCATCCTTGCCTTGTTCTTATTTTCTGGGGAAAGCATTCAGTATTGCACCATTAAGTGTAATGTTAGCTGTAGGGGTTTTTGTAGGATGATCTTTATCAAGTTGAGAAAGTTCCCCTCTATTCTTAGTTGGGAGAGAGTTTTTCTCATCAATGTTATGGGCTGAATGTTTATGGCTCCCAGCAAATTCATATGTTGAGGCCCTAATTTCCAATGTGATGGTATTTGGAGGTAGGGTCTTTGGGAGGTGATTGGAGCTAGATTAAGTGAGGAGAGTGGGTCTCTTCCCATGGGGCTAATGCCCTTATAAAAAGAGGAAGAGACACAAAATCTCTCCACCATGTGAAGATATAGTGAGAAGTCAGCCATCTATGAGCCAGGAACAAGTTTCACATCTAATCAGCCGGCACCTTGATCTTGGACATCGAAGCCTCCAGAACTTAGCAGCCCAAGCTAAGGCACTGAATGAGTTTAAAATTTTGTCAAATGCTTTTTCTGAATCAGTTAATATGATGACATTTTTTTTTTGTCTGTTGTTGAAATAACTTTCTAGGCCCAAAGTGGAGTCACTCCTGCCTGGGGTGCCACATCAGCAAACTGAAACTTAGGTAACTTTCACGTCCCTGTAAATGCTCCACTTGACCAGAAACGCAGTACATTCAGTCAGCCAATCCCCAAATGCCAAGCAAACTCTGGGCTTTCTCACCCACACAAAGCTGGCAATGTGACTCCAGCCAATCAGATATTTTCTAATTGTCTCTTTCTTGTTCTTTATTTTGTATCCTATAAACTTGCCTTCCACTCCATTTTGCAGTTCTCTGAAGAAAGACTGTTCACTTCATGAAGAGTCAAATAAAGTTTGTATCACCTGAATAGCTTCCTGTAATCCTTTTTTTAAAACACTGTTAACATGGTAGATTATGTTTTGACTACTGAACCAGTCTTGGATTCCTGGAATGAACCCCACTTGGTTGTGGTGTATAATTCTTTTTACATGTTACTGAATTTGCTTTGCTAATATTTAGTTGAGAATTTTTATGTCTAAGTTCATGCAAGATACCAGTCTGTAGTTTTCTTGTTTTGTACTGTCTCTGCCTAATCTTGGTATGAAGGTAATATTGGCCTCATAAAATGAGTTAGGAAATGTTCCCTTTTCCGCTATTTTTCTGGGACGATATTCTGTAAAACTTATGTTGTTTCTTATTTAAACGTTTGGTAGAATTCTCTGTTTGGGGCTGGAGCTTTCTTTTCTTTCTTTTTTATACCTAATATTTTGTACTTCTTAATCTCCGACCCCTATATTGCCCCTACCCCCTTCCCTCTCCCCACTGGTAACCACTAATTTGTTCTCTATATCTGTCAGTCTGCTTCTTTCTTGTCATATTCACTAGTTTGCTGTATATTTTAGATTCTACATATAAGTAACAACATACAGTATTTGTCTTTCTCTGTCTGACTTATTTCACTTAGCATAATGCCCTCAAAGTCCATCCATGTTGCTACAAATGGCAAAATTTCATTCTTTTTTATGACTGAGTAGTATTCTATTGTATATATGTACCACATCTAATTTATCCATTCATCTGTTTATGGACACCTAGGTTGCTACCATATCTTGGCAATTGTAAATAATGTTGCTATAAACTTTGGGGTGCATGTATCTTTTCAAATTAGTGTTTTGGGTTTTTTTGGATATATACCCAGGAGTAGAATTGCTGGGTCATATGGTAGTTCTATTTTTAGTTTTTTGAGAAATCTCTATACTCTTTTCCACAGTTGCTGTACCAATTTACCTTCCCACCAACAGTGTACAAGTGTTCCCTTTTCCCACATCCTTACCAACATTTGTTATTTTTGTTCTTTTTGATGACAGCCATTCTGACAGATGTGAGGTGATATCTCATTGTGGTTTTGATTTGCATTTGCCATCACATCAAAAAGGGATTCCCTGGCAGTCCAGTGGTTAGGGCTCCGTGCTTCCACTGCAAGGGGTGCTGGTTTGATCTCTGATCAGGGAACTAAGATCCCACATGCCATGCGGCAGAGCCAAAAATAAATAAATTAATTAATAATTTTAAGAATTATAAATCTTAAAAAAAGAGTTGTTCATAGTAATCCCTCAATATCCTGTTAATGTCTTCAGAGTCTGTAGTGATAGCCTATCTTTCATTTCCAATATTTGTAATTTGTGCTATCTCTCTTTTTCCACTGTTAATCTGTCAAGAGGTTTATCGATGTTATGGGTCTTTTCAAAGAACTAGCGTTTTGATTCATTAATTTTCTCTCTTTTTCTTTGTTCAGTTTCACTGATTTCTGCTCTTTATTATTTCCTTCCTTCTGCTTGCTTTGGGCTTATTTTGCTCTTCTTTTTTCTAGGTTCTTGAGGTGAGGACTTGATTAATGTTTTGAGAGCTTTCTTCTTTTCTAACCATTTAGTGCTATAAATTTCCCTCTGATCACTGCCTGAGCTGCATCCTACAAATTTTAATGTTATGTTTTCATTTTCATTCAGTTCAGTGTAATTCTGAGTGCTTTGAGCCTTCTCTTTTAGCCATTAAATTATTTCAATATATGCTGTTCAATTGCCAAGTGTTTGGAGATTTAACTATTAGCTCTCTGTTCTGGTAATGGTCGCATGATGGTCAGAGAACAATTTCTGTATGCTTTCAAATTAATTTAATATTTTTGAGGTTTCTTTTATGACCCAGGATGTGGTCTATTTTGGTCATTGTGCCATGTGCTTTTAGAAAGAATGTATGTCCTGCTATTGTTTGGTGGAGTGTTACAGCCAGTTAGCTAATGGTTGGAATCAGTTTTCTGCAGCTGCTGTAACAAGTTACCACAGACTTAATGGCTTAAAACAACACAAAATGTATTATCTTATAGTTCTGTAGTTCAGAAATCTGTAATGGATCTCACCGGGCTAAAATACAGTTTGTCAGCAGGGCTGCATTCCTTTCTGGAGGCTCTAGGATAGAATCCATTACCTTCCCCTTTCCTGCTTCTAGAGGCTGCTTACATTCCTTAGCTCATAGCCCATTTCTTCCATCTTTGAAGCCAGCAGTGGGTTGAATTCTTTTCACTTCACATCACTCTGACCTCCTCTCCTGCCTCTGTCTTCCATGGTTAAGGACCATCGTGATTACATTTAACCTTTCAGATAACCTGGAATGATCTCCGTATTTTAAGGTCAACTGATAAGCAACCTTAATTCCATCTGTTACCTTAATTCCCCTTTGCCATGTAATGTAACGTATTCCTAGGTTCTGAGGATTAAAACATGAATAACTTCGAAGGGGTTGTTATTCTGCCTACCACTTTGCTATGTAATGTTAGAGGTTCTGGGGATTAAAACATGAATATCTTTAGGGGGCTATTATTCTCCCTACCACAATGGTGTTTATCATCAGTTCTTCTATATCCATGCTGATTTTCTATCTAGTAGTTCTATTGAGAGAGATGTTGTTAAAGTCCTCAACTATATTTTGGATTGGTCTATTTTTCTTTTCAATTCTGTCAGTTTTTGCTTCATGTATTTTGAAGCTCTGTTCTTTGGTGTACACATTTAGGATTACTCTGTCTTCTTGGTTGATTGCACCTTTGATCATAATGCTATGTTCCTCTTTATCCTTGGTAATATTTTATCTGAAGTCTACATTACAGGGTATTAATAAAGCCACTCCTGCTTTCGTTAGGGAACCGTTGACTGAAACCTCCCGCCTTGGCCAGGCACGATGGTAACCACTTGCATGAGTAATCTCACAACAGCTCCCGATAAGGAGCATGGTGCTGCTGCCAGGAGAGTTCGGGAGGGGTCAAAAGGAGGGAGGTGACGCCAGCCCATAATATTGTCCTACCAACCTCCCAGAATCCTTCTTGCTGGAATCCATCTTGGCTGAGGGATGCATGTGCCACCAGCAAGGACCCTGGCTCAGACCAAATATGGGCACAAGCATGATGAGCGGCTAGAGACAATGCGGAAACTAACCCCATTCCCATAAAACCTGAGACTGCGAGCCATGTGACAGAGCAGTTCTCCTGGGTTCCCACACCCTGCTGCTCTCCGTCCGGGTGCCCCTTTCCAATAAAGTCTTTTGCTTTGCCCCCACGTGTGTCTTCTCTGATAATTCATTTCTGAGTGTTAGACAAGAGCCCACTCTCAGGCCCTGGAAGGGGAGCCCCTTCCTGCAACACTTTCTTTTGATTAATGTTGGCAGGATATAGCTTTTTCCATCCTTTTGCTTTCAACGTCCCTCTATCATTATATTTGAAGTGAGTATTGTAGACAGTATCTAGTTGAACCATGTTTTTTACCCACCCTTCTAGCCTCTGTTTTTCAACAGATGTACTTGCATTTACTTTTAGTGAAATATTGATATATTAGCGCTTAAGTTTTCCATTTTGTTATTTATTTTTCTTTTTGTTCATTTTCTCTTTTTTATTGAAGTAAAGTTCACATAACTTGAAATTAATAATTTAAAATTGTACAATTTAATGGCACATTCACAATGCTGTGCAACCATCACCTCTATGTAGTTCCAGAACAGTTTCATCACTACATAAAGATGTACCTTATAGGGTACACCCTGTACCCTATAAGCAGTCATTGTCTCTGGTGCCTAATTTTGTTGAGCATCTTTTCTTGTACTTATTGTCCATTTGTACATCTTAGGAGAAATGTCTATTCAGATCCTTTTTCCATTTTTAAATCGGATCATTTCTTTTTCTATTGTTGAGTTTGTAAAGTTCTTTATATATTCTGGATATAAGACCCATATTGGATATGTGATTTGCAAATATTTTCTCCCATTTTGTGAAATGTCTTTATACTTTCTTGATAATTCCCTTGGATTCACAAAAGATTTTAATTTTGATGAAGTCCAATTTATCTATTTTTTTCTTTTGTTGCTAGTACTTTTGATGTCCTTTCTAAGAATCCATTTACAAATCCAAGGTCATGAATATTTATGCCTGTGATTTTTTCTAAAAGTTTCCTAGTTTTAGCTTTTCCAATCCAGGAATATAGAGATGTCATTTCATTTATTTAGGTTTTTAATCTCATGTATCGATGGAGTTACAACAATGTGTAAGGTTCAGGAGAAATAAACCTGTCAATTTCACCATACAGCAACATGGATCTGTAGCTTTGTCTGAATTATCTGTCTGCACAAATGATTATAATTAATAAATTAATTTAGCAAAGTCACTGCATACAAGGTTAATATAAAAAAGCAAGTGTATTTCTATTTACTAGCAATAAAAAGAAACTGAAAATTAAAAAGCAATGCCATTTACAATAACATCATGAAACATTAAATATCAAGAAAAATAGTAAAAGGTAAAACATGACTTCTATACAGGAAAGCACAAAACCTTACTGAGAGAGCATAAAAAATACCTAAGTAAATGGAGGAAAAAACCCTGTTCATAGCTTGGAGGAAGCAGTATTGTACAGATATAAATTCTCCACAAATTGACCTATAGATACAATATGATACCAGTTTTTTTTCTAATAGCAATTAACAAGCTGATTCTAAAATTTATATGGAAGTGCAAAGGGCCAACATAGTCAAGGCAAACTTGAGGAAGAAAAAGAATATAGGATTCATAACACCAGATGTTCCAACCTTTTTTTTTTTTTTTTGCCACACCGTTTGGCATATGGGGGTCTTAGTTCCCCGACCAGGGATCGAAGCCGTGCCCCCTGCATTGGGATCGCAGAGTCTTAACCACTGGACTGCCAGGGAAGTCCCCCAACTTATTTTAAATTACAGTAATCAAAGCAGTGTGGTATTGTTTTAAAATAGAGGTTTTAATGGCAAGGCCGACAGACCAGGAGCCGACTGCATTGAAGATAGCATGTTGTATTCACAGATCCCAAGAAAAGGAAGAATGCCACACCATGGGGGAGGGGGACACAGGGCGGCACCAGAGGAGGTAGAGGGAGCAGGAGAAAATGTGGGCAAGAGCCTTTATTGTGGTTTCCACGAGAAGGGGTGCGTGAGGCAGGGTGAGCGGTTTAGGATTGACTAGTTTGGATAATTTCAAGCTAGGCTCTGGGGCATAAGGGTTATCCCTAGTTGTCTGGTACCTGGTCCTGGGGGTGATATGGGAAGGTGGATAGTGACCTAGAGTGTCAGATTCAGACAAAGGAGATAGTTTCCTATATGGGCTTTGGAGTTGTTGTTTTGCATTTGAAGGGCACCCTCCCAGGCGAGTTGTGTACTATTTCTAGGAATTAGTTAACCTTGGGAAAGGCAGTCCCTCTAAGATCAGCAAGGGCTCCATTGTCAAAGCATCACAATACAGAAAATAAAAAGATTTGGTTAACACAGGTATTTATACAAGGATAGCCAAATAGACCAGTGGAAAAAAATAGAGAATCCAATATAAATATTTAGCCACCTGAGTTTTGACAAAGGTGTTATTTTAATTGATGGGGGAAATAATGATCTTTTCAATAAATATTACCTTATTTGGAATCCATATGGGAAAATATGAATTTGGAATCTTAACTTCACCCAACACACAAACTTTTATTCCAGATCAATTGTAGAACGAGCTGTAACAGGTAAAATGATAAAACTTCTAGAAGGTAAAATAAGAAAATTGGGGGTAGTCAAATATTTCTTATATCAGAAATAAAAAGCAATAGGTGAAAGGATAAATATTAATCAATTGGTCTTTCTTAAAATGAAGAACTTCTGTATACCAAAAGACACCATTTAAAAAGTGGAAAGGCAAGCCATAGAGAGATAACATTTGAAATCCATTTATATGACAGAAGACTCCTAGTGTGACTATATAAAGAGTTGTTACATATCAAGAAAAAGAAAGACGGTTCATTTTTTTAATGAATAAAAAGACTGAACTGAGATTTCAGAAAATAGGATCTACAGATAGCCAATTACCACATGCAAAAGTGCTTAACTTATTATCAAATTCAATCCATAATGTGATAACAAATCTAGCTGAAAAATCTAAAATTTAAAAGCCTGATGATGGCAAGTTTGGCAAATATGTGGAGTAATTCTTATACTCTACTCATTGTAGTAAAAATTGGTACAACCATTTTGGAAAACTGTTTGGCAGTATCTACCAAGCTGAACACGTGTATCCTATGAACTAGCAATCCCGGTGCTAAATATATACCCAATACAGAAATTAACACAACACTGTAAATCAACTCTACTTCAATAAAATAAATTTTTAAAATAAATCAATAAATACCCAAGGGAAGTAAGGAAATACGTCCACCAAAAATGCCTGCAAGAATGTTCACAGCAGCATTATTCAGAATAGCCCCAAACTGGAAATCACCCAAATGTCCATCAACTGTAGAATGCATAAATATATTTTATATTTATACAAAAGAATTTTATGTATACATATATGTTTATATATGTATATACACATACATAATATATGTGTACATTTGTGCATTTTTAAAGTTATGCTACAAGCAATAATGTGGATTGGTTTCACAGATATAATGTTGGAACAAAGAAGGCTAACACAAAAGAGCATACTCTGGGACTTCCCTGGTGGTCCAGTGGCTAACAGTCCGTGCTCCCAATGCAGGGGGTCCGGGTTCGATCCCTGATCAGAGAACTAGATCCCTCATGCATGCCGCAGCTAAGAGTTTACATGCCTCAATTAAAGATCCCGCGTGCCACAACTAAGACCCAGCACAGCCAAATAAATAAATAAATATTTTTTTAAGAAAAGAATGTACAGTGATCTCAAAAAAAGTTTAAAAAAAAGTATACTCTATGACCCCATTTACATAAAGTTCAACAACAGTCAACAGTAATCAATAATAATAGAAATGGAGTCATAACTGTTGACAGCCAGATAGTGACTTGGAAGAGGGCACAAGGCAGGCTTCTGGGATGTCGGTCATGTTCTTTATTTTGATCTGGGTGGTGGGGGACATGGCTGTGCTCAGTTTGTGACAATTCACTGGGCTGTGTATTTAAGATTTGTATACTTTATGTAGTATGTCGGTTTTACTCCAAAAGAAAATTTACCTGAAAAATTGCCTTTGAAAATTCTAATAAAGGTAAATGGAATCAAAAAGAGAATAGGGAGAGAAAGAAAACCATGTTTTGTTATTTTCTGTGATTTGAATTTGTATAAAAATACCCTTTCCCAGAAGTATAATACAGATTTAGTTTTAGGTGAGACATATTTCCTGTCTTTATAGTTGGAGTTGAGAATTGATCATAGGAAGGATAATAAAAGTAAATAGAATGTATATTGCAATGATCAAATTACATCCTTTTCCCCTTACCCAGTTCACCTCTTTCTTATTATAGCACCAAAAATGAGGCCGTGTGCTACGGTTAAAGGAACATAGGTCTTGAGACAGGTAGACCTAGTTTTGAACCCCTGCTCTGCCACAAGCTAGCTAGCTGTGTGATTTTGCCCAAGCATTGTATCTTCTTTGAGCTTCGTGTTCTTCAACATTAAAATCAGACTAATAATACCTCCCTCATAGAGCTGCACATCAAGTGCCTGGTCCTTAGTGCCCATTCAATAAATGGTAGCCATTGTTCTTTTCATTATTACTGTTAAGTGTAAAGGCTTCTCCAGTTGGAAGTATGGGGATAACTGTCTTGCAGAGACAAGCGGAGGAAAGGTGCTAGGATTGTGTCCACCATCCCCTAATCCCTTCCTTTATATATATGTATAATATATGTTTTATATATATATATAATTATATAAACATATATATATATTTTTGGCCAAGCTGCACGGCTTGCGGGATCTTAGTTCCATGACCAGGGATTGAACCTGTGCCCCCTGCGGTGGAAGCACGGAGTCCTAACCACTGGACTGCCAGGGGAGTCCCAATCCCTTCCTTTTTAAATTAAAAAAATTTATTCAATTTATATAATGAAAAACATCCCCCCAAACAGTTCAACCATTTCTCCCACCCCCCCACCCTCTGCCTCTTACAGCCACCAATCTGTTCTCTGTATCTATGAACCTGGTGGGGTTTTTTTCTCTTTAGATTCCACATATAAGAGAGATAATACAGTATTTGTCTTTCTCTGTCTGACTTTTTTCACTTAGCATAATGCCCTGGAAGTCCATCCATGTTGTGGAAAATGATAAGAATTCACTATTTTTTATGGATGAATAATATTCCATTGTATGTATATACCACAATTTCTTTACCCATTCACATTCATCGACAGACACTTAGGTTGTTCTCATATCTTGGTTATTGTAAATAATGCTGTAATAAACATGGGGGGTGCATATATCTTTTCAAATTAGTGTTTTCGTTTTCTTCAGATAAATTTCTTAAATAATTCCTGTGTTCTTAGTTGTATGCCAGCCAGCATGGAAATGATGTGACCCTAATGCTTAGAACCCACCTTTTGGCAGAAACAAGACACACACAGAAAGGCTTGATGGGAAATGGGCCTAGAGGTGGACTAGGCCTGAAAGATAAGGATAAAATTTACATACGAGCTTGGTAGTGGTGGGGATATGGGACCAACTCGGACTGTGGAATAGATGATAAAAATCCATGCAAGCTTCCAAATTCAGGTGAGAAATTTAGACAGACAGCAGGGAGACGCTGCAGCAAGAAAGGAATTTGGACTTGCCACAGAAAAATTTTTTGGTTAGTTCAGTAATTCCATGAGTAATTACCAGGGACAGTCACTGTTGTCTAAGTGCGGGTGCCGTTCAGGTTGGAGTTTCAATACACTTTCAAAGAAGGGGAGAAAAATAGGGCTGACAAATGGTCTAGGAACAGGGCAAGACAAAATACTCAGGGCAAGGACTCCTGTGAGCTGAGCGCTGTCATCCGCAAGTGAGCAATCAAAGCAACTTCCAACCTTAACGTAGGGGTTGCCCTTATTCATTGACAACTGTTGCTAAGACTTTTCGACTTCTGACTATTTCATCTCCCATGATGAAGCTGTCTGTTCCTTCTATCAGTCTATCAGGCTGTATTCCTCCGGAGCATCCACAAGGGGCAACAGAGAGCAGTAACTGTTAGCTTAGGCTCAACAAACCCAATCTTTGGGGGTCCTTTAGGAAACTACACTCCACGCCAGTATGAAGCCTTCATTCAGTAACTCAGTTAAGTGGGGGTCAATTGCTTGGAGGAGGAAGTAAAGAGACTGAACGCAGGAAGACCCACCTTCTTTTATAGCTTGATCCTCACTCTTGCCTGGCTTTTTTGGGGGCTCCTAGGTATCATGCTATTGCTTGGGGACAAAGATGATGCATGTTCATAAAAGATCCCATCACACTGCTGTCCATCTGCTTCCTGGCAACTGACTTCTCATTTAAACGATGTTGGACCTAATTTCTTAGTGGCTGAATTACAACATAAAGCATTTATTTATGATTCTGTACCCCCCATGAAAAATAAACAAGAAAAACACATCATTCATTCATTCATCCATTAGACATTTGTTCCAAATCTACATTTGCAGAATTCTTTCAGATGACAATGTGTGTGTGTGTGTGGGGGGGGGGGGGTCATTGTTACTGAATTGGCAGGAAGCCAAGAACATTAACAATAAACAAGTGAAGGAAAAACTTTTCACTGGAAAACTAGGTGACAAAATCATTCCACACAAACCTAAGTATTTATATTCTCCCATTTCAATGTAAAAACAAATGCCATGATCACAAATTTATGGGATTTAAATTACAAACCAGAGCATGTCACTTAACTGACACAGCATCAATCCTCTTTCATAGGCCAGCAAGGTGTATAAGTGAGACTCAGCTTTTCATCAAACATGATCAGCTCACTGGCAGGTCTATAGACCAGCTGGAGAGGAAAACATCTTCCTAGAACAACCTATGCATCTAACTTTTGGATAGAACATCGAACAGAAAACATCACTGTGCTTTTAACAGAAATTGTTGGGGAAAGCAAAATGTACGGCACACATTTCTAGAGAAATTACCGGAGTGACTATTAGAGAAGTGTTATTAACATTTGTCCTGCAGGCTCCTGGAGCACAGCCATTCCCAATTAGATGCTGGCTTTATCAGGAACCTACTCCTTCCCTTCATAGAGAAAATAATTGGCACCTTAGGAGAATCTGTGACAACAACAGCAATTTCATTTGCTTCGTAGTGGTATTTTTCCCCCCTCATTTTCTTCCTCTTTTGTTCCCCCAAGATATAATTCACATGGCACATACCATTTTAAAACGTACAGTTCAGTACTTTTTAGTATATTCACCAAGTTGAGAACCCTGCCCTCTAATTAACTTTCTGTCTCTATGGATTTGCCTATCCTGGATGTTTCAAATGAATGGAATTACCAATATGTGGCCTTTTGTGTCTGGCTTCTTTGACTTAACATCATGTTTTCAAGGTTCATCTATGTTGTGGCATGTATCAGTACTGCATTCCTTTTACGGCCGATTGATATTCCATTGTATTGATACACCACATTTTGTTTATCGACAGATCAATGGACACAGATTGTTTCCACGTTTTGGCTATTATACATAATGTTGCTATGAACATTCACAGACGAGTTTTGTGAGCTTGTATATTTTCATTTCCCTTGGGTGTATAACTAGAAGAGGAAATGCTGGGTCATATGGTAAGTATGTTTAACTTTTTGAGGAACTGTCAAAATGTTTTCCATATCAGCTGCACAATTTTGTTTCACACCAGCAGTGTATCAGGGTTCATATTTTCTCCATATCCTTACCAACATTCATTACTGTCCGTCTTTTTGATTATTGCCATCTTAGTGAGCGTAAAGTGGTGTTTCGCTGTGGTTTTGAGTTGCATTTCCCTAATGAGTAATGACATGGAGCATCTTTTCATGCACTTTTGGGCCATTTACATATCTTCCTTGGAGAAGTTTATATATCTTCTTTGCCTATTTTTAATTGGGCTGTTTGTCTTTTTGTTGCTGAGTTGGAAGAGTTCTTTATATATTGTGGATACAACAACTTTATCAGATATGATTTGCAAAATTTTCTCCCATTCTGTGAATTATCTTTTCATATTCTTGATACGGTCCTTTGACACTTGCATACATAGTCAAATGGTTTTTGACAAGGATGCTAAGATCACTCATTGGGGAAAGGACAGTCTTTTCAACATGTGGTGCTCGGGAAAATGGATATCCACATACAAAAGAATGAAGCTGGATCTTTACCTACACCATATACAAAAATTAAGCCAAAATGAATCAAAGACCTAAATGTAAGACCTAAAACTGTAAAATTCTTAGAAGAAAACATAGCGCAAAAGTTTCACCACACTGAATTTGACAATGATTTCTTGGATATGACACTAAACACATAGGCAACAAGAGAAAAAACAGACAAGTTGGACTTCAAGAAAAATTTAAAATTTTGTGCATCCAAAGACAATAACAACAGTAAAAAGGCAACTCATGCAATGGGAGAAAGTATTTGCAAAAGACACATCTGATAAAGGACTGTTATCCAAAATATACAAAGAACTCTTAAAACTCAACGGTAAGAAAAGAAAAACAATAAAAAAATTTGGCCAAGGACCTTAACAGACACCTCACTGAAGAGGATACAACGACTGCAAATAAACATATGAAAAGATGCTCCACATCATGTGTCATCAGAGAAATGGAATATTATTAATATAATAATATTATTTTTAACAATGTTAAAAAATGAGCTCTCAAGTCATGAAAAGACATGGAGCAAGCTTAGACGTATATGACTAAGTGAAAGAAGTCAATCTGAAAAGGCTACATATTGTATAATTCCAACTATATGACACTCTGGAAAAGGCAAAACTGTGGTGACAAAAAAACATCGGTGGTTGCCAGGGGTTGGGGCAGGGGTGAGAGGAAAATGGATGAACAGGCAGAGAGCACAGTGGATTTTTAGGGCAGTGAAAATAGACTGCATCGTAATATAATGGTGGATACCTATCATTATACATTTACCTAAACCCATAGAATGAACAATACCAAGAGTGAATGGTAACATAAACTATGGATTTGCACGATTACGTGGCAATGTAGGTTCATCAGTTGTAACAAATATGCCACTCTGGTGGGGGAGGTTAATAATGGGAGAGGAGGGCTTCCCTGGTGGCGCAGTGGTTGAGAGTCCGCCTGTCGATGCAGGGGACACGGGTTCGTGCCCCGGTCCGGGAAGAGCCCACATGCTGTGGAGCGGCTGGGCCCGTGAGCCATGGCCGCTGAGCCGGCGCGTCCAGAGCCTGTGCTCCGCAACGGGAGAGGCCACAACAGTGAGAGGCCCGCGTACCGAAAAAAAGAAAAAAGAAAAAAAGAAAGGGAGAAGATATGAATACGTGGAGGTAGGAGATATATGGAAAATCTCTGTACTTACTGCTCAGTATTGCTGTGAACATAAAACTGCTCTAAAGTGTAAAGTCTATTAATAAAAAGAAATCAGGATAATGCAAGAGGTATTTAGGGAATAGTGCTAAAGAACATGTATATGCCTTACATTAAAATATAATAATTATATATATATACTTTTCTTTTTAGCCGCGCTTCACGGCGTGCAGAACTTCCCCAACCAGGGATCGGACCCGCGTCCCCTGCAGTGGAAGCGTGGAGTCTTAACCACTGGACCACCAGGGAAGTCCTATGTTTTTAATGTATTAACTTTTGTGTTCTTGACTCAGTTCCTAAATTATAAAGACCCTGATACTATAAAACCTTGATAAATCATGGTTTATTTTTTATGTTATGTTTAAGCTCTAGCACAATGAATATAACAGACCTTCAATATGTACTTTTAACAAGAAAAATAAAAGTGAATGGATAATGTCTCAAATGGACAAATCAAGAAATGATAATATGCATATAATATTATTTGGAAATATCATGATAAATACAGTCAAGATTAGTTTAAATATTTTGAAAGTGCTTATCTTTTGAAAATGAAAGCAGCCCCCAAAATCACATATTTAATTTTAAAAAGCCAACAAACAAAAGAAGCCTTATTTTGAATGAAATTTATAAACTCTTTAATATATTCACTATTATACTCCTCTTGGTTCTTCTGACTCCTCTTGTTTTCAAAAAATATTTCTGAGCCTTTTGCTAAAAGTATATTTTACCTGGTTTCTATTTCTTCTCCTGTTTTCAAAATGTATGCAACTTTTCAAATATTGATATATGCTATCAACCTTTTATTAAAATTTATTTATTTTATTTATTTTTGGCTGTGTTGGGTCTTCGTTGCTGCGTGCAGTCTTTCTCTAGTTATGGAGAACGGGGGCTACTCTTTGTTGTGGTTCATGGGCTTCTCATTGCTGTAGCTTTTCTTGTTACGGAGTATGGGCTCTAGGCACATGGGCTTCAGTAGTTGTGGCACACGGGTTTAGTTGCTCTGCAGCATGTGGGATCTTCCCGGACCAGGGCTCGAACCTGTGTCCCCTGCATTGGCAGGCAGATTCTCAACCACTGCGCCACCAGGGAAGCCCTCACCTTTTTTTTTTTAACACCTTTACTGGAATATAATTGCTTTACAATGGTGTGTTAGTTTCTGCTTTATAACAAAGTGAGTCAGCTATACATATACATATATCCCCATATCTCCTCCCTCTTGCGTCTCCCTCTCATCCTCCCTATCCCACCCCTCTAGGTGGTCACAAAGCACCAAGCTGATCTCCCTGTGCTATGTGGCTGCTTCCCACTAGCTATCTAGTTTACATTTGGTAGTGTATATATGTCCATGCCACTCTCTCACTTCATCCCAGCTTACCCTTCCCCCTCCCCATGTCCTCAAGTCCATTCTCTAGTAGGTCTGCGTCTTTATTCCCATCCTGCCCCTAGGTTCTTCATAACCATTTTTTTGTAGATTCCATATATATGTGTTAGCATACAGTATTTCTTTTTCTCTTTCTGACTTACTTCACTCTGTATGACAGTCTCTAGGTCCATCCAACTCTACAAATAACTCAATTTCGTTTCTTTTTATGGCTGAGCAATATTCCATTGTATATATGTGCCACATCTTCTTTATCCATTCATCTGTCGATGGACACTTAGGTTGTTTCCATGTCCTGGCTATTGTAAATAGAGCTGCAATGAACGTTGTGGTACATGACTACTTTTGAGTTATGGTTTTCTCAGGGTATATGCCCAGTAGTGGGATTGCTGGGTCATACGGTAATTCTATTTTTAGTTTTTTAAGGAACCTCCATACTTTTCTCCATAGTGACTGTATAAATTTACATTCCCACCAACAGTGCAAGAGGGTTCACTTTTCTCCACACCCTCTCCAGCATTTATTGTTTGTAGATTTTTTGATGATGGCCATTCTGACTGGTGTGAGGTGATACTTCATTGTAGTTTTCTTTGTTTTGTTTTTCCTTTTTTTTATTGTAGTTTTGATTTGCATTTCTCTAATGATTAATGATGTTGAGCATTCCTTCATGTGTTTGTGGCAATCTGTATATCTTTGGAGAAATGTCTATGTAGCTCTTCTGCCCATTTTTGGATTGGGTTGTTTGTTTTTTTGATATTGAGCTGCATGAGCTGCTTGCAAATTTTGGAGATTAATCCTTTGTCAGTTGCTTCATTGGCAAATATTTTCTCCCATTCGGAGGTTTGTCTTTTCGTCTTCTTTATGGTTTCCTTTGCTGTGCAAAAGCTTTGAAGTTTCATTAGGTCCCATTTGTTTATTTTTGTTTCCATTTCCTAGTAGGTGGGTCAAAAAGGATCTTGCTGTGATTTATGTCATAGAGTGTTCTGCCTATGTTTTCCTCTAAGAGTTTGATAGTGTCTGGCCTTACATTTAGGTCTTTAATCCATTTTGAGTTTATTTTTGTTTATGGTGTTAGGGAGTGTTCTAATTTCATTCTTTTACATGTAGCTATCCAGTTTTCCCAGGACCATTTATTAAACAGGCTGTCTTTTCTCCACTGTATAGTCTTGCCTCCTTTATCAAAAATAAGGTGAACAGGGGCTTCCCTGGTGGCGCAGCGGTTGAGAGTCCACCTGCCAATGCAGGGGACACGGGTTCGTGCCCCAGTCCGGGGAGATTCCACATGCCGCGGAGCGGCTAGACCCGTGAGCAATGGCCACTGAGCCTGCACGTCCGGAGCCTGTGCTCCACAACGGGAGAGGACACAACAGTGAGAGGCCCACATACCACAGAAGAAAAAAAAATAAGGTGACCATATGTGCGTGGGTTTATCTCTGGGCTCTCTATCCTTTTCCATTGATCTATATTTCTTTTTTTGTGCCAGTACCATACTGTCTTGATTACTGTAGCTCTGTAGTATAGTCTGAAGTCTGGGAGCCTGATTCCTCCAGCTCCATTTTTCTTTCTCAAGGTTGCTTTGGCTATTCAGGGTCTTTTGTGTGTCCATACAAATTGTGAAATTTTTTGTTCTAGTTCTGTGAAAAATGTCAGCGGTAGTTTGATAGGGATTGCATGGAATCTGTAGATTGCTTTAGGTAGTATAGTCATTTTCACAATGTTGATTCTTACAATCAAGAACATGGTATATCTCTCCATCTGTTTGTATCATCTTTAATTCCTTTCATCAGTATCTTATAGTTTTCTGCATACAGGTATTTTGTCTCCTTAGGTAGATTTATTCCTAGGTATTTTGTTCTTTTTGTTGCAATCGTAAATGGCAGTGCTTCCTTAATTTCTCTTTCAGATTTTTCATCATTAGTGTATAGGAATGCAACAGATTTCTGTGCATTAATTTTGTATCCTGCTACTTTACCAAATTCATTGATTAGCTCTAGTAGTTTTCTGGTAGCATCTTTAAGATTCTCTATGTATATTATCATGTCATCTGCAAACAGTGGCAGCTTTACTTCTTCTTTTCCGATTTGGATTCCTTTTATTTCTTTTTCTTCTCTGAATGTTGTGGCTAAAACTTCCAAAACAATGTTGAATAATAGTGGTGAGAGTGGGCAAACTTGTCTTGTTCCTGATCTTAGTGGAAATGGTTTCAAGGGCAAGGGCCTGCCTTTCCCATGGGTCTCAAAACTACTCTTGAAAAGGTTTATGGGAGAAATCTTAGATTGTGCTCATCCATAAAAGGTAGCTGGTTAACTTCTGCTGGGAGTTCCTTACTCCCCTTATCTCTTCCTGAAAGCAATTTGTAAAGTAAATGGCCAAAGTCATATCCCCAAAGTTTCCAGGTCTTATGGTCTTATATTCAAAACATTCTAAATCAATTAAAAGAATGAAAACAGTCCAAGTTTCCACCAGTAAGGGCCTGGTTAAATTATGGGGCATCTACCGAATGCAATATTATACAGCTGTTAAAAAATAAGGAAGCTGTCCCTGGTGGTGCAGTGGTTAAGAATCCACCTGCCAATGCAGGGGACAAGGGTTTGAGCCCTGGTCCAGGAAGATCCCACATGCCGCGGAGCAACTAAACCCATGCACCACAACTACTGAGCCTGCGCTCTAGAGCCTGCAAGCCACAACTACTGGGCCTGCGTGCCTAGAGCTCATGCTCTTCAACAAGAGAAGCCACTGCACTGAGAAACCCATGCACCACAATGAAGAGTAGTCCCTGCTAGCCACAACTAAAGAAAGCCCGCGTGCAGCAACAAAGATCCAACGCAGCCAAAAATAAAATAAAATAAATAAATTTATATATAAAAAAGGAAGCTGTCTATGTACTGATATGAAAAGATGTGTTGTCAAATATTAAGAAACAAAGTGCAGTAGAGTTCATTTTTTTTGAGCACGAGCCACCCATTCTCCTTGCTTGGCCCTGCAATAAAACTTTCTCTGCTCGAAAGAAAGAAAGAAAGAAAGAAAGAAAGAAAGAAAGAAAGAAAGAAAGAAAGAAAGAAAGAAAGAAAGAAAATGCAGGACAGTGTTTAGTGTATGATACTTTTGTTTTTGTTTGTTTTTTGTGGGTTTTTTTTTGAGTACGATACTTTTGTGTACCAAAGGACAATAGAATATATATTTCATAAATACTGGAATAGTATAAAAGAACCAGATAAAAATGGGGTGGAAGGAAGAGGGAGTGGGACTTCTCAATGTGTACCTTTTTAAGTACTTCTGATTTTTGAATTATGTGAATATATTACCTTATTAAATAAAATCGGAAAAAGGACAACAAATTGATTACTTCTGGAGGAGTAGAAATAGAGGTCATGTGTCAGGAGACTGTTTTGCATTATAAGTATTTTGGGCAAAATTTGAATTTTTTAAATGATATGTGTGCTATTTAGCATTTAGTCGGTGACCACCAGAAGAATTAAAAAGAGTAATGGTTAAAAATAGTTGCTTCTAGGAAGTATGTATTAAATGGAGAAGAGTGGGACAGGGAACTATTGCATTTCATTAAAAGCCTGTACTATTTCATACTTTTAACCTTATGCTTGTGTTATTGAATACTTTGATAAAATTTAAAATAGAACACCTATGCCTACCTCTGCAAAAAAAAAAAGCAGTAAATGGAAGCTATACTGATAAAGAGAAAATATCTACCAGTCACAGAGAGGGATGGTGTTTACTCTGTAAGCTTTCCTAGTCAAAACTGTCTCTCTAGTTCTGTGTTTTACTAAAACAAATCAGATAGTCTCTTCAACAGGAAAAGCAATGGCTGGTTGTGATAAAGATACAACTAATTTTAAGGAAATATATGTGTTGGAAACCATTCCATGTCAGTACGTATAGATTAACATCATTTTTTAAAGCTGCTGCATAGATTCCAAAGCATGGGGTTACTGTAATTAAACTCCTTCCCTTTTTTTTTTTTTTTTTTTTTTTTTTTTGCGGTACATGGGCCTCTGGCTGCTGTGGTCTCTCCCGTTGCGGAGAACAGGCTCCAGACGCGCAGCCTCAGCAGCCATGGCTCACGGGCCTAGCCGCTCCACGGCATGTGGGATCTTCCCGGACCGGGGCACGAACTCGTGTCCCCTGCATCGGCAGGCGAACTCTCAACCACTGCACCACCAGGGAAGCCCAAACTCTTTCCCTTTTGATGTACATTTCTGTTGTTTCCAATATTTTGCTGCTACAAACAATGCTACGGTAAACATCCATGCACATCATAAATCATGTGCCAGGATAGATGCTCAGAAATGGAATTGGTAGGTCAAAGAGCATGTCTATTTTCTAGATTTTCCACAATGAATATGTACTACTTTTATCATCAGAAAAATATAAACCAAAAAATTAACTGTAGGGTGAAGCTCTTGTTCTTTTTAGTGCCTTGTAGTATGTACAGTAGAAGATTTTAACCTTTCAGATTCCATGTGAGTCAAAGGAAGAGGGCCTGGCCTGAAATAGATCATGGTGACTTGTCATGACTGGTTCATCATAAACTATAAAGAGTCACTGCTGCCTCACGCACACAGACATGTGTCTGGGAGGAAGCTGCTTTGGTAGAAAGCATTTCACTCTGTTTTAATAGAATTTTAAGGCATTCTCCAAACCTATAGCTCTAAAATGAAGTAAAATAAAAAGTGGAGTAATTATCTGCTATGTTTATGAAACTTTGTTTCGTTTAACATTGGGTGAGATTTGGTAAAAGTCTTATTTTATCAGCTGGGTTCTAATTACTAAAAGATCCAAAGGCCCAAATCATAATGCCCCCATGTGTACACTAAGGACCATGTTATCATCATAATCACTTGCATTTAGGTACTATAGAGAATTAGAAGAATTTAACACAACCATTGTCATTTTACCCAAGAACCAGGTATTTTGCCTGAATTACTAGGATAATCAGGGTAGCTCTCAAACCCAGTTTCCCTTTTGCCTATGTAGACACAGTTTAAGAAAATTTCTAAAATAAAACTTTGGAGATTACAGATCTCCAAAGACAAATTTCGCTCTGCAACCAGGAAACAGGTACAAACTAGATAGTCTTATCAAGAGATTGGAATTAAGCGATTGGAAGCTGAGGCAGGAAGCTACTGAAGGTTTTTCTACCATACTAACACATCCCAGAATGGCACAATGATGCATTCCCCCTTGCCCTTTTCTCCAGAGTATCACTGTGGGAAAACAGGGGAGTTTAGAAATGGGGTGAGTACGAGGGTTAGCTCTCGAGTCGAAGTGAAGGTAGAAAGAGGATGAGGCCAGTTATTGGCTAATCCTATTGTATTTTTGTATTCCTATTTATAAAGCACCCGTCACAGACATAGCAGGTGATTTTTTTTTTCTTTTTGGCCTTGCCCAGTGGCATGTGGGACCAGGGATCGAACGCGGGCCTCCTGCCATGGAAGCATGGAGTCTCAACCCCTGGACCGCCAGGGAAGTCCCTATATTCCTATTTAAAGCACCATCTTGAGCGAGGAAGCCAAGCACATCTTTGTGAGGCCAACTCAGGAAGTTAAAGAAGCTGGTGGTCTAGACTGCAGCAAAAAGAAAGTTTAAAAAAATGTTAAATTTCAAGTTCAACTACTTCCTTTGCCATCTTTCTAAAATAACAACAGAAATACAGCTAGTGAGATATAAGTAGTGTACTCGATTTTTTCAACATTTTTCAAATTGATTAGAGTAAAAATGAGCTAAATACAAAAAGGACAGTGGATAAATTAAGTAGTAATGGCAAGTTCCTAATTATCCAAAATTTATACATATTTTTTGTTATTTTCAGTTGCCTAATTCTATTTGTGATTGGACCAATAATTAAGTTTACTTTTATTCCCTGAGCAGACACCAAATGATCATGGGATATATGAATAACAGGGATGCAAGTGTGAGATTAAACTGGCTGGTGAATAATCCATGAAGTAAAAAAATTTATATGCTGAGAATTAAGAATCGATTTTCTATTAAATGCATCCAGAGTTCCTTGACATGTTAAACATAGAATTACCATGTGACCCAGCAATTTTACTCCTAGAGAAATGAGAACATATGTCCTCACAGAAACTTGTAAATGAATGTTCATAGCAGCATTATTCATAATAGCCAAAAAAGTGGAAACTATCCAAATGTCCACAACAGATGAACTGATGAACAAAAAGTAGTATATTCATACAACGGAAATATTATTCAGCCATAAAAAGGAATGAAGTACTGATACATATTACAATACGGATGAACCTCAAAAACATTATGTGCAATGGAAGAAAACAGACCACATATTTTATGTTTCCATTGACATATATCCAGAATAGGCAAATCTGTAGAGACAGAAAGCAGATTGGTAGTTGCCTGGCATTGGGGGATGGGGAAATGGGAATCTACTGCTTCATGGGTACAAGCTTTCCTTTTGGGATAATGAAAGTGTTCTAAAATTAGATGGTGGACATGGTTGCACAAGCCTATGAATATAGTAAAAACCAATGGATTGTACACATTAAATGGGTGAATTGTATGTAAATTATATCAATAAAACTGTTAACAAAAAAGAGAGGAGCAATTAGGACAGATAAGGGGAGGGTGGCAAGTCTCCCTGGGAGACCTGACAGCTAGGACTTGCCTGGAGACAAGCCAATCTAAGTCGGGTGAACCTGTGAACACAGCTAGATGTGAAGTCCCTCAGGTTTCTATTCTCAGACCCTAAGGTTTTGGGAGGAGTGACAGCCGTGGTTTGCCAAGCATCTGAATGGCTCCAGCGGTTTCAATCCATCACAGGCCTAGAGAAACAACGTGAGCTGAGAGAAGCAGGGTGCTTGGTCTGCCTGGCAGTCAGCCAGATCTCCAGCCACCTAAGCCCGTGGGTGAATGGAGTCAGCCACCCAGCAGGGAACACCAACTGGGTGCTGGGAAATCGAAGTCAGAGGCTCGAGCAAGGGTGGTACCACCTGGAAGAAGAGCACAGCAGAAGGTAGGTGGGAAGTGAGCCCTTACCCGGGATGCCCATGGGATACACAAGTAGACTGTCAACAGCCAGTTCTGATATAGGAGATCAATACATGCTAACTACAAAATCATTCAAAAAAAGGAAAAAAGGTACATGAACATTTTATTCTACCTTAAAACCTGTACACTTGCTCACCAATCTATTGATTTAAGGCCAAGGTTTTTTTCCCATGTGTGAATATGCTGATGGGTTTTTTCTCCTTGTCTTTCTTGTTTAAATATCACATTTATGCTCTGTCTGATTTCCAGTTTCTGTTTATTTGAAATGAATAAAGGACTTAGAGACATGGGTATAGAAATCTGAAAGCAGAATATTTCTAGATTTTCATATTTTTCCTCATCTTTACAGATATCTCAGCCACAAACTGACAATGATATTTTAGCAACTTGAGTCTCTTAATAGTAATTTCTGTAAGCATTAAACTTAGTTTTTATAAAAACATTTTTATAGTCATACCTATTCGATTTACGTAGTGTTTAGTTATAATATAATTACAATAACTGGTGTTATCAGGTTTGGGAACTGCTTTGGTTTGGATGTGTCCCTCCTCCAAAATTCATATGTTGACATTCTCACCCCCAGGGTGACGGTATTAAGAGGTGAGGCTTTTGGGAGATGACTAGGTCATGAGGGCAGAGCCCTCATGAATGGAATTAGTGCCCACATAAAATGGGCTCCAGAGAACTCCCTCACCCCTTTCACCATGTGAGGACACAGTGAGAAATTGGCAGTCCACAATCTAGAAAGGGGCCTTCACCAGAATGTGACCATGCTGGCCCATTCATCTTGGACTTCCAGCCTCCAGAAGTGCGAGGAAAAGTTCATTGTGTATAAGTCACCCAGCCTCTGGTGTTTCGTTATAGCAGCCAGAATGGACTAAGACAGGGACAAACTGAACCTAGTTGTGGAAGGCATACGACCCAAATGGACGAGACAGGAGCACCCAGGGTTGGCCTGAGGGAAGCTTTCCACCCTCCCGCAGGCAGCCACCGCAGGCATTAGTGAGCACATCCACAGAGGCTGGAAAGCATCTGTTAGTTCAGCTAGTCAGATTAGTGGAGGTTGTCTAAGAGACCTTTTGCTGTGCGCAGTTCACCTCTTGGCCACAGCCAATCTTAATAGAGCCCTGCTCCGTAGTGATTGGACCTAGCTCTGAAGGCTGTTTTGAACCTTGATCATAACAACAACTCTTTAGGTCTGAGGTATGACATGTTGGCTTTCAGATGCTCCCAATGACCCCTGTCTCCTGGCGTTCACACCTTGTGTAATTGTCTCCCCTCCAGTGTGGGCTGTGATTTGCTTTTAACCAGTAGAATGCGGCAGGGGTTATAGGACGTCACTTCCACGATTATGTTATGTAAAATGGTAACTTCTGTCTCGCTAGCAGACTCTCTGTTGCCTTCTCAGCTTTCATACTTTGATGAAGCAAGCAGCCATGTTAGGGAGGCCTAGGCGACAAGGAAATGAGGTGAGTGTCTGGCCAGCAGCCAGCAAGGAACTGTGGCCCTCAGTCCAACAGACCACAAGGAACTGAATCCTGACAGCAACCGTGAGATTTTAGGAATGGATCCTTCCCTAGTTGAGTCTCAGAAGAGGCCCCAGCACCAGTCAACACTTTGATTGCAGCCTTGTGGGAGACCCTGAAGCAAAGGACCCAGCTAAACCAAGCCTGGATTCCTGAAACTGTGAGATAATAAATATACGTGCTGTTTTAAGCTGCTTTTTAAATTTGTTTTTGGCCTCACGGCATGCGGGATCTTAGTTACCCGACCAGGGATCGAACCCGTGCCCCCTGCAGTGGAAGCTTGGAGTCTTAACTACTGGACCGCCAGGGAAGTCCCTAAGCTGCTTTTTAAAAATACAGGACTAAAATACTGCCTTGCTGAGAATATTTTTTTTTTTATTTTCCCAGGCCCTGGTTTATTAAGTGGAAGAATGAATACATTTTAGCCTTTATCCCTTCCACCCACAAACAGACATTTGTTGAACACCTACTGTGTGATTATTCTGGACACTGAGGACCAAATGATTATTTAAGCCTATTTGCTGAGAATATTTGATTTTACATCTTCTTCAAGGGGACTAATATTGTTATACACACCAGTAAACAAAGAAGAGATGGCAAATACTTCTTTCAAAATAGTTTCTATAAACTGACGTATTTATAGGTGAAATGATATGCTGTCTGGGATTTGCTTTAAAATTGTGCAATAGGAATTGAGTGAGCAAGAATGGAAGGAATATATTTGCAACAAGTCAGGCCACATGTTGGTAATTATTGAAGCTGAGTGATGTGTGTACATGGGGGTTCATGATGTTATTCTGTCTACTTCTGTGTATGTTTGAAATTTTCCAAAATAAAGCCAAAACAATTTCTATAATGTCACACTGTTCTGCAAAGGCAACAATAATTAAACTAAACAATGAGTATTTAAGAAGCTATTATTATCTATATATAAACACTGTACAAAGTAATGGAAATATTGTAATTCAAAGTAGGTGGAATGGATATTCTTGTACTTGAGATATGACTGTCTTCTCAAACACTATTTATATACGCAAGCTATGACATTGTTAATTATTCAGTTTGGAGAGGGAGGGGAATCCAAGACTATAGCTTTCTCAGTGTATTTTGGTAATTTAAGCTCTATGTCATCA
This sequence comes from Phocoena phocoena, assembly GCF_963924675.1. NCBI lineage: Eukaryota > Metazoa > Chordata > Mammalia > Artiodactyla > Phocoenidae > Phocoena > Phocoena phocoena. The sequence continues at coordinate 113,285,080 of NC_089240.1, read as the reverse complement.
ATGCATCAATGAGCACATTAACTGGCAATGACTTTGTATAGGAAATTTAACTGGAAAAATTTAAGCAGAAAAGGTTACAAATGTATTGACTATAGCATAGATTGACTGTCTCTCTCTCTCCCTATATATATGTATCTTTCTCTTTTCATATACATATATATATCAGCATAAATAAAACTGAACTCACACTATAAAAAGATAAATTTTCTATATAAAGTCCTACCAAACTTGGGGAAAGCCTAGAGTGAAAATAAAGTAGCTCAGTTCTCCTCTTGGAAGCAGCACATTTAATAGAGTGGGGGAGAATGAGGCCTCCTATTTAGTGATGAACACCTCTTTTTAAAATTGCCTTTTAAAAATATTTCATTCAGTCGATTATTTAACAAATATTATTGAATATCTGTACTGTGATAATCAAGGAGCTTATTTTTTGGTACGAAAGAAAGGAAATTACTTAAAGTCCAGCCTTCAGTGAGAAAGTGACACTTTAGAGCAAGGCCTCAAGGATAGGACTTCTTGACAGTGGCTTGAAATTACCTTTCCAGGAGGGACTGATCGGGCAGAAAATAATATTAATGGAAATGAAAGCATGTACGCAGTCCTCTACAAAGCTTCTTATGTACATGGTCACATAGGATCCTCATAGGATAGCAAGAAGCATTGTCTATCTAAACAAGATCTTACTTGCATGAACCAGATTATAGAGCCACCAGGTAAATCCTGCTAATAATTTGTGCCTGTTACAAAGAAGCCAGTGACTGTTATCTCAGACCATGCAGGACTCATCTGATGGTAAATTCTCAGCCCATTGGTAATGACATATTCAAATGAAAGGATTTCCTAACCTGTTGGTCTACTAATGCAGCTATATCATGAAAACCAAATATTATGGATTTATTATTTAATCTAATTTTCCAGATAATTATTTATTTCTGATAACATTTTCTTTCTCCTCTAAAAGTGGGCACAACTCTTCCCATTCACTCACCCACTGAACAAATATTTATTGAGTGCCAAGTTCTGTATTAGGCACTATTGGATATCCAAATTAAATCAAACATGGATCTTCACGTGAATGGATATTAAACACCCCAATACAGAAAAGAATGCATAAACTTTATCCAGTGCATCACTTGTCTTAATTTAGGTGGCTGAAAGAAGTGGAAGTAGGTCAGAGAAAAGAAAAAAAAAAACTATGAATCCCAGTTTGCGTGTGGACTTTTTTTGTATGTGGACATTTATGGCACACCTTAGAGTTTACAAAATGATATCATATGTGCACTGCTTCATTTAATCTTCCCATAACTACCCCATGAGGGAAGTATTTCCATAGAGATTCAGCAAGGTAGAGTACTTTGTCCAGTGCCACACAGTGAGTCAGGACTCAGATCCTCCTCATCTTCTTTGTGGTAGACACAAAGAAGCCCACCTCAAGGAAGGAAATGCTGCCTAGCTGTGGGGAGTTCAGTCAGCAACAGCCTCCAGCTGTCAGCTCCTTCCAAGCTACAGAGAGTCACCTTACAGCCAGGTCACACCTTTTCTGAGACAGCCTGCATCTGGTGACTCAGAGAGGCAGGACTATAAAAGTGTAGCCATTTTGGATTGATACAGAGCACTTAGGTCAGCATTATTTGCTTCAGGGTCCCACACAAGTAGAGAAAAAACAATCCTAAAATTCATATGGAACCACAAAAGCCCCCAAATGGCCAAAGCAATCTTGAGAAAGAAGAGCAAACCTGAAGGCATCACACATCCTGATTTCATGCTATGTAACAAAGCTATAGTAATCAAAACAGTATGGTGTTGGCATAAAAAAGATACATAGATCAATGGAATAGGATAGAGAACCCAGAAATAAACCCATGCATATACGGCCAACTAATTTTTGACAAGGGTGCCAAGAGCACACAATGGGGAAAGGATAGTTTCTTCAATAAATGGTACTGTGAAAACAGGATAACCACACACAAAAGAATAAAATTGGACCCTTATCTTACACCATACACAAAAATTAACTTGAAATGGATTAAAGACTTAAATGTAAGACCTGAAGCCATAAAACCCCTAGAAGAAAACATAGGGGAAAAGCCCTATGACATTGGTCTTGACAATAATTTTTTGGATATGACACCAAAAGCATAGGTAACAAAAGCAAAATAATAACCAAGTGGTATTACATTAAACTCAAACGCCTCTGTACAGCAAATAAAAGAATAAACAAAACGAAAAGGCAGCCTTCAGAATGGGAGAAAATATTTGCAAACCATATATCTGATAAGAAATTTATATCTGAACTATATAAGGAACTCATACAACTTAATAGCAAAAAAAAACAATTAGAAAATGGACAAAGGACCTGAATAGACATTTTTCCAAAGAAGACATACAAATGGACAATAGGTACATGAAAAGATGCTCAATATCGGGGAAATGCAAGTCAAAAACCACAATCAGCTCACACCTGTTAGGACGACTATTATCAAAAAGATAATAAGTGTTTGTGAGGGTGTGGAGAAAAGGGTACCCTTGTACACTGTTGGTGGGAATATAAATATGAAAAACAGTATGGAGGTTCCTCAGAAAATTAAAAAGTAGAACTGCTATATGACCCAGCAATTCCGCTTCTAGATATATATCCAAAGGAAATGAAACCAGTATCTTGAAGAGATGTCTACACTCTCATATTCAGCACAGCATTATTTACAGTAGCCAAGAAATGGAATCAACCTAAATGATATCCATCAACTGATGAATGGATAATGAAAATGTGATATATATACATGTAATATTACTTAGCCATTAAAAAGAAGAAAATCCTGTCATTTGTGACAACATGAATGAAACCAGAGGACATTATGCTAAGTGAAGTAAGCCTGACATGACCTCACTTATATATGGAACCTAAAAAAGCCAAGCTCATGGAAACAGAGAGTAGAATGGTGGTTGCCAGGAGCTAGGGGGTAGAGGAAACGGGGAGATGTTGGTCAAAGCGTACAAACTTCCAGTTATAAGATGAATAAGTTTTAGAGCATGGTGGGTATAGTTAATAACACTGTATTATATACGTGAAATTTTCTAAGAGAGCAAATCTTTTTTTAACATTTTTATTGGAGTATAATTGCTTTACAATGTTGTGTTAGTTTCTGCTGTATAACAAAGTGAATCAGCTATATATATATACATATACCCCCATATCCCCTCCCTATCCCACCCCTCTAGGTGGTCACAAAGCACTGAGCTGATCTCCCTGTGCTATGCGACTGCTTCCCACTAGCTATCTATTTTACATTTGGTAGTGTATATATGTCAATGCCACTCTCTCACTTCGTCCTAGCTTACCCTTCCCCCTCCCCATGTCCTCAAGTCTGTTCTAAGAGAGTAAGTGTTCTCACCACACACACACACACACACACACACACACACACACACAAGGTAACTATGCAAGGAGATGCATGTGTTAATTAAGTTGAATATGGTCATTATTTCACAATGTATATGTATATTAAATCATGTTGTATACCCTAAAAATAATAAATATGTTTAAAATAATGCCTATATTCTATTGAAATAATAAAAACATATATATAGGGAGGGAATATTAACTACATGGCTAAGAAGATCATATGACTACAGATTTGATGAACTGCTGAGGGTAATGGGCAATTGAAAGCCAGGAGTGAAAGCCGAGAAGGCCTCTTTGGTTAAATACAAAAGAGCTCTCACCTCCTATATGGGGAGGGCCAAGAACTCTCAGAACCAAACCCAGGACTTAATAGTCCAAGTGGCTGAACATTCGACTAATGTTAAATACCCAACCAAGACAACACCCTTGGCTGGGAAAACCTGGCGTCCTAATGCATGGATGGGTCTTCTAGATGAGTACTCACAAGGATTTTGATACCCCAGACTTCCTTGAACCATCTGAACCAGTAGACATGGGACACCCCATCCCTATGAAGAGCTAACACCCTCCCAGCCTCATGCTGGAAGACCATGCAGCGGCCTCTCCCCACACAGTAACATGTGTTCCCTCTCATGACCCACCCCCCCTTTCTGTTTCTAAGCATAACCCAGCTGAGGATGCACTGGGCCTGATAAGGGAGGAAAGGGACTATACTCCAAAGAAGCTGCAGGAGGTAGCTGGCATGTGCCAACAGGAGTAGGGAGAATATACATAAGACTGGATTTTGAAGTTGCTTGATCAAGGTGGGGACAGATAAACTCAGATAGAGGTTATTGAATTTATTGAGTACTTTCCTGAGATATAGGTTTAACACCCTGTTAAGGACCCCAGGAAATGGTGTAAATTTTCTATTAGGACGGCTCCTAGAAGGAAAGTGTGATAGCCTATGCTATCATTCAAAAGTTCAGTGGCGGCTTCCTCTGCCATCCAGGACTGATGGTAGGAAAAGCTGTCATAAACTTAGGTTAATTGTAGATGAAAAAAAACTCATGACAACAGAGGCCAGGTGGTGGTGCTCAATCATCAGATGCCAGGAGATTGCAATTATTGCAATAAGACAAAGTTCACGTGGCAGCCAAGGGGTCCGACCCACAGAGAGTTATGGAGAAGGTAGATAGAACATGGCATCTCTAGGGGAAAAGTTTCTGGGCAGCTGCAAAGAGTACTACTCGGCTTGTAATAACAAAAGATCTGGGAGACCAAGGGCAGCTGTTTCAATAAAATTTCATAATCCCCTGTCCAGTTTCCAGACCTGAGCCAGTTTTCAACTCACTCATAGAAGATGTGGCTGACTCCCTCAGAGAAAGGACCCTGAAATATCACAGCAAGTATGCACTGTAGTGATTCCCCTTCTGCAAAGGGACCTCTGGTCATTTATTTGGGTAACTGTGTACTGAAGAAAGAGTATACTTAGACATTTTGAGGACCAGTGGACATAGAGTCTGAGTTGACATAGTTACCCGGAGACCCAAAATATCATCATGGCCTCCTGTGAGAGTGGGAACATATGAGGGCCAGGTAATAAATGGAGTCCTGGCCAAGATCCAGCTCATGCGAGGTCCACTGGGTGGAAGAACTCAGTGGTCACCATTCCAATCTCCAAGGGTACAATTGGGTGCTTCACACAACTACCACTTTGTGTCCTTGGCCAGTGAGATAAGAGTTATCACAGGGCTTCCCTGGTGGCGCAGTGGTTGGGAGTCCGCCTGCCGATGCAGGGGACGCGGGTTCGTGCCCTGGTCCGGGAGGATCCCACATGCCGCGGAGCGGCTGGGCCAGTGAGCCATGGCCGCTGAGCCTGCGCGTCCGGAGCCTGTGCTCCGCAACGGGAGAGGCCACAGCGGTGAGAGGCCCGTGTACCGCAAAAAAAAAAAAAAAAAAAAAAAAAGAGTTATCACAGTGGGGAAGGCCAAGAGGAAGCCTCTGATACTAAACCACTGCCACCACTACCACAACACCTGGCCGTGATAGTAAATCATCACATGGCGGGAGATGGTCGTGGAGAGTAATGCCACCATTAAGGCTCTAAAGGATACAGGGTGGTGATTCTCAACCTATCTCCATTTAATTTATCAGTGTTGTGCCTGCAGAAATTAGCTGGGAGATGACTGTAGACAACCACAAGCTCAACCAAGCAGTAGCTCCCATCACAGCCGCTGTGTTAGATGTGATGTCTTTGTGGTAACAGATTAACATAACCTCAAAGACATCTTTATGGCCATTGATTTGGCAAATACTTTATTTTCTGTCCCAATCAGAAAAGAGAATCAAAAAGAGTTGGCATTCAAATGAAATAGGAAATAGTATATACATATACAGTTTTGTCCCAGGGCTATATTAGCTACGCTATCCTCTGTCATAATTTAGTCTGAAGAGATCAGAACCCTCTGGGTACCCTGCTGAACATCTTACTAGCCTACTACATTGATGTTTTTTTGATCAGACCGGAAAAGCAAGAGGGAGCTATTGTGCCACCTCTTGATAAGACACATGTATTCCTGAGGATGGGAATTAAACCCCACAAAGATTCAGAGGCTTACCAGATCCATAAAATGTTTAGAGTTCCAGCGGTCAGGGATATACAGAGGCATTCCCTTCGAAGTAAAAGACAACGTGCACATTGTACCTCTTGCCACAGAGAAGGAATTATGACACCTAGTGGGCCTCCTTGGGTTGTAGAGCCAGCGTATCTCACATCTAGGGATTCTACTCCATCCCTTATACCAAGTGACAAGGCAGCTATGACTAGAGCAGCTATGACTCTGCAGCAAGTCCAGGCTGCCATGCAAGCTGCCCGGCCATGCAATCTTGGCAGATCATATGGTACTAGAGGTATCAGCAGTGGGAAAAGACGCAGTATGGAATCCTTGGCAAAGCCCTGTGGGAGAATCACAATGCAAGCCCATGGGGTTCTGGAACAAGGTCATGCCATCTGCAGAAGAGAATCACATGCCTTTTGGTTTTGGTTTTGGTTTTTTTTTTTTTTTTTTTTGGCTGCATTGGGTCTTCGTTGCTGCGCGCTGGCTTTCCCTAGTTGCGGCGAGCAGGGGCTACTCTTCATTGTGGTGCGTGGGCTTCTCATTGCGGTGGCTTCTCTCGTTGCAGAGCATGGGCTCTAGGCACATGGGCTTCAGTAGTTGTGGCTCGGGGGCTCTAGAGTGTAGGCTCAGTTTTTGTGGCGCACGGGCTTCGTTGCTCTGCGGCATGTGGGATCTTCCTGGACCAGGGCTCGAACCCGTGTCCCCTGCATTAGCAGGCGGATTCTTAACCACTGTGCCGCCAAGGAAGTCTCTCACATGCCTTTTGAAAAACAACTTCTGGTATGCTGCTGTTCCCTGGTGAAGATGAAACACCTGACCATGGGACACCAAGTAACTGCGCAACTAGAACTGTCTATCATGAACTGGGTCTTATCAGATCCATTAAATCATAAGGTCAGACAGGCCCAGCAACAATCCATCACAAGATGAAAGAGGGGTATCCAGGGGTGATCATGAACAGTACTAAAGGGCACAAGCAAACTTCCAGCTCAGGTAGCTCCGACACCCATGCCAGGCACCACTGTTATACAGAGCACCTCCCTCGGTTCATTCTTACAGCTCTATGGGGACCCCATCAGGTCAACTGAAGAAGGAGGGAAAAGCTTGGTTTATGGATGGGTTGGGTCAGTATGTGGGCACAAGTGAAAAATAGGCGTTCTCCTTGCTCAGAGGACTGGGGACTAGAAAGACAGTGCCAGGTGAAAATCCTGCCAATTGGCAAGAGCTTTGGGTTATGTACTTAATCACCCACCTCAGGTGGAAAGAGAAGCGGCTAGAGGTTAAAATATTTATACATTTATGGTCAGTGGTGAATGTCCTGGCTAACTGGTTAGGGTCTGGGAAGGAAAAAGACTGGAAGATGGGGAACAAGATCTGAGGCAGAGGCCATGAATGGACTTGTGAGAACTGGCTCTTAGTGTGAAGATCTTTGTGTCACACGCTAACATCCACCAGAGAGCATATTGCTTAGAGGAGGCACTGACCAACCAAGTAAACAAAATGAGCTGGGCAGTTGACATCAGCCAGTCTTTGTCAATGGCCACCCCAGTGATGGCATGATGGGCACATGAACAGAGTGCCCACAGTGGCAGAGATGAAAGCTATGGAGAGGTCCAACAGCATGGACTCCTGCTGACCAAGGCTGATCTAGCTAATGCTACTGCAGAAGGTTCAACCTGCCAAATACAGACACCAACACAGAGCCCCCAAGATGGAAACATTCCTTGAGGAGACCAACTGGTCCCTCGATGGCAACTTCATAACATTATGTCCCTTCCATCCTGAAAGGGCCAATGGTTCATTCTCATAGGAATAGACACATATTTCAAGTATGAGCTTAGCTTTCCTGCCTGCAAGGTCTGAGCCAGCGCCCCTTTCTCAGGACTTAGCATGGGATGCCATATAACATCGTGTCAGACCAGGAAGACCAACTTGACAGAAAGGCAGTGCAAGAGTGGGCCCAGGACCACTGGTCATATTACATCCCACACTATCCAGAAGTTGCTTTTCTGATAGAGCACTGAAGCAGTCTGCTGAAGGCCTAGCTGAAGCCCCAGCTGGGAGGCAATAGTCCGTGAGAATGGAGTGCCATCTTCCAAGATGCAGTATATGCCCTGAGTCAAAGAATTTTATATAGCACTGTGTTCTCAACTGAAAGAATACCACGGTCTGGGAATCGAGGGGTAGAAGCAAGAGTGGTTCCAATTACCATTACTTCTAATGACCCACTGAGAGATCAGGTAGGTTTGTAATGTGACAACTTGCCTAGATTGAACTACATTTCCCAGAATTCTCATACTTGTGGGATGTTCTGCAGATTTGATGGGCCCTGGTGAAGCAGGAGCCATAGAGCTTCTCTGTTGGAAATTCAGCGCAGGGGCACCAGGTACAGTTTCAGCTCACGCACATTGTCACTCTCGGCTCACTTCTCTGGTGGCGGGCAACCCCCGGGCCTGTGGCTGCCACTACACCCTCCCCTCAACCCTCCTTCAGCTTTTCAGACTCCTAGACCAGGGCCAGGCGTGTGTGTAGTCATGAGCAAGGAGCACGAGCTTATCAAATTTGGAAGAAATGAGAGACTGATACAGACTCCAGTTCATCCTCCTGGGTTCCAGCTCATGCTTCTGGGTTCTGCTTTGTCCTTGATCTCCCCCACTTCATGTTCATTGCCCCTCCCGACTGCCCTGCAGACTCCAAGCTCCAGCATTAGGTGTGAAGTTTACAGAGACTGTTTAACTAGCTAATACAATTGAGTAAGGTAAAATCTATGATGTCTCTATCTATAGATGATAGATAGGTAGGTAGGTAGGTAGGTACGTAGGTAGATAGATAGGGAAATGTAGGTGATATAGGTATGGATATAAAAGTAAGATCTCTTAATCATTCTACTTCTCTGCTTGACTCCTGCTTAATGTGGGGACTTTGTGCTTACCTTCCCTGTAACTCTATAGGACTAGAGGACCTGGTCTCCAAAGGAGGCATTTTTCTCTGGGGTCACAGCAAGAATCCCATCGAATTCTAAGCTACAGCTGCTGCCTAAGCCCTTTAGGCTCCTTGTGTCCAGTGCCCAGCAGGCCGGAAGAGGGGTCACTAACATGGCAGGGGTGATGGTCTCATTATCAGGAGGCAGGGCTGCTGTTACACAATGGGGACATGAAGAAGCACGTGTGGAACTATGCTGCCACTTGGGCCTACGTTAGTGCTCCCTTGCACAACAGTGACTGTAGGTGGACAGGTACGGCAGCCCCAGCCTGAGAAGGGCATAATGACCAGCGGCTCAGTCCCTTCAAAGATGCAAGTCTGGGTCAGGCCCGCCAGTAAGATACTGACGCCACCAGAGGGCGGTAGCTCAGGGCGAGCGTGATCTAGAACTGATAGTGAAGGAAGGAGGTGTTGAGTGTCAATTGCAGCCCCAAGAACAGCTGCGGAGGTGGGTGCTGTAGTTAGTCCCACGAACATCACACTTCTAAGTTTCCCCTCTGGAAGAGAGGCCCGAAAAAAGCCAGAAAGAGAGGTGAGAGGGAGGGAGGGTGGTAGATTCAAAGATGCACCCCCCAGGTCTCCCTAAAGGGAGAACTCACTGCCCAACAGGGGAGTGAGGGCAGCAGACCATCTCCAGCCATCAGCTCATTCAGGGGCTGCGTTATCCACAGAGAGCCACTCGGCCTTCCGGAGGAAGCCCGCATTTGGTGACCAAACGAGGCGGGAGGTACAAAGGCCCAGCCAGTTCCACCCAATAGGGATCACTTTGATGGATAAGACTCCAGAGCTCCCTGCCCAGTTGTCGAGATTTTGTCATTTGCATGGCAATTCCCACTCTGCTCAATGATGCTTCCTCCCCCTTTCCTTCACAGGTGTTGATCCCTCATAAACTTCTGGCACCCCAAACTCCATCTTCTACCAGTGAATCCAACGGGGCAAACTCCACATCTCATGATTTTTCTAGGATACTGCCCTGCCCTGGCACAAACTACGAACTGGAGCCCTTCAACTCTCGGCTGTTTACTTATAAACATGCCTTAATATATACCCAAAGGAAAAGATTTCAGATAAGTCATGTTTTATGGGAGAAAAGTCCTTATGTTATATGCAAATATATTTTTTTGTACTCATTAAAACCACATAAAAGTATATTATGCATTTTAAAAGGTTGATTACCTCAAAACCAGAAATGCCCTCCAGGCTGTCTGCTGACATAACCCACATTTATGAATGCCAAGAGCAGCTCTCCAGATTTTCTTCTACTTCATTATATGAAGAGATGCTGTTTTGTAAAATCTTGAATAAATTTGTAAATTTAAAGAAAACATTTTGTCTTGTTATTGAAGATATTTTAATAAAGAGATCTTGAAATGTTTTTTCCAAGAACTGTTTCAGTTATGAGTGAACAGAATATGATTCCTCTGTTGTAACTCTGAGAAATTTACCAGGGCAGCAAGGAAAAAATAAAAGGGAAATATATAAATCATCAAGCATACTTAACACGTTCTAAGCAGTAAGGGGGCTTAGAGCAGGTTTTTTTTTCTTAACAAGTAGTCAACTTTCAATGAAAACACTTTAGGAAGCAAAGATCCAATGGGAAAAAATGGGTGAAATCTGATAAATAATTTTGAATTATGAAGAATAAAAAATCAGACCCCAAAGCTACAATGAGTGTCAAAGACCCCTTGTAGTTAATCAGTTTGGTTCTATCAGTTCTGGAGCTTATTTTAGAGAGCTGTCAGTTGGGCTTCATATTTCAACTGTTTTTGTTTATGTTGCTCGGTGCTGCGTCCTTCATGTAGACCTAATAACCCATCATCAGAATATGTATACTTTATGGTCTTTCCAATAATGAGATGCATCTTCACTATGCAGCCTAGCCATTTAAGAGATGGCTGACTCAAGTTGAGTCCAGATTGAAGCAATAAACCAGTTTACCTTTGAGAAAGTTGAATAACCTCTATAGCGACTGAACCTTTGGTTCATTCATTTTAGTACAAGAGGTGGCCTGATAAAATGGAGCAAACATTGTATGTGGAGTTGGACAGGCTGGGTTTGAATCCCAGATCTACTACTTACTGTGATATTGAATAAGTCATTTAGTATCTCTGAGCCTTGGTTTCTCATCTGATGATCAAGGATGTTTGTGCAGATTACAGAAGATGATGTACATGGAAGTGTGTGACACATAATAAACTAGGCTCTAACCAACAGTCCAAATGCAGGCTACAGTACTAGTGACATAAGAAGATTCTCTCAGGTTATGTTTCCTATCATGATCTGGAATATACATGACAACACCTATTGTGGAGTCAACAGGCATGGGCTGAAAGGCCAAAGAAATGCTTCAAGGTTACCCCAGGACACATCCTCAGAGAACCAGGTATAAACTGAGTCTCCTGGGAAACGCAACCTGAGCCCACTGAAATGTTGCAATCATCAAAAGTTTGGGTGTGATCAATGGTGAGAAAGAGAGTGCACGAGAAAGAGAGAGCGAGAACCAGAGTGAGAGTGTGTGTGTGTGTGTGTGTGTGTGTGTGTGTGAGACCCTGTGAACAGTAGCTCTGGCCACTCAACAGGGGAGACACCACCTTGATACTCAGTATGGAAAGACGGACAGGAGGGCACACCTACAATACATGGGGAACCACAGCTTCAGTGTCTTATGAGTACAAAGAACAAGACAATGACTTATTCTTATCTGAGCAGCTGTAGTAGTGGGTCCCCAGCTGCCTGGCTCCCTGTGCCAAGGGGAAATGAAAAATACTATGATAGCCTCTCTTGTCTCCATTCCCTCTTCCTAGATGAGCTTTTTCCCACTGGAGCACTAGAGCAGGGCTTTCTTCCTCCTTCTGGTATCCTGCCTGCCAAGGCCAGGGGCCAGCCTCACACCGACCTGACTGGAGGGGGGTTGACTGGGCTCTGACCCAAGAAAATTCCCTTTATGGGATCTGTCTTGAGGCCAGAAAGTCCATCATGACAGATTCACTACTTTGGCTTAAGGCTTCATATACTGATGAAATCAAAATATCCTCCCTGCAACTTGTTCTATCTTCCCAAATATATCACACATCATTGATATACGTCGTATGAATGAGTTTATCATATCCTCTCCACAGAACACAATTTGAGGGTCAGTAAGCGTAAAAAGCTTAGTGAGAACAATAGCTGGAAGGAGACAGACTAACTTGGTCAATTTCCCCTTGTCAGTTATATAATAATAATAATAATAACAATAATGGTGACATTTATTGACTATATGTGATCTTGTCTTATCCTCCCAACAACACTATTTATTAACTCCATCCGGCAAAGTGAGAAAACTGAGCTACAGAGACTCATGCAATTTGACCAAGGTCACACAGCTAGTAAGTGGATAACCAGAGCTGGTGCACTTGATCTCTGTGCTATACTGCTTCTTGGAGAGAAGAGCAACTGTGGTGTTTCTGTTTCATACATCTCTTTGAAACCAGACCGCTCACAGTGGACTTAGCTGAATACTATGACCAGAATCTCTTAGGTCTTTTGTTTCGAAAACAAAGATGATGGCAGCCAAAGGTACAGTGGCACCAGCAACATCTTTTTCCTGCAGTTTGTTATCTGGAACCTCGTGTTTATGTCATGAGAACTTCATTCTCCCGTTTATCTGCAAAGGGTTGGAATGCAGGTAGTTTTCAGAGTAGAACCCCACACAGGACTTTAAAATGCAGTCAGCAGAATGTAACATCCCAGCATTGTAATTCATTGCTGTTAAGAGTTTTCTTTGAAGCCAAATAGAGCTTCCACATTCACATTCCAGAAATGCCCCCACCCCTGCCCCCATGCTTTGCCTGGAAAAATCCTTCTTATCCTTCAAGGCCCAGCTCAAATGTCACCTCCTTTATGAAGTCCTTCCCAGCCCCACAGGCAGAATTAATTGATATTCCTCTGTGTTCCCACAGCACTTTGTATTAGCACTGCTAGTAAAGCCCTTGCCACATTGTTTTAGTTAGTTGTATAAGTAAGGTCCTTGAGGTCAGAGACCCGTCTTATTCATAAATCCTTTTATCCCCATATCCACGGCCTAGCACATACCACATTTCATCAAATCTAAAACTCCATTGATTGTAAGATACACCATTATTTTATGAACCACTAAGGGAGATTTAAAAAACAAACACTGACAATTATACTATGGCATGCCATCAATTTAAAGATGTGTCCCAAATTCAAGGATGTCTCTCTCTCTCTCTCTCTCTCTCTCTATATATATATATATATATATATATATTTTTTTTTTTTAAAGTTGTGCCTTAGAAGTGATTAACTACAGCAATAACGGCTCAGCAAATGTTTCTAGAACTGGGTTATAAACTCAAGGTGGAGCAGCTATTCCTAGAGCCCATGCTTCTGAGTAAGTACAGAATTGGGAGTTGGTAGGGAATGGTGTGCGGTTGCATTGCTGATTTCAAATATTTTACCCAACAGATTAAAGGGATGAGTGGCCTGATGTGCCATTCCTGTTTAAAAAAAAAAAAAAAACACCTCCACATCGCCCTTTCAATAGACTAGAAGGTACAGTGATGATATGTCCTGATCTAAATTGGTGCCCACCTAATGCCCACAATCACACGAGTGTGATTACAGAGACGATGGGACAGAATTTGTATCTGCCTTGATTCTGGTTCTTTAAGCCAGTTCAACCCACTGCTGTTCCCATCTGCCCATGAAGACGACCGGTAACTTCTCAGCTTTCTCCCAGCTTGTTGCAGCCCTGCTTTTAAAAATTAAAGCATCAAAAGATGTGATCCTGGGACTTCCCTGGAGGTCCAGTAGTCAAGACTCTGCACTTCCAGTGCAGGGGGTGCGGGTTTGATCCCTGGTCGGGGAACTAAGATCCCACAGGCCACATGGCACAACCCCCCCCCCAAAAAAAAAAGATGTGATCCCTTCCCAGCTCCAAACTGTTGGCTCTCCTGATTGTATATTGCCTCCCTGGATAGTGTCTGGATCTAGGCTGTCTAAAGGGCCTTTCCACAGGGAGAGCCTTGCTAGGGCTCAGCATCCCAGGCTGTCTCATCAGGAAACTGTGTTTCAGTTCTATCCTAGAAATACAAACGCCCCACCCAAGAGCTGAGCTAAGCCATGCACTTGTCTTTTCTGCACCTCCTAACACCACACTCCTTCCCCGACCCCCAAGCACACATAAGCGTGTGCACACACATGCACACACACATACACTCATGCAAGATAAAGCAAACCAAGTTGTCACCAAAGACTTTCAATGTGTGGTTGGTTAATAGAAATTCTGGAGTAAAAGCTCCTCTTTAAAAATTGCAATATACTAAGAGGATGGAGCCTAGTAGCTTAATACAATTTGTGAAATATTTTAAACATGTAAGCTGCTCTGCACACTAGCATTCAGGGGCTGAGGGTCCTTCTGGGGCAAGGACCAAGGGGTCACCTTTAAGGGGGTGATGAGGAAGAGAGTTAAACAGGGCAAAGAGTTCCTAGTCTGCTTTTGTGCCTAGATCCTGGGTGGGATGCAGTGACCATCAGAAACCAGAAACTCACCTTCCTCTCTGAGCAGGCTGCCAGCTCCTGGAAGTTATCAGAACTAAAGTCAGAAAGCTCCAAAGATTATTATTTTCGAATTTAGTCCAATTGTCCCAGGCCGGGCAAGCCCTGCTCAGCTCCAGGTCAGCCTAGTTTGTCTCCATTCAGGGCCTTCCCCAACCTCAGTGAGTAAAAAGGAAACAAGAGAAAGGAGAAGAAATAACCTCAGTCACTCCCTCTCCTGATTTATTATTGACACGGTATTTGGAGATGTTCCAACTATAAACAAGAGCCTTTGTATATTTCCTTTGAAAGGAGAAGGTCTGTAAAGTAGATCCCCTGAAGTATTAGAGCTGAACGTCTCCAATGCCACAGGGGTTTTACTTCCTCACAGACAGTTACACTTGTGATTAAAATCACTGTGGTGAAGTCACAGAACGTTAGAACTGAACAGAATCTGGATGATAGATCTACTCCTTCATTTTACAGATGAGGACTTTCAGGCCTAGAAGGTTAAATAGCTAGTTAATAACAAAGCAGGTCCTAGAACCCAAGTGTCTAGACTCCCAGGCTGGGGATTTCCCATCAGGGAAAATACCTGAACCCTTAACAATCGCATCCCACCTTCACAGTCTGTAATTACATTTGGTTCATTGGACTTAAAAATACCATGCAAATAGCACTACAATTACAAAAATCTTGATTGATACAAACAAATGCACAGAATCAACTGGCCGATAGTTTCCACCAAAGGCCTGAGGCAGTACATGTTTGTTCTTTTAAAGTAAAAAAGAAAGGCTCTTAACACGGCTGGATTCCTGTATAAATCAAGCCACCTCACTGACAGCTTACCTAGATGACATCCAACACCTTTCACCCAAGCCTCGGCCAGCTGATGACGTAAACTGGGCAGGAAACATAAATTTTCCCCTGGTAGAATTTTGGAAGACCTGTGTCAACAACGCCCCTTGCTGGTCAACGTAAGAAAAGGCAAAAGCTACTGCTGTCAAAATCAGGGCTGTAGCCAAGGTCACAGCCGTGTCTCTAAGCCATCTTCTGGTCTATGGGCACCGTGGCCAGGTCAAGGGAGAAAGCATGGAGAAAACAGCAGGAGGGTGGAAAAACCTGCATTTGGGGGGGAGACATTTATGTATGCCTAATTAAGGATAGATCTCAGGGAAAGCAGATACATTTTTAGTAGCCCACTGAGTCTGAACAGACTGCTTTAAGACCCATACCCACATGTTATGCTTACACAAATAAACGAGATTTTTATTGTCAGTATCAACGAACACAGATGGAAGAATATTCACGTGTCAAGGACACATTGCTCACAAGATCACAAAACGTCTGTTGATCCGTATTCATCAATGATTTGGTGAATCACTACATGTCTGAGTAATATATATATATATATATATATGTAAAGAGATTTCTAAAACTTCATTTCTATTTGGACTCTGGCAATAAATTCATTAGAAAGAGAAAGCTGAAGCTTTGAAGCTAACATCTATACCTTTCACAGATATCTTGATTCACCAAACATGAAAATCACATCCCTTCACACATGTTTTAAGTTGTACACAAAGAAAGCACAAGAAACACTGATTTGGCTCAATCATTTGCCTAATGAAAGGCTTTTTTATTTTTTTATTTAAAAAAAGAATCCCCCATAAAGCTGTCAGGGGTACCTGGTGACGTTACAGAAGCAAAGTGTTTTCTAAGCAGCTCCAGGGCTCTGTTGTTTCTTGCTTGTATGGTCTTCTCCGCTCTCAGTTCATTCTTGATGGCATTGAGCTCCCCGTGTATCTTTTCCATTTCTAATTCATAATACAATTTCACTTCTTCCTTTAGTAGTGCATTTCCAACCTCAGTTTGCTGCTTTAACTTCCTAACAGCTTCTTTTAAATCCTTGTTCTCAAGGCTCAACTTGTGGATGACCTCTTTGGCTTGCTGGAGCTCTTCTGTTAAGTTTTTAACATTTGTTGCTTTTTCAGAGAGGTCATTTCTTAAAGCTTGAAGTTCCCAGTCTTTCTTGGAAGTTTCCATCCCTGCTTCTTGAAAATTTAGGGGTTTTGAGGAGACTTCTTTTTTGCAGTTCAAAAGTTCTTTTTCCGCATTTTCGAATTCCTCTTCTATTTTCCTGCATTTCATATTAAGCGCTTCCAGCTCTTCGTTCAAAAGATTCAGGCGAAGTTTTGGAGACATTCCTTCAGTGAATTTCTTCTTCTTGTCTTTTCGTGGTGGAGTTGATAATTCCTCTGTACCCCAGCCAAGAGGCTCTTCTGCACTATTAAAGCTTTCTTCAGTTGCAATGTCTAAATTAGATGATTCATAGGAGGCAGAATTTGTGTCTGCCTCATTCTTTGAAATGTTTATCTTTCTCTCTCTTAAATTTGGTTCTTGTTCATTTTCATTTGGTTGAGAAATAACTTTTTTCCTTTTAAATTTATTTTCTTCTTGAAACTTTCTACTAGACAAGTTAAAAATCCCTTCCATTCTCTTGGCCTTACCTAAAGTCATTTGTTCAGAAGAGGATTCAAGCTGAGAAGCCTCATCTAGAATATCCTGTGCACTATGAAAAGGAGCAAACATATTCTCCTTCCAGTGTTTTCTTCTAGCATCCATTTCTTCAGGCACCTCTTCCAATTCCTGAAAAACAAAATTTAAAATCAAGGCACATATTTACACTGGCAGCCGGGGTAGTGGAAAGAACTAAGAATCCTGGCTCAGGGGTGAAAGAACCTAAATATTTGAGGGCTGGCACTCCCTCGAACTCACTGAGTGACTTGGGCCTCAGTTCCCTCATTTATAAATGGAAAGGGCTAAACTAGCTAAGTTCTACAGACCTTTCCAGCTTTAGAATTCTCTGATCCTATGAAATATAACCAATAAATGGACACACTTGGCTATTTATTGTAGAGAAAATAATTCTATGAGAAAGCAGCATGAAAACAACTGCTTTGAAACAGTAAAAGTGATTTTAAATTAATAGGTTAATATTGATAAGTTAAATCTGTGCTTCCAATGTGCCTGGTGTTTTTTTTCTAGTTCTTTTCGGTTGGACTACTGTTTATTCATTCTTTAAAGTGACTAAAACATCAGTGCTTAATGCAATGTGAGCTGCTTTGGGTAAAGTATACCATGCAGACTTCCTTATGACTAACGCTGCCAAACGCCCTTCTGTCTTGACCTGTAAATTCCTGCTATTCCAGTCTTGGGCTTTGCTTTTAGGCAAGACTGCCAAGCGTACAGAATTCTATCCGTTTTGACAGCAATTTCATGATGAGAACCGAATGTCAACAATTGAAAATATTAATGCCACCAAATGGGTTTTTCTCGAGATACTGATTCCAAATATAGCTTTTAGGTGAAAACTTAGCATACTAAATCACAGCTAAGTTTCTAAATTTACAAAAATTAGAGGATACTTATTTTGTTTCAAGGAGTCTTCCCTATTCAAAGACAGTCCATAACATAGAGCTTTCCTAAAACACAGAAACATTTGATCAGTAACTACTTTTGAGAGAAGGGAGAAAGAAGGACCCAAGCAACATGCTGAAGGGCCACCGGCATCTGAAGCCACCAAACTGGCAACTGCAGTTACCGCCAAAGGGTGGGAAGAAGGAGGGGGTCACTTTATTCATCTTATACATTAATTTGCTGTAATATAGTTGGAAGATTACCACCGAGAAAAATCAAAGTATGCCTGCATCTATTTTTCCCGTGAACACAAATGTAATTTTATCTTGGTAACAAAAAATGGCAGTTGTGTTTATTTTTTAATTAATATTTTCTTTAATATTATTAAAGATTATAATGTAATATTATATTAATATATTATAATATTTAATAGCTGTAATATTTCATATTATATAAAGATGCTAATAGTAGTGCATGTTATCTGTAGAATTTTGGAAAATACAGAAAATCACACGTACAAGAAAAAACCAAAAGAAATCTTCCTCATAATCCTGTGGCCCTGAGATAACCACTTTTTTCTATATTATTTCTTGATAATTTTCTTTTTAGCGAGTATAGTTTAAATTCTAACAAATTGTTCTTACTACAGACAATGAGAGAATAAACTCGATACCTACATGCCTGACACCTTCCCCCCAAAAGAAGAGGGAAGGGACTCACTCTATACCCAAGGATACATCTCCACTGACAACTATTTGGCTTTGAGGAAAGGAAAAGGTACAAATATGCAGTGAAGGTGTTAAAACGATTGGTTCAAAAGCCATAACCGAAGCTTTAAGTTTAGTCAATCAGACCACAGTAGTAAGCCAAAACTTGAAATTCATGGTATGTATTTGCCACTGGAGCATCCTCTCCTTTCTCCTGAAATGGTCCGTTCTGACTTTATTATTCTGTTAGTCACCATCCAGAAGCATCGATGATCTATCTGTCCTTAAAGAGGAAGATGACCATAATCCCATTTGCTCTCCTCTCTAGAAATATGAATGCAAATGCTGGGAATTATTACAGGGATCATAAAGGAAAGGAACAGAGGAAAGAGAAAAGATGGCAATACTAATTGCCAGTCACATTTTTATTTATTTATTCATTTATTTTATTTTTGGCTGCGTTGGGTCTTCGTTGCTGTGCACGGGCTTTCTCTAGTTGTGGTGAGTGAGGGCTACTCTTCGTTGTGGTGCGCGGGCTTCTCATTGCGGTGGCTTCTCTTGCTGTGGAGCACAGGCTCTGGGCACGCGGGCTTCAGTAGTTGTGGCACGTGGGCTCAGTAGTTATGGCTCACGGGCTCTAGAGCGCAGGCTCAGTAGTTGTGGTGCACAGGCTTAGTTGCTCTGCGGTATGTGGGATCATCCCGGACCAGGGCTCGAACCCGTGTCCCCTGCATTGGCAGGCAGATTCTTAAGCACTGCACCACCAGGGAAGCCCAGTCACATTTTTAGCAGTCAAATTTTTACCAGACAACTCTCTAAAAGTTTTAAAATGCTTCTAATCAGGTAGCAATGGGAGAGAGATTACTATTCTTCCTACCTAATTCTGGATGAAAGGCATTGGTGAGATTGATCAGGAAAGCGGTATGCAGAGGGGCAAGGTGAGACCACTTTATACATGAAGCTAGCAATAATGACAAATCTGAGATAGAGGTCTGGGTATAGAGAAAGGTTAAAATAGAAAGCTCTTTTCATTAATGATTTTGCACCTTGAAAAAGTGACTTCTATCTCCAACCCTCCCATAAATCTCTGGCTAAAAACATATATATATATATTTTTTTCCAGCATCACCACATTTCTTTCCTGGGCCTCTGTATAATTTCCTGATACAGCCCATGCTTTTCACAGAACTGGGAAGAGTCCATTTATTTTATAACTGAGGCTCAGAGAAGTTAAGTAACTTGTCCAAGTCCACACAGCCTATAGTGGTAAAACTGAGACCCTGTCTCCCAGATCAGTGCCTATTCTAAAATTCCTCTTTATTCTTCTGTTAGGTTTCACTCCACAAATTGAAAGAAAACAACCCACTATTTTCAGAGCTTAGGTGTTTTTAAAGGGCCACAAAAGGAGAGAGGAAAAATGAAGGGGGGAGGGTAAGGAGAATTGCATGTCACATATCAAAGGCCAGAAAGAGAAAGGTCTGAAAAGCCTTTTGGAATTTCCCTCCCATAGCTTACACAGGGCAGGGTCAAGGGGTCTCTGAGCTGCTTCTTTCTTTCTTTCTCTCTCCCTCTCTTTCTCTCTCTCCTTTCCTCCCCTTTCCCTTTCCCCCTTCCCTCCTTCCTTTCTTTTTTTCTTTTTCTCTTTCATTGGCGAGATATCCTTTAAGGGCTTGTTCCCAAATCTAGTCACAGAGTATGGCAAAGCCCAGAGTGCGGGTAAAAGGTGCCAGGCTCATTTTCTCTTCACAGATTGCGTGGTTTGTTTTTTACGCAGAACAAGTATGACATTAGTATTCTTTGGCAAAGACAAGAAATATGCTTTAAGACAATGATACTCCTTCCTCTACCCTGGCGTGGCAGCGATTTTGCTTTCAATAAACTTGATTAGGTAATTTGTCGCAGCATAAGGCAAATCAAACCAGAGCCATTATTGAAAGTATAAGCATGCCTTTTTAGTGGGTCATTTATTATTACAAGTGCCTACCCAACACTATACTGGATGTTGAAGGACTGAAGGGTAGGGGAAGGAGGTCCAAGAGAAATGAAAAATTTAAAGAAACGAAAACACAGGAAAACAATATAAAGTCATATGACAAAAACAACATTAGTGGTCCTCTAAGCCAGTGATCCCCCAGAAGTCCTTGGGACTGCACTGTTAAGGCATGGTTGTCCATTATACGGCTACATCTGTTCATCTGTCTCTGACATGAACTGATGATGGACACCTGACGGTTCTAGTTAGTGTCTCCCTGAAAACATCACCATTCATCCTCTGGTGACTTACTTTTGCAGTGGCAAACTAGTAGGGCATTTTGGTGGAGTAAGGAAATTTCTTGACTCATGGAAATGGTTTCTACTCACCTAAAGAATTTGGGAACCACTGATAAACTGAAAATGGATTTATAATGTAATATCATATAATGTAATTGTTGAAAGCTAAGCAAAGAGTGATCACTTATTATGGATCTTTAGGTAAACTGTTTCATAAAAATCTTGGGTGAATGCATATATGTCTTCAAAAAGTTCCAGAAAGTAATACACTGTTTATTGTGAAAGGAGAAACCCACAAAACCATCCAATTTTCATCTTCAAGGTGTGGGGTCCTGGGAAATATGCTCATATTAAGATGGATAAGTGATCAAATATGTGAAATCTAATTATTTATGTTCTAAAATATTTATACTTTAAACCACATGCTTTAGGGAAATTTGATGACATAAAAATCAAAGATCTCTTTTCTTTCTTGCCTTATCTCATTTACATTAGATTTGATTTCAAAATTTCAGGACCATCTCTTTTGCATAATTCTTGATCTGTCTGCAAAATGCAATTATTCTTCCAAGCAGGGGTAGGCAGGGACTGGGAAACCTCCAGAGGCTTTTTCCCACCTCACACGAGTGCTTCATCCCAAACTTTGTAAATTGGGAGTGATGTTTAGCAAAGGTCATCTCCAACCTGTGATGGGGCAGTAAGGGGAAGACAAAAGGCCCTTCTTAGCCCAGGCAACGTTTTCCCATTATTCTTGGATGGTTTGGTTCTCTCAACCCTCAGAAAAACTGCTTGGCCAAGACAGGAAAAAAAACATCTGTTTCAAAGAAAGTCACTGGCCTTGCTTCTTTGCTCAATTGTCCAATCTGTTCTCACATAAAAGCAGTAGTTCTCAACTTATTTTTCTGCTTCCACTGTTCCCAGGCACAAAACACAGCCATCATTATCCCTTCTCTTTGCTCCAGAAGATGCTGACCTGCTCCCTTTAGGGGAGCTTCTCCATTCCCCAGCCTTTCCAAAATCATTGGTTTACAGAAACTATTAAATACAAAAATGAGGACTGCCCAAAGCTGTCTGAAGGAAGGTGGGTAAACATGTTCTACCATGCAAAATTGTGGGGAAGGAAAAGAAAGTTCTTGAGAAAGGAATTAAGTGTGGACTATGGTAAAAAAAAAAAAAAAAAAAAGACTGAAGGAATCAGATATCTTGGCTCCCACACTTTAGAACTATGTGAAAACTTACCTTTTGTGAACCTCAGTTTCTTCAGATGTAATATAGGGACAATATACCTATTTCTAGGTGGTTAGGAGAAATTATTGAAAATGAAAATGGAAGCAATTTTAAAGTATACTATACACCATGGGTTTTGTTCTCTTTTAGATTTTCCTTACCCTCCCTCGGAACATAAACCAGTCAAATAACCCAACCCTTCTCCAAAGATATGTGCTTCAAAGTTGCCAGCCTGAAGTCATCAGACCTCAGAAAAAGTCAGTTTGCAAAAAAAAAAAAAAAAAAAAAAAAAGGAAGTACTATTAAGGTAAGTAGGAGGGAACCTAAACTTGAATCTTACATTAATTCGACCTGCATCTTCATGGAAGAATTAGCCCTAAATCCTGTAAATTGTTGATGTCCGCAAATTTCCAAAGCTAAATTGATTCTAAGCAGAAGAGTTGTAGTCTTTTCTACATCAGAAGAGATTTGCATTTTTTATCACCAATTGCTTTACCATGAACTTTCCAAATGTCCCAGTGTTTTTCAGAGCCACCAATAATATCTTAGAAATATTACAACTGGTGTATCAGTTTGAAGATTATCAAGGATGACTCCGCACTCTGAGTTTTTCTTGTGCTTCTGCATCATTTCATACATAGTTTCATTTTACCAATACGCTGTGATCTCCTGGCATCTTATTCATGGTTGTATCCCTGCTGTTGCCTGACACATAGTGGCCCTCAATAAATATTTGTTGAATGAATGACCCTTAATATTCTTCCTGAAAATCCTACAATGTTTTGATTCTAATTGAGTTTCTGTAAGTACTTATAACTTCTCTTTTGGCTTATGAGGTTTTGGGGGGGTGACATTTTAGGGAAAGGGCTTTTATTTTTCCCTTAAAGTTTATTTGGCTTACCTAAAGTCCTCAGGACACTTTTCTTTTGTATTTTCATGAGGCTTTTTTGATAGTGTACTGACAGTGCAGACTAATGGTCTAGTTAAAAGATTGAAGATTTACACTGGGTGAGGCTCTGTGCTTCTTAAACCTCCATAACCAGCTATCAGCCAGCAAAATGGTACTTACAATTCCTGACGTCCAAGGTCTTCTGTCTGATGCCGCTGTTCTCCTTCTCCAGATTGAACTGAAAAAGAAAATATATTACATATAAAATATATTTTATATATTTTGGTTAATATATAATTAACCAAAATGCCCAAATCTGTGTTCATATGAGATGTAGCTTAAAATTACAAGTGATAGCCTTAATGTTGTTTGGCTTACCTGAAATGCGATGTCAGACACTATGAAGCAAGTTTTCTTTTGAACTTGTCAACCCAATTTCCCCACTACCACACCACTAAGTCTTCCTTCCCCAAGCAATGCAAATATCAGATGGGACAAGAATCATGGTGGCATCTTATTCAACACGGTACCTCCTCGCCTTTAGCAATCATTGAACAAATGAGCTACCACTGGTGGCCACAGCGGCATGCTTGTTAGTAAGCAGCAGGCCAAGAGCCGCGTTAGCAGAGGCTGGAGCCGAGGCATTGCCTCCCTCCCCCAGAGTCTAGTTATTTTGAAAAATCATTAAAAAGGGAAGTGATCCCGGTTTTTGCCTTAATCTTTCATGGTCCTCACATAGGAGCCAAGCGGCCAAATTGTCTTCTCTATTGTTTGGCCGATACTGAGAGCGAAGCAAAGTACCATTGAAAACCGGGCCCTGTGCACGGTTCTTACCCCCAATTCTTTATTATTAGTGTGGAATAATTCCTTCTAGGAGAAAAGATACGAAGTCGCCTTAATTCCAAAAGGCCGAGTACTTTATTAGCATGGAAGTCACTTTCTTGCTATAAAGCTGCATCTAAGCAGGCATAGTTTGGGGGTTTTCTCTGTAAATGGTTAACTAAACTCCTGCCACCGCTGCTTCCAGTGGAGAAGAGGTGGCTAGGGTCAGGGTGCTGCCCGGGCCGCCACCGCAGGTGACACCTCCCACCTCTCCAGTCCCTACCCTCTGCTGGCGGGCCGTGAGGAAGAGGGCAGGGGCGAGGCCTGACCCCACTCCTCCTTCCACACCCCGAGTCCCACACCCTGTCCCCTTCCCTCCCAAACGCCCGCCAGTTCCCGGCCGGGACCCTAAAGGGTGAAGAAACCCGCAGTGGGCATCGAGGCGGGGAGCGCGCTGCCTCCGCCCGGGTCACCCAGGGAGGGCGAGGGGCTAGCCTGGGGAGCCCTGGCCGGGCCGGGCGCAGACATACCTGGCGGCGTGGGTGGGGTCCGGTGGGCCCTGGCCCCTCTTCCCTGAAGACGACCACCAGCGGCGGGCGGCTGCCCTGGGTTCAGCGCTGGCCAACGCGACCCCTCCGGACCGGCCCCGGGCAGAGCCTCTGCAGTGCAGGGCCAGCGCGAGCCGTGCCGTTGCCTGGCAACCGGCCAGCCCGATTTAAAGGGACCCGCGCGCCGCTGCCCAGAGCGCCGGGCCGGGCGCTGCCTGGCGATCGTCACAGCCCGCGCGAGCACTGAGCATGCCCGGTGGGGCGGGCGCCGCGGCGGCTTCAGCCTGCACGAAAGTCGAGCTCGAAGATGAAGAGAGCTGAGTCAGGGCGGGAAGGGTCGAGAAACTGCGAGGCAGCCCCACCCATGGTGGGCTTATTACGGAGGGTCTGGGTGACTCACAAATCCACCTGGACACTGCGATTGTGGGGGAGGAGGGAGTGACACAGGGATAATCCCTAGGCCTGCAGTTTAGTAACGTGACATGGAGGACGGTTAGCTCCGGAAGGTAGCCTGGATTTGGTTCAGGGTCCTTGACAATATGGGAATTGCACCCCGCCCCCCGCCCGTCCGCACAATGGTCTGGCCAGAATTTCTGCCTCTGATCGACTTTCTAAGGGCGTGTGACAGGAGAGCATGTCCCCCCGTCGTGCCCCTATGGGAGACTGGGCTTGTACCCCGGGTAGCCCACGGTTTCCTCATGCATCACTCAGGAATTTCTCTAAACCACTCTTGCACCTATTTGACTTTAAAACCTACTGCAGGCAACTAGTCCTACACTACCGGCAGTGTAAAGTGGTTTCCTTTGATCAGTCCCCAAACTACTCTGTTCCAGCTTCAAAGGTTGCTCACAACTTCCAGGATTTGGTTGGGGGTACAAACCCACGTCCTTCATTTCAGTCCTACTATTTTGTTAAATAAATAAGCGACCTTCTCAGACTTTGATTAGCCTGGTTGCCCAATGATTATTCTTCCGTCATCAAATTGGCCACACACACTGACAACACACCTTGGCTATATTCTAACAGGGACCCAGCCTGGGCTTGACCTAAAGATGGCCCTCACAAAGATTGTAGGGCCTGAAACAGAGAGGGTCTGGAGTGTCCAAAATAGTAATCATAGTGACTTTTAGGAAAGCTGGTATTTTCTAGGAAGCATGAAGGTGAAAGGAAACACTGGCTCTGGAATCTCAGGTGAAGGGAGGTTTATGCACATCTAAAAAGCGGCAGTCTAATTTTTCAAGACCTAGCAAGGGGGTGACTTAGAAACAAGACCAGGATACATTTCAAAACTTCAAAACTTCTTGGGAACCGGATCTAACAGGTGTTTGGTGGCTGGCAAGGTTGCATTCAGGTGCCTGGGGGCCTGGTTCTCAGTCTCCTTTTCCTCCTTAGAGAACCAGTGTCAACAAAGTTTGGAGGAAGGAAGAAGCCTAATGTCAACATGGATTTTGTTATGGACCACATCAGAATTAGTCTGTGGGATTCTGACAAAACTACTTTCCTCAACATTAAGTCTCTAAATTGCCTTGCATTTATCATGTCTATTTTAATCCTTTTAAAAGGGTTACATTTATTTTTGCTTGATATAAGATCCCTTATTAATGTAATAAAGGAATCTTTCCTAATTGCTCTGTGCCTCAGTTTCCCTGTTTGTACAATAGGAGTAATAATTGAACCTAACTCATAGGAATGTTGTGAGGATTGAGTGAGTTAATATTTTTAAAACCCTTAGAGTAGGGACTTCCCTGGTGGCGCAGCGGTTAAGAATCCGCCTGCCAATGCCGGGGACATGGGTTCGAGCCCTGGTCCCGGAACATCCCATATGCCACGGAGCAACTAAGCCCGGGCGCTATAAGTACTGAGCCTGTGCTCTATAGCCGGGAGCCACAACTACTGAGACAGTGTGCCACAACTACTGAAGCCCGTGCACTCTATGGCCCATGCTCTGGAACGAGAGAAGCCACCACAATGAGAAGCCCGCGCACCGCAACGAAGAGTAGCCCCTGCTCGCCACAACTAGAGAAAGCCCGCATGCAGCAACAAAGACCCAACGCAGCCCAAACAAGCAAACAAAAAACCTTAGAGTAATGCCTGACACATAGCAAACCCTATATAAATGTTTCTATTACCGTTAGTATTAGTATTACCTTGTCTTATACATTCATTAACCCTCCTAAAATATAAACACACTGATGGAGGGTAATTCCACAGAGGTCCACTGGTTAGGACTCTGCGCTTCCACTGTGGGGGGCCCAGGTTCAATCCTAGGTTGGGGAACGAAGTTCCCACAGCCAAAAAGAAAAGCAAAAACGCACTGACGGTGACAACTCAGGTGATGGTGATAATTGCGTTCTGGGAAGTGGAGTCCAAAGTCTTGAGATTTAGAATTCCAAACCTTTATTTTCGGTAGAGTCCCAGACTCCCATCAGGCAAGCCCACTCCACTTCCATATCCCTGAAAAAATGCACAAAGGGTTACTTTGGTCTTGCATAATAAATTACATTCTATTTTTAAATATGGTGGGTCACTCCTTCATGTACTCAAGTATCAAATGGCAGAGAGTAAACAACAGTGAGGACAGAGAGTTTTGTTATTCCAAGCTACTGCAGACTTGGAGATAGGTTTTCAAAAATGGAAGACAGAAAACAGTTTACTACCCTCTGGGACCTTTATCAATACCAAAGCAACAAGGCACTTGATAGTAATAGAATCATACACTCATACAATGGAACCCAAGCTTCTTGTTTTACCAAGTAGGATATTGAGACCCAGGCAAGTAATGTGATTTACCCTTTGATCACACAGCAAAATAAGCTTCTTTTTGATTTCCCTGGCAAACGATCCCTGCTTGAGTAGCCTCAAGCCTGGGATATTTGGGACAATGAGAAAATACACATTTATAGGTATATGTGTCATGCTGATAAATATTTTTTCTATAAATTTATTTGTTTTTGGCTGTGTTGGGTCTTTGTTGCTGTGCGCCGGCTTTCTCCAGTTGCAGCAAGCAGGGGCTACTCTTCATTGCGGTGCACGGGCTTCTCATTGCGGTGGCTTCTCTTGTTGCGGAGCATGGGCTCTAGGCACGCAGGCTTCAGTAGTTGTGGCACGTGGGCTCAGTAGTTGTGGCTCGCAGACTCTAGAGCGCAGGCTCAGTAGTTGTGGTGCACGGGCTCAGTAGTTGTGGTTCGCGGGCTCTAGAGCAAGGCTCAGTAGTTGTGGCGCACGGGCTTAGTTGCTCCGCAGCACGTGGAATCTTCCTGGACCAGGGCTCGAACCCGTGCCCCCTGCATTGGCAGGCAGATTCTTAACCACTGCACCACCAGGGAAGCCCTCATGTTGATAACTATTTAAATTATTCATGCAGATAATAATAACTAACATTTCTCACACTTCACATCCTGTACATGAGAATATTCTGTTGGCTGTACCTTCATAATGTATTCAGAATCTGATGGCTTCTCACTGTCTCTACTATCACCACTCTGATCCTGACCCCTGTCATCTCTTGACTGGACTATGAAAACTAGCCTCCTAACTGCTTCTACCCTTGCCCTGTATTAGTTTCCTAGGGCTGCTGTATCAAAGTATCACAAACCAGGGGTGGGGGCTTAAAACAACAGACACTTATTCTCTCACAGTTCTAGAAGCTAGAAGTCTGAAATCAAGGTGTCGTCAGGGTTGATTCCTTCTGGAGCCTCTGAGGGACAATCTGTCTCTCCTAACTTCTGGGGGTTGCCAGCAATCTGTGGCCTTCCCTGGCTTGTAGACACATCACTCCAATCTCTGCCTCTGTCTTCTCATGGTGTTCTCCCTATGTGACTGTGTGTCTTCACAGAGCTGTTTTCCCTCTGTGGGTGTCTGTGCCCAAATTCCCCTCCTCTTATAAGGACATTAGTTACTGGATTTAGGGCCCACTTTAATCCAATATGACCTCATCTTAACTTGATTACATCTGCAAAAACCCTATTTCTAACAAGAGCACATTCATAGGTACAGGGGCGGGTAAGGACTTGAGCGTATCTTTTGGGGGGGGGACACAATTCAACCCACAACCCCCCACCATCTATTCTCCACACAGATCCAGAGAGACTGTTATAAACTATTAAGTCAGATCATGTTACCAATCTGCTCAAAAGCCTACAAAGGCTCTCAATTTGACTTGTAGTAAAAAACAAAATCCTTATAACAGCCTACAAGGCCCCACAGGATTTGCATGGAGAATCCCCGTACCCTCTTTTTCACTCCTCCCCATACAATACCTCTTTGAACTCCTCTCCTGCCACTTTGTCCCTTGATGACTCTACTCCATCAGTACTGGCTGCCTTGCTGTTCCTAGAACACCCAGGCACCCTCCTACCATAAGGGACTTAGCTACCTGTTCCCTCTCCTTGAATGCTCTTTGAAAGGTACATGATATCCACATATCTTAATTCCTTACCTTCCTCAAGTCTTTGTTCAAATCTTAGCTTCTCTGTGAGGCCTACCCCTACCCTTCTATTTAACCTTGTCAACTTTCAACCTCTCCAGCATTCCCACTGCTCCTTATCCTTACTCTACTTTTTAAAAACATAGCACCTATCATTTTCAAAAATACTATACTATGTTGTTTTTCTTCTGTTCTCTCCATCCACCCCCCTTCCAGGCTGCACTACACTATAAGCTCCAAGAGGGCAGGGATCTTTGATTGTTCACTGATATATCCTAAGCACCAAATAAAGTGCCTGGCACATGGTAGGCACTGAACAAATATTTGTTCAATAGATGAATGAATGAATGGAGCTCATACCTTGTGCCAGGAGTGATTCCTTTAACTTTCATAAAGTACCATTATTACCTATATTTTTGGATGAGAAAACTGAGCCACAAAAAGATTAAGTAACTTGCCTAAGGTCCCACGGTTAGGGAGTAGCAGAGCTGGGGTTTGAACTCAGGGAGGTCTGGTTTTCAACAACTATGCAGCGCTGACATATAAAGGGCATCTGGCCACAAGTGCCTGGGAGACCCTATATCTCGTGTTCTGACATTCACATTTTGCAATAGCAGGTGATGAACAGTAGCTGTTTCAAACCGTTGACATATCATATGTTGCTGAGATATAGAGTTTGATGTTGTTTGTACATTGCTGCAGACCAGGTGCAGCCAGGAACACTCAGCCAGGTTGACTGCAGCTCATGCCCACCCTCGGCTCTTCATTCTCTTAGGTACTCGGTAAACAGCACAAGTTCCGGAAACTTGTTATCTGGGTTCAAATACCAGCTCTACCACTTAGCTGTTATGGGTCTTTGAACAAATTGCTTAACTCCTCTGTATCCCAGATTCTTTACTGGTAAATGGGGAGTAATTATAGTACCTACTTCACAGTGTGGCTTTGAGGATAAATTAGTTAATATATGTAAAGCAATTATAACTGTGTTTGCACTCAACAAGTTTTAGCCATTGGTAGTAGTAGTCCTGTATAATAAAAGTATCAAATTTTGATCCAGTCTTGCCTGTAATATAGAAGTCATTATACAGGCAAAACTTATTGCTAGTGTTAGAAGTTAGAATAATAGTTATCTTAGGGGAGATAGTGACCGAGAGAGGGCACCAGGCAGGCTTCTGGGGTTTGGGTAATGTTCTATTTCTTGATCTGGGCACTGGTTATATTGATGCTTTTACATGTAAAAATCATGGATTGTACACTTAAGATTTGCAAATTTTTTATGTTTGTGTACCTCAATAAAATTTTGATTCAAAAGCAACTGAATCCAGCCTTATATGACTTTCTTCTAATTTCTCTGTTCTTTTTCTTAAATTTCCCCCAACTCCCATTTATTCAAGCAATGATTGCTGAGTACCTCAACATGCCCGGAATTGGGCTAAATGCTAGAAGCATTCAGGTAGACAAATGTGATAAATGCCGTGATGGTACTATTTATAAAATAAGGATGGGCTCAGATGAAAAAGTGGTCAATCAGATGGGGAAGGGGTTTGAGTCAAGGAAGTCTTAAGTTCCTCAGAAGTTGAACCTCTAAGGTGGGTCTTGAAAGATAAATAGTAGTTCTCCATGCAGACCAAGGAGGTAAAAGCCAAGGAAATAGCATGTGCAAAGGCACAGAAACACAAAACAACATGACAGGTTAGAAAACTTAAGATAATTCAGATTTACTAGAACTTACTGTGCAAGGCAATAGGTGGGAGGAGCTGGAGTGAAAATAAGAGCCCTCAGAAAAAGATAATAAGACTTGTTGGTGAAAGTGATTTTGGTTTAACAATTTAAACTATTTGGAAATCCAAACAGATGCATTCATATAGTTGATTTGCCTTACAAAATCATTCTTGATTTAGGAAACATTTATTGATTTATCTTCAACATATCAGGTAGTATGCTGGGCACTGGACACTCAAAAGTACTGGACACTCAAAAATTAGTAAGATCAACAAACTCCAAGCATAAAAAACATAAAGAAAACTACACCAAGGCATGTGACAATCAAATTGCTTAAAACCAGTGATACAGAAAAGTTTAAAAGCAGCCAGAGAAAAAAGACATATTATATACTGAGGATAGGAGATTTCTCATCAGAAACAATACAAGCCAGAAGACAGTGGGACAACACCTTTAAGGTGGTGCAAGAAAAATAAGTCAACCTAGATTTCGTTCCTCAGTAAATACATCTTTCAAAGCAAAAGCAAATAAAGACTTTTTCAGATATTAAAAAAGCTGAAAGATCTCATCACCAGAAGACCTGAACTCCAAGAAATGTTAAAGGAAGTCCTTCAGTCCTGATAGAGGATGAAAATCTGGACCTACACAAAGGCTGCAGTGCCCCAGAAATAGTAAATATATAGGTACATATAAAGACTTCTTATTCGAGTCTCTTTAGAGATATTCAACTGCCTAAAGCAAAAATTATCAACATTTTGTGGGTTTATAACATATGTAAAAGTAAAACGTATGACAAAAATAGCACAGATGATGGAGGGAAGAAATGGAAGCATATCGCAAGGTACTATATGTGAGTGTTATACAGTATATCACTTGAAGGTAGACTCTAATAAGTGAAGTGTGTATACAGATAGTTCTCATTTTGCTTGGTTTCAATATGCACAAATTTCAGTTCATTAAATAACACCAGTCTCCCAAAAACATGGTTCAAATTTTAATTACCACAGTATATTAACTGTAATTGCATAGTTACAGACTTTGCTGCTAGCTCTTCAATCCATACACAACTATGTAACTAACAGATGTGCATCATGATCAGTAATCAATCACATCACTTTGTTCAAAGTTTGCTGGTAATTGGTCGCTTCACAGCTGTATTCATTTCACGCACAGACAGCAAAGTGTGTAGTTATGTTGATTCCATGAATCCCAGTGATAAATCCAAGTGACATTTTACTAAAACGGATAACAAAAAGAGAGAATTGGCCAACAATTCATTTACATGTGAACATCCAATTTTTCTGACACCATTTGTTAAAGAGATTATTCTTTTCCTGCTGAATGTCTTGGCACCGTTGTCAAAAATCAGTTGACTGTTGGCAGGGGAGGGATAATTTAGGATTATGGGATCAACAGATACACACCACTATATAAAAAATAGATAAACAACAAAGGATTTACTGTATAGTGCAGGGAACTATATTCAATATCTTGTAATAGTGTATAATGGAAAAGAATCTGAAAAAAATATATACATATATATAAACTGAATCACTTTGCTATACACCTGAAACTAACACAATATTGTAAACCAACTATACTTCAATTAAAAAATAAATTTAAAAAATAAATTGACTATAAATTTGAGGGTTTATTTCTGCATTCTCCATTGTATCCCATTGATCTATATGTCTACCTTTGTACCAGTACCACACTGTCTTGATTACTGCAGTGCTGCAATAAGTTTTGAAATTGGGATACATGAATCCTTCAACTTTGTTCTTCTATTTCAAGGTTGTTTTGGCTGTTTTGATCTCCTTGAATTTCCATATGAATTTTAGGGTCAACTTGTCAATTTCTGTAAAGAAGCCAGCTGAGATTTTCATAGGAATTGCCTTGAATCTGGAGATCGAGTTGGGTTGCGTACTATTTTAGGATATATACGTTTCCCATTCATTTCCTTTCAACTTTTCTGATTTCTTATGTTTTTTGATATGTCTCAGTAAATAACTTAACTGGTTTTATGTTTCTTAAGACCAGTCTGACAATCTTGGCTCAGTTTAGCTACTTGAATATTTGGGTTAACTCTATAGCCTTATTTTTGTTCTGTTAAGTTCCTCTTTTCCACTTTTCTTTCCCTTCTTTCTCACCTTCTTTTATTCCACAGTTTCCTTATCTTTCAATTTCAAGATTACGCCCTCTGATTTTATTTTTAAATAGTTATCCATTCCTGAGACTGCAATATGAAAACTTACAAAAATTTGGAACTAATTTATACTCTTCTGACAACAAAAGAAACTTTAAATACTAGGTTCATTTACTGCTCCCTCTCAGTTTGTGTTGGTATTATATTTTAATTCTATATATTTATATACTTTAACCCTCTAAGACTTAATTACTTTCTAAAGTAATTAAGTTACTATTTATTTAATATTAATTAGTATTAATATTAAATATTTATTTAGATTTATTCATATATTTTCACTTGCTTTGCTCTGTTCTCCTTTCTGAATCTCTGGCATCTGCAACAAATATTATTCTACATTTGGAATTTCCTTTAATGGGGTTCTACTGGTGGCAGTTCCTCTCATTATATTTCACTCTCTTGCTTGAAAGATACTTTTGCAAGGCATACACTTGTAGATTGATAGTTCTTTTCCATTGGCACATTAAAGCTATAATTCGATAGTCAATTGACTGCACTGTTGCTGTTGGGAATCAGCTGTCAGTTAGCTGTCTAGTGTCTCTCCTTTCTTTGAAAGTAATCTGTGTCTTTTCTCTGGCTGCTCTACTCCGGTGTCTCTGCTCAGTTCTGAAAAGCTCTCAGCTATTGCCTCTCTCGACTCTCCTTCTAGAACTCTGATTAAGTGTATACTTCAGACCTGAGTCTATCATTCTAAATTCCAAGTTTCTTGTTTGCTTTCTTTTATCTTTTTTTTTGTCAGAACAAAAGCTTTATTATACATCTTGGTTTGAAACTTATCAAACAATAGCAAAGCCTGCCTACAAGATCATTTTCTAGCCTCTTTCATATATTCCACCTCTTTGCCTCTCTGTTCTGATTTCTGAATAATTTCTTTTCTTAAAAAATTTGAGATATTATTGACATATGACATTATATTAGTTTCAGGTGTACATCAAAGTGATTTGATACTTGTATATATTGTGAAATGATCAGCACGATGATTCTAGTTAACATCTTTCATCACCACACAGTTACACTGTTTTTCTTGTGAGAACTTTTAAGATTTATTGTCTTATAAATAATTTCTTCTGAAATGTCTTCCAATCCACTAATTCTCTAATTAATTGTGTCTAAATTGCTGTTAATCTCTTCAATTTATTGAGTTCCTAATTTCAATCATGATTTTTTTCTTTCTTTCTGAAGTTCAATGAAATTGTTTTTCAAATATGGTCATTCTTTAGCATTTCTTGTTTCCCACACACATGTTTACTTCTTTAAACATAGTAAGTATACCTCTTCATATTCTGTGTTTAATAATTCCCAGATCTAAATTATCTCCACATATGGCTCTGCTGTCTGTTACTTTTTGCTAATTCTCACTTATGGTAATTCAATTCCTTGTTTGATTATTAACTTTTTTTGTGAGCTGCTCACTTTCCTTACAAAATAATTTGAACAAATTCTTTGAGATCTAGGACAAAGGTGAATTTCTTCACAAAGGATCTATGTTTGCTTTTGCTAAGTGTCTGGGAATATTAACAGGCCAGAATCACTTTAAATTTATGACTAGAGATGTCTTGAGTCACCCCAGCAGTGTGATTTGGGGCTGCATGATGACAGCTTCTCGGCCAATTTTTTCCTCCTTGTCCTGCTTGGCACCACCAAGAAAATATTCTTTTGTAGTCCCTGGGGGAGTGGGCGGGAAAGCAAGTTAAGTTCTCCTTTACTGAGGATTTATTCCTTTGGGGAAGAAATCCAG
This sequence comes from Phocoena phocoena, assembly GCF_963924675.1. Classification (NCBI taxonomy): domain Eukaryota; kingdom Metazoa; phylum Chordata; class Mammalia; order Artiodactyla; family Phocoenidae; genus Phocoena; species Phocoena phocoena. The sequence continues at coordinate 113,250,581 of NC_089240.1, read as the reverse complement.
TTTAATAGGAAAAGGACTTCTATTAGACTGTTCACCTTTAATTGGTCTCTGGGCTTGTGTCTTTTACCCCTATGTTTTGAATGGCTTTTGGGAAGTTGAAATCCTCAAACACCCAAATTCCTCAATTGTTTTCAGGACAAAACTGATTTCATTACTTCACTTCTCTATGTTCTCACATTCTTGGAGGTTTTAGCCTGATAATTCCTTACCTTACAGACCTTCAAGGCTTTTCAGTAGATGTTTTCTTATCTATGAACCGTACTTTTTGTTGTTCTCAGCAGTGATGACATGCCAGAAACAGAAAGCCTATACTGCCTCTTTGGCCCACTTCAACATAGCTTCTGGATTCACTAAAACTTTTACAGAGGTCAGAAAAGATCACTAAGCTGCCATATCGATTTGACATACTTTTCCCTCCTATTGAATTCAACCTCTCCAGTTTCTGACACACCTGATTATATTACTTCCCACTTAGAACCAGTTTCTGCTTCCACAACACCTCACTTTCCTATACAGCTCCTCAATGACCACTCCTCAGGGCTCACATCTGGCTCTTCTCATTTCTGCATTTCCTCTGCCACCATTCTGCCTTCACCTACTAACATCTATCTCTTATATTACTTCAATAGCCTCCTCGTGATGTCCTCTGCCAACTCTTCAACCAATTCATTCTCAGCAACCAGAGTGATCTTTTAAAAAGGAAAATTATTGGGAGCTTGGGATTAACATACACATACTACTATATATAAAATAAATAACCAACAAGGACCTACTGTATAGCACAAGGAACTCTACTCTATTTTCTGTAATAACCTGCACAGGAAATGAACCTGAAAAAGAATGAATATATGTATATTATGAATATATGTATAACTGAATCACTATGCTGTACACCTGAAACTAACATAACATTGTAAATCAACTATACTCCAATAAAATTTTTAAAAGATAAAGTTCTTTGAGGGGGACTTCCCTGGCGGTCCATTGGTTAGGACTCCATGCTCCCACTGTTGCGGGGTGTGGGTTCGATCCCCGGTTGGGGAACTAAGATCCCACGTGCTGCATGGCATGGCCAAAAAAGAAAAAAAAAAAAGAAGGGACTGTAGAAAAAATAAAGTTCTTTGAGAGCAAAATAAAAAAATAAAAATGAAAATTAAATCATTTTACCTGGGTCAAACCATTCAAAGTACTGCATTTGAACTTTAGATAAATTCCTAACTATTTACCATTACAGACAACCACAAACTCTGTATGATCTAACTTCTGCCTATATATCCCTAATGTCCCCTCATATAATGCCATAGACAAACGGATGTTTTTGTCAGCTCCTCAAACATGTCAAACTCTCTCTCACCTCTGGTTCTTGACAATTGCTGTTCCCTCTTCCTGGAATATTGTTTCCATGCTTTTGACATGACTAACTCCTATTCATACATCATTATCTCACCTTAACTGTTACTTTCTCAGAGACTTTTCCTGACCACCTGATCCAATGGCATCCTGTCCTTTTCCCTTAGAAAATTTATCCTAATTTGCAATTAAATATTTATTGTAGGTTTATTTATTTAAGGTCTGTTTCCCCAATTATCTTTAAATGTCAAGAAGGTGGAGGCCTTACTTGCTATCTTCCCACTCTATGCCCAGGACTTAGCACAGTGTTTAGCACAAGAAGCATATGTTAAATGATTGATTTATTTCCCCTTAAGCAGACCTACATGAATAGTATAATTATAACTAAAAATTACATGTTGAACACAGAATTAGAACCAAGGGGTATGAGTTAGATGAGCGGTTCCCAATCTTTTTGGCACCAGGGACAGGTTTTGTGGAAGACAATTTTTCCACGGATGGTGGGGGGGACAGTTCAAGCGGTAATGCGAGTGATGGCTTAGGTGGTAATGTGAGAGATGGGGAGCAATGGGGAACGGCAGATGAAGCTATGCTTGCCCTCCCGCCACTCACCTCCTGCTATGTGGCCTGGTTCCTAACAGGCCTCAGACGGTAGGGTTGGGGAACCCTGAGTTAGATGACAATAATACTCCTAGAAATCAGGCTAAAATAAGATACATCTGTGACTAGACCCATAATGCTTAAAGCCAGGTAGCCTAGATTACTTTCCCCTGCTTAATATTTAATGGATAAGACCAGCACCTTCCTCAATAACTTAATACATAGCCTTTTATTATTGTTATCTACACTTTAGTTAAAGCAAATGAATAATCATCTACAAATAGCACATATTTGTCATGTTGGCTTGGAATTTTGTTATTTGGAATCCCCCCAAATTTCACACCCCCAAAAGCAAGGGTTTTTGGTCAATGAGTGCTAATAATTTTTTGGTAATTGAAGTATTCACTATGCGGTCATTTAGATAAAATAAAGTTACTTTTCAAGCTCAGGCTATGACTATCAGAGGGAATATTTGAGGGAATTGTTCAAATTTAACGTAATTTACTTATATCCAAAATTTCGTAGAATAAAGCTTCAAGTTTAGAGACTATTGCCATCTTAACAATATTAAGTCTTCCAATTCATGAACATGGAGTTCTTTTCATTTATTTGGGTCTTTCATTTCTTTCCATAATATTTTGTAGTTTCCAGTCTTGCACTTCTTTCATGTTAAATTTATTCATAAGTGTTTTATTCTTTTTAGTGCTATTGTAAATAGGATTATTTTCTTAATATCATTTCTGGACTGTTCTTCACTAGTGTATAGAAATACAAGTGATTTTTGTATACTGATATTGTATCCTGCTACCTTGCTATACTGGTTTATAAGCTCTAAGATGTTGTGTGTGTGTGTGTGTGTGTGTGTGTGAATTCTTCAGGATTTTCTATATAAAAGATAAATTTATAATTTAAAAATTCCCCCCAAAGAAATATTCAGACCCAGATAATTTTACTGGAGAATTCTACCAAATGTTTAAAGATTTAACTCCAGTTTTGCACAATCCCATCCAGAAAATAGAAGGGGAGGGAACACTTCCCAATTCATTTTGTGAAACTAGTATTACCTCTGCTACCGCTCCAGTGGGGAGGGGAAGGAGCCAGGACTGGCAAGTCCAAGCTGTCCATGTGGTCTCCACTTATACCTTACAGGGGGGAGGGAGGAAGAAGGGACGCTTATTATGGGTCAGCAGAGTGGAAGTCCTGGCTCCTGACTCGGCTTTCTCTGACACTATCCTGGTGGGAGTGTTCCAGCACTTTGTTGCCGCCTGCTTAGTGTGGAATTCTAAGCCAGCTACTGAGCATTTGCTGCTGGAGCTGGGGGTGGGATCACAGATTTTTCTGTGGTGTTTGGCTGGATTAGAGCAGTTCCTGAAAAATGTTTTCTTTCTTTCTAGGCTGCCCCTCTCCTGGCCTTTTGGCTAAAGAGTGCAGCTTTTTACTGGGACTTTTTTGGGTCTGTTCCTCTTGGCATTTCTGGGTTGCCAACTTCTTCATCTCCATGTCTGGGAAAAATGAGGCAATAAAGAAAACCCGGGGAACTCAACACCATGTTATTCCTTGGGGACCAAGGTCCCTAGCCAGTATGGTTTGTCTGTTTCAGTCCAACTTTCAGAGTCTTCTTCTGTTGTACTTGGAGGGAGGAATAGGAAAAAGTATGTCTATACCATATTCCTGGAAGAGGAAGTCTTCTTGATAAGTTTTTTTTTAACAAAGAAACAAAACACTTTAATTCTCGACGTTTTTCATATTTTAAATTACAGTGTACTAGATACATATTCACTTTACTACATTTTCTTTTCTCTATACATTTATAAACAACAGTAAAAGAGTTTTTATATTTTGGTTAAAATTTTCAAGCTCACAGGACTATCGTTACTTTCTCATTATTAAGATCTCTTTGTATAGCTCAGCTTGCGTGGTCATTTTTATAGTCCAGCAGTACCATGCAAAGAGACGACTTCCTGTACTATAAGCCCAAGAAAGCAACCATTAAAATACAACGACAGGGCTTCCCTGGTGGCGCAGTGGTTGAGAGTCCGCCTGCCGACGCAGGGGACACAGGTTCGTGCCCCGGTCCGGGAAGATCCCACATTCCCACATGCCGTGGAGCGGCTAGGCCCGTGAGCCATGGCCGCTGAGCCTGCATGTCCGGAGCCTGTGCTCCGCAACGGTAGGGGCCACAACAGCGAGAGGCCTGCGTACCGCAAAAAAAAAAAAAAAAAAAAACAACTGCAAAGAGTTATAACTAATGTCAACAAAGGAGATAAGAAGTAATAATTAAAAATACTCAATCCAAAGGAAGGCAGAAAAAGGAACAAGAAAGAAATGGGACAAATAGAAGATAAATAGTACAAATGTAGACTTAAACCCAAACATATCAATAATCACATTAAGTATAAATGGTTGATACACCTCAAGATTGTCATATTGAATAACAAAGTTTCAAATATATGTCACTTTCAAGAAACTTTAAATATAAAGACACATAGGATAAAAACAAATGGATGGATAAAGATACTGTGCTAACACTAATCAAAAGAAAGCTGAAAAAAAAAAAAAAGAAAGCTAAAGTGGTTATATTAATATCAGACAAAGTAGATTCTCAGAGTAAAAACTATTACCGGGGTAAAGAATATCACTGCATAATGATAAAACAGTTGATTCTTCTGGATAAGATAAGAAGCCTAAATACTTTTGTGCCTAATATCAGAGCTTCAAATTACATGAAGCATAAACTTATAGAATTGCAAAAAGAAACAGACAAATCCACAATTATAGTTGGAGACTTCAACACCCCTCTCTCAATAATTGATAGGGCAAGTAGACAGAAAGTCATTAAGAATATAGAAAAACTGAACAACATTATTGGCTAATTTGACCTAATTAATATTTACACAAAATTCTACCACTAACAGCAGAATATGTATTGTTTTTAATTACACAGATTGTCCAAGACAAAACATTTTCTGGGCCATAAGATAAGTCCCAATGAATTTAAGAGAATTCAAATAAAACACGTTCTCTGATCACAATGGAATTAAATTAGAAATGAATAACAGCAGGACATCTGGGAAATCTTCAAATACTTGGAAACTAACACACTTCTAAATGACATGTGGGTCAAAGTAGAGCTCAGAAGAATTTTAGAAGTATTTTGAATTGAATGAAAATGAAAACACAACACATAAAATTTTATTATAGGTAGCTAAAGCAGTGCTCAGAGGAAAACTTAAAGCACTCACAAAGAGGGAAGAGATATGGGGATATATGTATATGTATAACTGATTCACTTTGTTATAAAGCAGAAACTAACACACCATTGTAAAGCAATTATACTCAAATTAAAAAAAAAAAAAAGTATGTGGTAGGGGCTTCCCTGCTGGCACGGTGGCTAAGAATCCGCCTGCCAGTGCAGGGGACATGGGTTCGAGCCCTGGTCCGGGAAGACCCCACAGGCCGCGGAGCAACAAAGTCTGTGCGCCACAACTACTGAGCCTGCAAGCCACAACTACTGAGCCCGCATGCCACAACTACTGAAGCCCATGAGCCTAGAGCCTGTGCTCCTCAACAAGAGAACACACCGCAATGAGAAGCACATGCACCGCAAATGAAGAGTAGCCCCCACTCACGGCAACTAGAGAAAGTCCCCGCGCAGCAATGAAGACCCAACGCAGCCAAAACTAAATTAATTAATTTAAATAAATAAATAAATACCTATGTTATAAAAGAAGCCAGTTCTAAGTTCTCAAATCAATGACTTCAAATTCTGCTGTAAAAATCTAGAAAAAGAACAAATGAAACTCAAAGTAAGCTAAAGAAAAGAAATAAAAGTCAAAGTAAAAATAAGTAAAATTTAAAAATATAAAAACAACAGAGAAAATCAATGAAATTGATTCTTCTTTCTGAGAAGACTAATAATACCTATAAACCTCTAGCCAGATTGATCAGCAAAAGAGAGAGGACACAAATTACTAATATGGAATGAGGCAGATGACATCACTATAAAGTCTACAGATATTAAAAAGACAGAAATGGAAAGTTATGAACAACTTTACATCTATAAATTCAATGACTTAGATGAAACGGAGAAAGTCTTTGAAAGAAACTACCTACTAAAACTCAAGAAGAAATACATAACTTGAGTAACTATCTATAAAGAAATTGAACTTATTGAAAAGCCTTCCACACAGAAAACTCCAATCCCAGATAACATTATTCGTGAATTCTACCCAGCATCTAGGAAAGAAATATTAATTTTACACAAACTCTTTTAGAAAATGAAGCTGGGATACCTCCCAATTCATTCTATAAAGACAGTGTTAATCTGAAACCAAAGCTATAAAAAGGAATCACAAGAAATAAAAGCTACAGACCACAATCCCCTATGAGCATAGATACAAAATTTCTTAATAAAATATTAACAAATCAAATAAACTATACAAAAGATAATTCACCAAGTGGGGTTTTTCCTGGGAATGAAAGGTTGGGCTAACATTTGTAAATCAATCAATGTAATTCAGGATATTAAACTAAAAAGGAAAAAAATATGAGCATCACAAGAGACATAGAAAAAGTATTTGACAAAAACCAACGTTCATCTCTGATAAAAAGTCTCACTAAACCAGGAATAGAATGAAACTTCCTCCACCTGATAAAGGGCATCTACTACAGCTGATATCATACTCAGTGGTGAAAAGCTGAATGCTTTTTTTTTTAAGGGCTTCAAATGCTTGGCTTTTTAATTTATTTATTTGTTTGTTTGTTTGTTTGTTTGTTTATTTTTGGCTGTGTTGGGTCTTCATTTCTGTGCGAGGGCTTTCTCTAGTTGTGGCGAGCATGGGCCACTCTTCATCGCAGTGCGCAGACCTCTCACTATCGCGGCCTCTCTTGTTGCGGAGTGCAGGCTCCAGATGCGCAGGCTCAGTAGTTGTGGCTCACGGGCCTAGTTGCTCCGCGGCATGTGGGATCTTCCCAGACCAGGGCTCAACCCATGTCCCCTGCATTAGCAGGCAGATTCTCAACCACTGCGCCACCGGGGAAGCCCAAGCTGAATGCTTCTGCACTAAGATTGGGAGCAAGGTAAGGATGTCTGTCCTCCCCATTTATATTCAATATATCACTAGAGTTTCTAACCAGTGAAACTAGGCAAGAAAAGAAATAACATCTTTCCAGATTGAGAAGAAGTAAAACCAGTTTTATTCTTTGAGACATGATCTTCTGTGTACAAAATCCTATGGAAGCGACAAAAAAATTATTACAACTAATAAGTAAGTTTAGCAAGGTTGTAAGATCAATGTCAATAAAAATCAATTGTATTTCCATATACTAGCAACAAAGGGAAATTGAAATAAATAATATCTTTTATAATAGGATAAATCTGGCAAAAGATGTGAAAGACCTGTACACTGGAAAATATTAAAATTGTTGACAGAAATCAAATAAGACCTACGTTGATGGAGAGATACACTGTGCTCATGGATTCAAAGATTTAACACTTTAGATATCAATTCTCCCCCAAATTGATCCATAGGTTCATCACAATCCCAATCCAAATCCCAGAAGATTTTTTTGGTAAAAATCAATAAGCTGATTATAAAATCCATATGGGATGTATGAATATATATGCACAACTGATTTCTGACAAAGTGCAAATGCAACTCAGTGAAGAAAGGATTGTATTTTCAACAAATGGTACTGGAATATTTTAATATCCATATGCAAAAAAAATAATTTTTATCCATATCTCACATCAAATATATTCACTCGGGCTTCCCTGGTGGTGCAGTGGTTGAGAGTCTGCCTGCCAATGCAGGGCACACGGGTTCGTGCCCCGGTCCGGGAAGATCCCACATGCCGCGGAGCAGCTGGGCCGGTGAGCCATGACCAATGGGGCCTGCGTGTCCGGAGCCTATGCTCCGCAACGGGAGAGGCCACAGCAGTGAGAGGCCCGCGTACCGCAAAAAAAAAAAAAAAACATTCACTCCAAATGTGTCACAGACCTAGTCTAAACTATAGTCTTAAAACTATATAACTTATAAAATAAAATCTTGGAGAAAATCTTTTTTGACCTTAGATGAGGCAAAGATTTCTTGGATATAACACCAAAAGCACATCCATGAAGGAATAAATTTATAAATTGGACTTCATCAACATCTAAAACTTCTGCTCTTCATGGGACCCAGTTCAAGAAATGTAAAAGTAAGGCATTGACTGGAAGAAAATAATCGCAAATCTTGTATCTGATAAAAGACTTGTATACAGAATGTATAGAACTCTTACAGCTCAATAATAAAAAGACAAGTAACCCAATTAAGAAAAAAAAAAGCAGAAGATTTGAATCGACACTTTACCAAAGAAGATATACGTATGGCAAATAAGCACATGGAAAAGATGCTCCACGTCATTAGTCATTAAAGAAATGCAGATTAAAACCACAATGAGGGCTTCCCTGGTGGCGCAGTGGTTGAGAGTCTGCCTGCTGATGCAGGGGACACAGTTTCGTGCCCCGGTCCGGGAAGATCCCACATGCCGCGGAGCAGCTGGGCCCGTGAGCCATGGCCACTGAGCCTGCGCGTCCGGAGCCTGTGCTCCGCAACGGGAGAGGCCACAACAGTAAGAGGCCCGCGTACCGGAAAAAAAAAAAACAAAAAAAAACACAATGAGATATCACTTCACACCTATTAGAATGATTAAAATTAAAAAGACTGATTGTGGGACTTCCCTTGTGGCACAGTGGGTAAGAATCTGCACTCCCAATTCAGGGGGCCTGGGTTCAATCCCTGGTCAGGGAGCTAGATCCTGCCTGCATGTTGCAACTGAGTTCACATGCCACAATTAAGGAGCACACCTGCCGCAACTAAGACCCGGCCCAACCAAATAAATAAATAGATATATAAATATTAATAAAAAGGACTTATTGTACCAAATGTTGGCGAGAATCTGGAAGAACTGGAACTCCTGTACACTGCTGGTGGGAATGTAAAATGATACAAGCACTTTGGAAAGCAATCTGGTAATTTATTATTATTATTATTATTGAGGTATAATTGACAAACCACATTATATGAGTTTCAGGTGTACAACAGAATGATTAAATATTTGTATATATTGCAAAATGATCCCCACAATTAGTCTAGTTAACATCTGTCATCTTACACAGTTACAGAATTTTTTTTCTTGTGATGAGAAATTTTGGCAATTTCTTAAAAAGCTTAATATATACCTACTATATGATCCAACCATTCTACTCCTAGGTATTTATCCAAGAGATATGAAACCATATGTCCATTTCAAAGACTTGTACGTTGGTATTTATAGCAACTTTATTTCTAATAGCCCAAAACTGAAAGCAACTCAAATGTCCTTTCACAGCTGAGTGGATAAACAAATTCTGGAATATTCACACAATGTAACATTATTCAGCCATAAAAAGGAATGAACTTTTGTTACATATAACAACATGGATAGTTTCAAAATAATTATCCTGAATGAAACAAGACAAAATGACTCTGTAATAAATGATTCCATTTATATTAAAATTCTAGAAAAGGCAGACTCGTCTATAGTGACATAAAGCAGGTCAGAGGTTTTCAAGGCATGGGGTGGAGGGAGGAGGGACTACAAAGGGGCACCAGAAACTTTAAGGGGTGATGGATATGTTCATTATCTTGATTGTGGTGATGATTCCATGGGTATATACGGATGGCAATAATTATCAAATGATGTACTTGTAATAGGTACAGCTTGTTTTCTGTCAATTATACCTCAATAAAGCTGTTTAACAAGTATTTTTAAAAGTTGCAACTAGATGAATAAGTTCAGGAGATCTAATGCACTGCATAGTGATAATAGTCAACAACACTGTATTATATATATATTTCAAAGTTGCTAAGAGACTAGATCTTTTTTTCTTTAATATTTTTATTCAGCAGGTTCTTATTAGTTATCGATTTTATACATATCAGTGTATATATGTCAATCTCAATCTCCCAAGTCATACCACCACCACCACCACCACATCCCCCAGCCGCTTTCCCCATTTGGTGTCCATACGTTTGCTCTCTACATCTGTGTCTCAATTCCTGCCCTGCAAACCTGTTCATCTGTACCATTTTTCCAGGTTCCACATATATGCATTAATATACGATATTTGTTTTTCTCTTTCTGACTTACTTCACTCTGTATGACAGTCTCTAGATTCATCCACCTCTCTACAAATGACCCAATTTAGTTCTTTTTATGGCTGACTAATATTCCATTGTATATATGTACCACATCTTCTTTATCCATTCCTCTGTTGACAGGCATTTAGGTCGCTTCCATGACCTGGCTATTGTAAATAGTGCTGCAATGAACATTGGGGTGCATGTGTCTTTTTGAATTATGGTTTCCTCTGGGTATATGCCCAGTAGTGGGATTGCTGGGTCATATGGTAATTCTATTTTTAGTCTTTTAAGGAACCTCCATACTGTTCTCCATAGTGGCTGTATCAATTTACATTCCCACCAAGAGTGAAAGAGGGTTCCCTTTTCACCACACCCTCTCCAGCATTTGTTGTTTGTAGATTTTCTGATGAGGCCCATTCTAACTGGTGTGAGGTGATACCTCATTGTAGTTTTGATTTGTGTTTCTCTAATAAGTAGTGATGTTGAGCAGCTTTTTGTGTGCTTCTTGGCCATCTGTATGTCTTCTTTGGAGAAATGTCTATTTAGGTCTTCTGCCCATTTTTGGATTGGGTTGTTTGTTTCTTTAATATTGAGCTGCATGAGCTGTTTATATATTTTGGAGATTAATCCTTTGTCCGTTGATTCGTTTGCAAATATTTTCCCCCATTATGAGGGTTGTCTTTTCGTCTTGTTTGTAGTTTCTTTTGCTTTGCAAAAGCTTTTAAGTTTCATTATGTCCCATTTGTTTATTTTTCTTTTTATTTTCATTACTCTAGGAGGTGGAACAAAAAAGATCTTGCTGTGATTTATGTCAAAGAGTGTTCTTCCTATGTTTTCCTCTAAGAGTTTTATAGTGTCCAGTCTTACATTTAGGTCTCTAATCCATATTGAGGTTATTTTTGTGTATGGTGTTAGGGAGTGTTCTAATTTCATTCTTTTACATGCAGCTGTCCCGTTTTCCCAGCACCACTTATTCAAGAGAATGTCTTTTCTCGATTGTATATCCTTGCCTCCTTTGTCATAGATTAGTTGACCATAGGTGTGTGGGTTTATCTCTGAGCTTTCTATCATGTTCCATCAATCTATATTTCTGTTTTTGTGCCAGTACCATACTGTCTTGATTACTGTAGCTTTGTAGTATAGTCTGAAGTCAGTGAATCTGATTCCCCTAGCTCGGTTTTGTTCCCTCAAGACTGCTTTGGCTATTTGGGGTCTTTTGTGTCTCCATACAAATTTTAAGATTTTTTTTTTCTAGTTCTGTAAAAAATGCCATTGGTAATTTGATAGGGATTGCATTGAATCTGTAGATTGCTTTGGGTAGTATAGTCATTTTCACAATATTGAATCAGGTTTATTCCTTGATATTTTATTCTTTTTGTTGCAATGGTAAATGGGAGTGTTTCCTTAATTTCTCTTTCATATTTTTCATCATTAGTGTATAGGAATGCAAGAGATTTCTGTGCATTAATTTTGTATCCTGCAACTTTACCAAATTCATTGATTAGCTCTAGTAGTTTTCTGGTGGACTCTTTAGGATTCTCTATGTTGGTACCATGTCATCTGCAAACAGTGACAGTTTTACTTCTTCTTTTCCAATTTGTATTCCTTTTATTTCTTTTTATTCTCTGATTTCCATGGCTAGGACTTCCAAAACTATGTTGAATTATAGTGGTGAGAGTGGAAATCCTTGTCTTGTTCTTGATCTTAGATGAAATGCTTTCAGTTTTTCACCATTGAGAATGATGTTTGCTGTGGGTTTGTCATATATGGCCTTTATTATGTTGAGGTAGGTTCCCTCTGTGCCCACTTTCTGGAGAGTTTTTATCATAAATGGGTGTTGAAATTTGTCAAAAGCTTTTTCTGCATGTATTGAGATGATCATATGGTTTTTCTGCTTCAATTTGTTAATATGGTGTATCACATTGATTGATTTGTGTATACTGAAGAATCCTTGCATCCCTGGGATAAATCTCACTTGATCACAGTGTATGATCCTTTTAATGTGTTGTTGGATTCTGTTTGCTAGTATTTTGTTGAGGATTTTTGCATCTATATTCATCAGTGATATTGGTCTGTAATTTTCTTTTTTTGTAGGATCTTTGTCTGGTTTTGGTATCAGGGTGATGGTGGCCTCATAGGATGAGTTTGGGAGTGTTCCTTCCTCTGCAATTTTTTGGAAGAGTTTGAGAAAAATGGGGGTTAGCTCTTCTCTAAATGTTTGGTAGAATTCACCTGTGAAGCCATCTGGTCCTGGACTTTTGTTTGTTGGAAGATTTTTATCACAGTTTCAATTTCATTGCTTGTGATTGGTCTGTTTATATTTTCTATTTCTTCCTGGTTCAGTCATGGCAGGTTATACCTTTCTAAGAATTTTTCCATTTCTTCCAGGTTGTCCATTTTATTGGCATAGAGTTGCTTGTAGTAGTCTCTTAGGATGCTTTGTATTTCTGCGGTGTCTCTTGTAACTTCTCCTTTTTCATTTCTAGTTTTATTGATTTGAGTCCTCTCCCTCTTCTTCTTGATGAGTCTGGCTAATGATTTATCAATTTTGTTTATCTTCCCAAAGAATCAGCATTTAGTTTTATTGATCTTTGCTGTTGTTTTCTTTTTTTCTATTTGATTTATCTTTATGATTTGCTCTGATCTTTATGATTTCTTTCCTTCTGCTAACTTTGGGTTTTGATTGTTCTTCTTTCTCTAGTTCCTTTAGGTGTAAGTTTAGATTGTTGATTTGAGATTTTTCTTGTTTCTTGAGGTAGGCTTGTATTGCTATAAACTTCCCTCTTAGAACTGCTTTTGCTGCATCCCGTAGGTTTTGGTTCATTGTGTGTTCATTGTCATTTGTGTCTAGGTATTTTTGGATTTCCTCTTTGATTTCTTCAGTGATCTCTTGGTTATGTAGTAACGTATTGTTTAGCCTCCATGTGTTTGTGTTTTTTACAGTTTTTTCCCTATAATTGACTTCTAATTTCATAGCATTGTGGTCAGGAGAGATGCTTGGTATGATTTCAGTTTTCTTAAATTTACTGAGGCTTGATTTGTGACCCAAGATGTGATCTATCCTGGAGAATGTTCTGTGCGCACTTGAGAAGAAAATGTAATCTGCTGTTATTGGATGGAATGTCTTATAAATATCAATTAAATCTATCTGGTCTATTGTGTCATTTAAAGCTTGTGCTTCCTTATTTATTATCTGTCTGGATGATCTGTCCACTGGTGTAAGTGAGGTGTTAAAGTCCCCCACTATTACTGTGTTACTGTCGATTTCCTCTTTTAGAGCTGTTAGCAGTTGCCTTATGTATTGAGGTGCTCCTATGTTGGATGCATATATATTTATAATTGTTATATCTTCTTCTTGGATTGATCCCTTGATCATTATGTAGTGTCCTTCCTTGTCTCTTATAACATTCTTTATTTTAAAGTCTATTTTATCTTATATGAGTATTGCTACTCCAGCTTTCTTTTGCTTTCCATTTGCATGAAATATCTTTTTCCACCCCCTCACTTTCAGTCTGTATGTGTCCCTAGGTCTGAAGTGGGTCTCTTGTAGACAGCATATAGATGGGCCTTGTTTTTTTATCCATTCAGCGAGCCTGTGTCTTTTGGTTGGAGGATTTAATTCATTCACGTTTAAGGTAATTATCGATATGTATGTTCCTATTACCATTTTCTTAATTGTTATGGGTTTGTTTTTGTCGGTCCTTTTCTTCTCTTGTGTTTCCAACTTAGAGAAGTTCCTTTAGCACTTGTTGTAGAGCTGGTTTGGTGGTGCTGAATTCTCTTAGCTTTGGCTTGTCTGTAAAGCTTTTGATTTCTCCATCGAATCTGAAAGAGATCCTTGCCGGGTAGCATAATCTTGGTTGTAGGTTCTTCCGTTTCATCACTTTAAATATGTCATGCCACTCCCTTCTGGCTTGTAGAGTTTCTGCTGAGAAATCAGCTCTTAACCTTATGCGAGTTCCCTTGTATGTCATTTGACATTTTTCCCTTGTTGCTTTCAATAATTTTTCTTTGTCTTTAATTTTTGTCAGTTTGATTACTATGTGTCTCAGCATGTTTCTCCTTGGGTTTATCCTGCCTGGGACTCTCTGCACTTCCTGGACTTGGGTGGCTATTTCCTTTCCCATGTTAGGGAAGTTTTCGACTATAATCTCTTCAAATATTTTCTCGGGTCCTTTCTCTCTTCTCCTTCTGGCACCCCTATAATGCAGATGTTGTTGCGTTTAATGTTCTCCCAGAGGTCTCTTAGGCTGTCTTCATTTCTTTTCATTCTCTTTTTCTTTATTCTGTTCTGCAGCAGTGAATTCCACCATTCTGTCTTTCAGGTCACTTATCCGTTCTTCTGTCTCAGTTATTCTGCTGTTGATTCCTTCTAGTGTATTTCTCATTTCAGTTATTGTATTGTTCATCTCTGTTTATTTCTTCTTTAATTCTTCTAGGTATTGGTTCTTTAATTCTTCTAGGTCTTTGTTAAACATTTCTTGCATCTTCTCGATCTTTGCCTCCATTCTTTTTCCGAGGTCCTGGATCCTCTTCCCTATAATTATTCTGAATTCTTTTTCTGGAAAGTTGCCTACCTCCACTTCATTTAGTTGTTTTTCTGGGGTTTTACCTTGTTCCTTCATCTGGTACATAGCCCTCTGCCTTTTCGTCTTGTCTATCTTTCTGAGAATGTGGTTTTTGTTCCACAGGCTGCAGGATTGTAGTTCTTCTTGCTTCTGCTGTCTGCCCTCTGGTCTATATGTTCTCCCAGGTTGTGAAGAAAATTTCCTGAGGTTTAGCCATTAAAGATTACCATACTCCTGAAAATCTTTGACTTATGTCTTGAAATATGGGGCCATTTTAATTATCTTTAATTCTATGTCCAGAGAAACTGTCCTTCAAAAATACAGGAGAAATAAAGAGTTTCTCACACAAATACCTTGAGAGGATACATCACCAGCAGACTTGCCCTGCTACTGTTGGAGGGTCTCCTGCAGAGGCGGGCTGGGTGTGGCTGTGGCTCACTGTGTGGACAAGGACACTGGCAGCAGAAGTTCTGGGAAGCACTCCTTCGAGACTAGATCTTAAGTGTTCTCACCACAGAAAGAAATTATGGTGGTAATCAAACTGTAATATATAAGTGTATCAAATCAACACGTTGCACACCTTAAACTTATGCAATGCTACATGTCAACTACATCTCAATAAAAAAATAAACTACAGAAGAAGAGGAATAAGAACATTGAGCATTCTGGAGCGAATTAAGGGAGATTGTAGGATAAGACAGTGTTAGAATCCCTAGGGAGGGGCATGTGTGAGTTTTGAAAACAAGACATTTTTTTGCATTGCAATGATTTGTTTGCAGTTACTATGTCCAATTTATTTTTAAATTTCAAATAGCACTAAAGGAGGACACAACATTTTTAAATGTACCAAAAGAGAGGCATAGGTTTTTTTGTTTTTTCGCCATGCCACACAGCTTGTGGGATCTTAGTTCCCTGACCAGGGATCAAACCCACACTCCCTGCAATGGAAGTGCAGAGTCCTAACCACTGGACTGCCAGGGAATTCCCTATAGGTTTTGAAAAGTTTCAGCATCTCTTTTTCTATTGTTTTAGATACATATGCATTTTTTAAAAGTCAAACAATAGAGTAAGGTTAGAAATGAAAAGAAAAGTCTTCCTTTCTCCTTGTCCCACCATAATCTTGCCTCCCGGGCATTACCATCATTAATGGCTTCTTTCTAATTCATCCCCCAATTTTCTACAACATACAAGCAGAGAAAGAAAGATTGTTTTTGGTTTATTTTTGTTTTGTTTGGATGCCAGTAGGATCACACTAAACATAGAGTCCAATAAGAATAGATCTCTCTTATTATTTTTAACAGCTGCTTGTTATTCCATTGCCTGATGGACCTTAATTTATTTAACTAGTAACTCATTCATGGGTATTTAAGCTCTTTCTAGCTGTTTGCTATTTCAATATTGTAATGAACATTCTTAGACAATGTTTGCTGTACTGGTGTGCATATATTTGTAGGAGAAAAATCACAAAACTTGCACAGCATGGTGGTATAGAGTGATTAAGTGCATGGACGTTGGCCCCAAAGAGGTTGCCAAGATTTGTATTCTCACTATTATTGTTTGGAGAGTGCCTATGGGCTTCCCGCACACCCCTGCCAATATGAGAAGGTGAATAATGCTGTTTTAATGTGCATTCTTGAACTCTGAGTGATGTTGAGCATTTTCTTATGTTTTACTGTATATTTGTATTTCTTTAAAGAAACATTTTGCTAAAGAGAGTTGAAAATGAATGGATGTATATGCACTTTAGGGGAACACAGCAATTATGGTAAATGAAACACACTTCTATGTTACTTGCACTTAAAAACTTTTTTTCTGTTGCTAACGTAGGTAGTAAATGGATAAAGACAAGAACAATAGAAATACAGTTTTCTGGCATTTAAAAAATAGACCAGTGATCTGTAATGTGCCATGGGCAGTAAAACATATGGTGAGAATTAAGATTTTCAGAGGGATAGAAAGGATGGCTTGTTTCTTTCACTGGCTTAAAGGTTATGACCCACCGTGCACCACGTGACCCATCAGGACCTAGTGACCCACCAATTATCCTGTGGAAAATGGAGCTCACTAACTCTTCCTAACTTCTGCCCAAATCTGCAGCTCCTGCTGTGTTCTGCATCTCTGTTAAAGGCATCACATCTACCCGGTCGGCTGAGCTAGAAATCTAGGGGGCGTCCCCACTTCTTTCTCTGCCCCATGCAGCTGCTCCCAGCCCTTGCCTCTTTTACGGGGTCTTTGTGAATCTGAAACAAGGTCCCAGGCCTAGAAGTGCCCCGGCACACTGTCAGGCAGGTGGTGGTCAGGAAAAGGGATTCATTCTTCGCCTTTGGCAGCATTTGCCTTATCCATCAAGTCCATGCCCAACAACAATAACAAAACCCAGAAAACAACAAAAAATATTTTTTAAAGCAATGCCCTTTACCAGTGATCTAGGACTTTCCACCTTGTCTACCTAAGGCTTCTGCCCTACTTGTTAAACTGTATACCTGGAGGAACCAGTGTGCTGGACAATCCCCTTTCGCTAGTTGTCCACGTGGAACATACTAATTGAAAAATACCCTAATCTTTTACTTTATAAATAGAAAGGATGCTAATGATTTCTTCTCTCCTTACAGATCAGTATTGTTATTTTAAACTTTCGTTTGGAAGGAAAATTCGATGGAATGCTCTCAGAAAGATTTTGGAGAGGAGGTCATAGGAAGGCAAAGGCAGAATGTCTACATGGTGATGGGAAGTGAAATAAAAATCTACAGTCACGACCTCCTGACCCAGTTATAGGTTATCAGTATCTCCTCTACCACAAAGCAGATTTCTGGCCCATGTCTTCCACCACCTTCTGTTGGTGGGTGCTCAGAGACTACAAATTCACTTTAATACGTCTATTACCCTCAGCAAAACATAATCAAGAACATAAATGGCCTGCTTCTAAAAATAATATTATGCATTTCAAAACAAAATATTATGAAGTTTGGATTATCTGCTGTTTTGGATTATCTCTGCCACTGCCCTAGAGGGTCGAATTTCCTCTGCAGCTTCGTAGCCCTTGAAAACATGTGTTTAGTTATAAACATAGGTCCCTCTGGGGAATCTCCAAATGGGAATGTTTCTCTCATTTGTGAGTGAGAAATGCATGCATTTCCTTTGACACAAAGGAGAGCATTAATGCTTGCCAATTTACAGATAATTTCAAAATGTGTTCTAACTCCCAAACTTTTACCAGTCAGCAAAATTTTTTCTAGCATCTATTTGGCAATGAACATGAGTCAACTCAAGAAGTTTAGTTCTTAACTACTATTCTGGGCCATATTTTCAAGTGTGAAAAAATGAGAAGTATTTTTTAAATTAGAAAAGCTGTCAAAAGTAGTCTCTCTCTCACTCCATTCTCCTGTAACACCCAGACCCTTATGCAGGGCAACCACTGTTAGTAATTTCTTAAGAATACCTTTAGAAATAACCTGTACAAATATATGTACATATGTGTATATTTATCCCCTCCTTTTTCCATAAATGGGAACATATTATTCATATTCTCCTACATTATTTTTTACTTGCTATATTTGAGAGATTGTTCCATATCAGATCTACCTGTCGATCCATCTATCTTTATTTTTAACAATATCACAGTATTCCATTGTGTGACTATACAGTAATTTATTTAACCAGTCTTTATTCTAGATATATAGGTTGTTTATAGGTTTCTTTCCAATTACAGGCAATACTGTTATAAAATATTACACCTCACTCTTTTTAAAAAGCCAATGTAGAAGGTACACAAAAGTAGAGAAACAACACAATGAACTCCTGTATACTGAACACCCAACTTTAACCGTAATCAACTAACTCATAGTTATTATTTTGAGGCAAATTTCTTCCATAAATATTTCTTTATGTATCTATAGAGATAAGGACTCTTTAAAAAATTAAACACATACCATTGCCATACCTAAAAAATAACAATAATTTCCTGATATCAAAAACATGCTGTCAGTGTTCAAATTTCCCCTAAGGACAATCGCTTACAGCTGATCTATTAAAAGTCAGAATCCAAACAAGGTCCACATACTGCATTTGATGGACATGCCTCTTACGTCACTTTTAATTTAGAAATTCTCCCTCCCTTTTTTTCCCCTTGCAATTATTTGTTGGCAAAACTGGGTTGTTTGTCCTGCAGTTTTCCGCATTCTGGGTTTTGCTGACTGCCTCGCATGGTGTTGTTTAACGCGTTCTCCTCTCTTCCTCGTCTTTCCTCCAAACTGGTAGTTTGATAAGCAGGCCTCATCAGATTCAGGTCCAATGCTTTGGCAAGAGCGCTTCCTAGATGGTGCTGCATACTTCCCTCAAGAGACCATAAGCATTCTGCTATAGTGGTGAAAGGGTGACTGTTGAATACATTTCTTTAAGTAAAATTGTTTGTTCCATTTCTAAATTTTGATAGCTATTACCATATTACCTTATGCCTTCCACAGAAATTATGCCAATTTACATTCCCATGTGAAATAAATGAGTCTCTGTTTCTCCATACCGACACTGCTTTATCAGGATCTTCTTAGCCTTTGCCAATCTGATACACGAAAGATGTTATCTTGTCGAGTGTTAATACAATCTGGATTTGACTAGAACCAGAATTCATATTGTTGAAACCCAATTTCTTTCTTCTTTGGCTCACATGAGTACAATATTGTAGGTCGATGTATCTATAACTGCGGTAATATGATCTATATAATCTATAAGCCAAAATGAATTGGCTTGCGTGAAATATTTGTTAAAACTTAATGTAAAGCCAAGTGTGCAATGCTACTGCCTTTGCTTTGTCAGTGCAGATGCAGTTCAAAGAAATTTTGTGTGTATATTTAGAATATTGCTAGGATTTTCCAAGTCTAGAGCACCAGCCCTGTGCCGAGTACGTAGAGGGATCCGGTGACGACTAAGACCAAGATCTTTGTGCCAACGAGCTTACAGTCCAGTAAGGGAGGTGAGATGCTTAATTATAATGCAGTTAAAATTCGGAGGAAGAAGGGGTCACTTCACCCGGAGGGATCCGGAGGAGGTAGCACTTCAAATGGGCCTTGAAGAATGGATAAGTCTCAGAAAGACAGAGATGGAGACAGCATTCCAGATCGCAAGAAGGGCATGAGCAAAAACTGGAGATGAAGAAAGCACACGATATATCTGAGGAATCCTGAGCAAGCCAGTTGGGCTGTAGAATAGATAAGGGACCTGTGAAAAATTGAAGGGATCACAAATCTGGGAAGCATAGAAAACCAAGCTAGTTAGCATTATTTCTGAGACACAATATTTTGAAAGACTAAAAGGAAGTAACTGTCACTGTAAAAAGGAAAAGGCCAAATAGGTGATTTTTTTAAAAATGGTATCACATGGTAAGTTTGAATAGTAGTCACCTTACAACATATTACCATTATATCTTATCTTAACAATCCTCAATGATAATTTTTGTGTGCACTTAATGTATGCCAACCAAACACGGTTTCTATACTGTTCTACATAGTCTGGTTAGGAAAAAAATAGAAGAAGCTACATTTCTTCCTTGCTTAATCAAAGCTAGATGGCACTGAGGGATTTGGTTTGGTTTGGTTTGGTTGTTTATTTTTAATTATAGTTTAGAGTAACAAAAAACTCTTGAGGGAAAATTTCAGAATTCTTAATAATCACACCAAATTACCAGCCCCAGTGAATTTCTCTACATTATGACTGGGAAGAAGAGACACCATTCATCTTCTAGAAAGTTGGGCTTCTGTGAATGGCAAGCTATAACAATCATCAGCGTTTTCTGCTGCCAGGTACTAAGAGTCATGTCAGAGAATAAGTACCCTTTGAGGCAGCGCCGTCCAATAGAACTTTCTGCAATGATGGCAACATTCTATATCTTCATTGTCCAGTACAGGAGCCACCAGCTGCACGTGGCTATTGAGTACGTGAAATGTGGCTACTGAGACTGAGGAACTGCATTTTTTTTGTGTTGTCGAATTTTCATTAATTAAACTTCAAATATAAAATAACCACATGTGGCTATTGGCTAAAACTAAAAAATGTTTTTTTAGTTTTAACTAAAAAATGGTTATTCACTTTTCCCTGGAAGACTGAGTTATCGATGAAAATAGCATACAACACAAATTCATAAAGCACTTTAATGTTCATACTCCCATGAGGGCAAGAGATTCAGTCTGGAGCAAATAGAACTTTTCACACCATGAACATTCCATTTATAGTCAGAGGCAATGGTAATTTACTTCTTTATGCCAGTTTACTGGGTCCTATTCTTTTAACAAAGGCAAGCATGCCTGTATTGTACAACACACTTTAAAGTACAGATAATAAAAGATTAAAATCCTTAAGTAGCAATGATCCAACTATGAACACTGCTGCTAACTTTTTGACTTTAACTGAGCTGGCTTTTCTTTTTCTCCAAATGTCTTGAAGGCTAACCGCTCTGGATACTTCATGCAATAGAATTATGCCTTAAGTTACTAACCAAGAGCCCCTTTTGCAGACTTTTAAAAATGGAATTTCAGATTCATTAGAACAAAAGGATGCACTTTTCTCGACCTTGGGAGCTTGTGATCATTGGGAGATGAAAAGAGTAGTGACACTAAGGAAAACTATTGTCCAGAAAAATAAGCCTCTCCAAGGGGCACCAGGAATCCACAATAAAATCCCTGTTTCCAAGAAAATCCAGGCATTTCCATCAAAAAAGCCTGGAAAGATAAATAGAATGTCCTTAAAAGCCACAGGTTTTTAATAATACAAAATGTCTAAGTCCAGGGTAAACAAAGAGCTAAGAAAAACTAACATCTACTAACTCAAGTTTCTCAAGACCCAGGTCATGACCTAGAGCCTGATCACAAGGTATTTTCAAAAGAGCTGCTTTTCCTGTGCCTGCGATGAGTTTATTTTGTGGAACTTATTTGGCTGCAGAACTCAACAACTGGGAGAAATTTTAAAGCCAGGTGAATTACCATGACTCCTTCAGTTCACAACATTAAGAAATGGGAGCTGGGGGCTCATTTAAAAAGTGGTGTCAGTGCCTTTCATGTAACAACCAAAATGAACCGGGCTGATTCATTGAATCCGAAGTTAACACGCTTATTTTCATCTTATCATTATCCTGATACATTAGTTCCTCTCTCACCTGAATTCCCAAAAGTGATGAGTGAAGCTTTTCAAAATGTGATGGATTCTTCATCTTTGATGCTTTCTGAATGAACTATTTAAGTATAGTTCTTTCCGATTTCAACCCTCTAGGAGGCAGAAGTCAACAGATCTCTCTTCCTTTTGTTGCACAAGCTATTTAAACTTGCTGCTACACCACATCCTTTCTCTGACCGGCTGACTTCCAGGAACTAACCTGTGGTTTTGAAAACAGTATTTTCCATAGCAGGCTGTATTAGTTATTATTGACATTATTCATGTATTCTGAAGGTGTGCCCCAGGGCTTTTACAATGGGCTACTAAAAAAAAAATCAAACAGCAATAAACAAAAGACAGAAGCCTTGCTCAACCACCTAAATGTTAATTCATTTGTTTTTGGACTTAGCACTTTGTTCACTGAGATAGGCTCTGAAAACGTTAAAAGCAAGGACAAAACGAATTTCCCATGGTCCCTAAAGTGGGTTGTTTTTTTTTTTTTTTTTGCATGATTTTTATAAATAATTCAAGAATGTGTCGTTTTTCTTTTTAAAGTTCTGTTAAGTAACAGCTCCTGAGAATTAAGCTGTCGCTACTGAGTCTCTATTCTACCCTGGAACTAGCTCAGTAACCTTTTCGGTCTTTAACCAACAATGAGTGAGACCATCCTCTTACTCTAAGATTTATTTAATGTAAACTATTTTGATTTTTTAATGATTTAGAATAAATGATGTAAGGCAGGCAAAAAAATCATTAAAGAGCGGGCTCTCATGCTTATTAGAAGAACGGTTTTCTGAGCACTTTTAAAAAGTCAGGTTGAGGTTGTATGTCAGGGCTCAAGTTTCACAGCCATCTCCACTTTGAAACATAATATATAAAAGCGGAGGTTTTTTATTCGAAATCAAGTGTGTTTTCTGCTTAAGTGGGAAACATTGTAACATTTAAACTATGGTCAAGTTCTCCACTTTGAAATAGAAGGATCCGAGGAAAGAGCGATGGCTAGTTTGTTGCTGAAAGAAAGAATCTTTGTGAGATGTTACTGCTGTCCCTTTGGCTGAAATGGCGACCAGCACTAATCTAAAGGTCAAGCTCATAACAATGCTTTCCGAGTAGTGCGTTTTAACATCATTAAAAACAATCTATAAAACGAAAGGGCTAAATCCAACCACTTCATACTGATCATTGTACAATTTCAATTTTGTTAATTACATGTTTATTATGGGCTCAGAATTAGGGCTGGAGGGAATTTAGATAAATGTATGATAGTGTCTTAATCCTTAAAGAACTTCATTTGTGAATTTAAAGAAGTGTACCATGGTGTCTTAATCCTTAAAGAATTTAATATGGGGTTGGCCTGGTGAAACATTTAGGAAACAGTGTAAATGCCTAACTAGCTGCGTAAACAAGGAAAGGCAAGGGGAATGCACTTTAACTCCGAGTTCTCCAATTTTACATTTCTAAAAAACAGGAATGCTTTTTGTAGATGCTGACACAATAAAAAAAAAACCCGCTATTTTGGCAGGAAAGATAAACATTTGATAAAGTCTATATTAGTGAGAATAGACTTGCTACGCTGCTGCAACTCCTATCTTTCAGGTAGGAAGCACCCTGCATAAAGAGGTATTTAGTAGATATTAAATTACTTGAAGTCAGATTATCTGGGCTCCAGTTCAGCTGTGTAACTTTGAGCAGGTCTCTTTAACTGCTGGCTGCACTGCACTTTCTTGATGAGATTGGTCTTTCAGAGCTCTTCCGGCTCTACAATTCTCTGGATTTTATGAACACTCTCTACAGTTTGTGTTTGATCTGTGTGTGTGTGTGTGTGTGTGTGTGTGTGTGTGTGTGTGTGTAGGTACGGACCCACAAAGATAGATACAAACCCTATATATTGTACTATGTACTAGTTGCTAGGGGCAACCACCACAGAAAAGGAAAGCAGCTGTGTACAAATTCCTCACAGGTCTGGCATGGTCCAGGAGGACCTGAGACCAAGTTACACTTCTGTCACTGAGTTAGATGAAGTGCTCCTTAACCAGCTGTCTGTGGCTCTGGTTCTAGAGTATGGCCCAGGGGCAGTGGGGTGCAGAGGTGTTTAAATTTGTAGGGCTCCTCAGTCATGGCTCCTCCACTTACCAGTCGTGTGGCTTTTGACAGTTAAATAACTTCAGTTTCCTCAATTGCAAAATGGGGAGATGGTAAAACGTTTAGCTTATAGGGTCACTGTGAGGATTTTTATGACAATATATATAAAGCTAAAGCACTTAAAAGAGTGCTTGGCACATAATACATATTCAATAAATGTTAGCTGTTATTACGAGATGGATATAGAGTGAACCTGTTATTAACAGAGATGGGGCTTGATGATCTGGAAACATTGGGAAAGCAATATTAACAGCTAACAGCCACGCTGTGCATAATGAATAAGAAAGAGGGAAGAGGAGTTGGTGCTATTAATAGAGTGGTCGGTGCCACAAGGCAGCGAAAATCCCCTAAGCCTTTGCTGTCCAATATGGTCGCCACCAGCCACGTGTGTTACGGGGCACTTGAAATGCATTTAGTCTGAAATGAGACATGCTGTAAATATAAAATACACACCAGATTTGGTAAAAAGGTAAAATATCTCATTAATAATTCTATATTGGTTACATAGTCAAATAAGTATATCTTGCATATATCGGGTTAAATAAAATATAGTGGTGAAGTTTATTTCACCTGTTTCTTTTTACTTTGTAATTTTATTTTTAATATTTATTTGGCTGTGCTGGGTCTTAGTTGAGGCACGCAGGATCTTTAGTTGTGGCATGCGAACACTTAGTTGCCACATGTGGGATCTAGTTCCCTGACCAGGGATCGAACCCAGGCCCCCTGCATTGGGAGCGTGGAATCTTAGCCACTGGACCACCAGGGAAGTCCTCTTTTTACTTTTCTAATGTGGCTATAAGAAAATTTTAAATTACACGTTCAGCTTGTATTATCTTTCTTTTGGATAGCACTGCTCTAAAGTATTAAGGGAGCCAACTGTCCCTGTCCTTAAAAATTTTTCCCCAGTAAGTCTCTCACTGGAGGCTAAACTACCATGTGACTCTGTCCCAGAAAGTTCTATTTCCCTTCCTCCCAGAAGCTCTTAGAGAAGTCACCTTCTATCACTGCCACCAGTACTGGGCTCTACTCCGATTTACTAATCCACATGCTCCCATCATAGCTTTGCTGTGTCCCTTTTGGGGTGAGGATAAAGATTTCTGAAACGGTGCTGAGTGACAGGTCAGCCTGGCTTCAAGCACAGGCTCCATCACATCAAATTACGTATCCTGTCAGAGCCTCAGTTCATCATCTAGAACAGAAGGGTAACAGTAACAATTACCTATCTAATAGGGCCACAGTGGGAGATATTTATATAAAGTATTTAGAGCAGTGCCTGGCACATAGTAAACCTTCAATCAATGTTACAGATTATTAACATCTTTGCCTGCTGTGTTTTTTGGGGTGAGGGGTCTGAATTAGTAAATCTGTCTTGAGTTTAGGTGAAAAATCTACCCAAGCCATTCTGCTGATGAATGATAAGACGATGGGATCACCAAAGATTTCATATTTGGGGTATTGGTATCTCTTGTTTAAGGTAACTGATGGAGTAGAGATAGCAGTTGAGACCATTTCTTAGGGGCCAAGTGGCAGTGAAGAGCAGACTTTGTGAATGTGAAGCAAATGAAGGGGCAGAGATCTCCCGGAGCTGTGGCATTTGGGATTGCTGAGAAGGAGCGATTGAGCAAGGTGTGTGGAGACATGAGTTGCTCACTCAACCTCTGTCGACCCCATTTTCTGCAAACAGATCATTATTCTCTTTCTAAATACCTAAGTACACAACTGAAACAAAATGGAACTCCAGGGCTATGGTAGTTCGGAGAAGGCAGAAATCACTGCTTGCTGGATTTAACAAAGAAAGCTTCCTGCAGGAGGTGTAACTTGAAATGGCCCTTAAAGAATGGGAGGAGAGAGACCTAGAGACCACTGATCTGCCCACATCTCTGCCAATCCTGTGTCCACGTCATGAGGTGAAGTATGAATCCACTTTGGACACGTAGAGGAGTTCCCAGAATCTTTCTGCTGACTTACGTGAATGAAAACCCTTATTTATAGCTTAAAAGATGAGGTAAGGGGGCTTCCCTGGTGGCGCAGTGGTTGAGAGTCCGCCTGTGGGTTCGTGCCCCGGTCCGGGAAGATCCCACATGCCGCGGAGCGGCTGGGCCCGTGAAACATGGCCTCTGAGCCTGCGCGTCCGGAGCCTGCGCTCCGCAACGGGAGAGGCCACAACAGTGAGAGGCCCGCGTACCGCAAAAAAAAAAAAAAAAAAGATGAGGTAAAATGCAACTGGAGCCTCGGGTTCCAATCCTCGCTCTTGTGGAGTATTTTTCTGTATGGTAGGCCTATGTGGAATTACGCCACATTAATTCCTGATTTACTGCACTCTTTGTGACCAAATGTTTTGTGTTAACATTTATATCCACAAAAGAGGAACATTTTTGGCAGATTATTGAATACTTAAATGTAATAAGCACCTTAAATTTATGAGAAATCGTCATTTAATCAATAAAGAAAATGGACGGAAATAAAGAAAAAAGTTCATGACAGAGATAAAAAGCCAAGGTCTCCATTAATTCTCCACACACCATCTCAGCTCTCTCTCCAGAGGTAACTGATTCATTATTACTATTATTGCAGTTAAAAGGAAGACCAGGAAGAAGGGGTGGGGGGTAGGGGGAAAGGAAGAACAAAAAAGAGGGGGGAATGAGATAAAGAGCAAAGATTTATGGAATGGGAAGAGACCTCAGAGGTAATCTAGTAAGTGATTTGCTTAAATGTCATTCAGCTAGTTAGTGACAGAGAGCAGACTCAAGCTGAGATCTCCGGATTCTCACTCCCGGTCGCTTTCGACATTACCACAGGGTTTGGGGAGAGGGTAGGTTAAAGCAGTCAGCGGGAAGGGAAAAGCCCCAATTCCCAGCCTCAGTCTTCTTAGAGTTCCAACCCCTCCCCCTCTTTGAGATGCAAAATCCTCTCTCTAACACTTTGAACTGGCTTTCCTTAATCTTGCCTACGCCTTTCTATTCCTAACCACCAAAAGGAACTTCTCTGCGAGCTGTCTAAATCTTTACAAAGAAATTCCCTAGACTTATCTTTATTTACTAGGGGAACATTGCTTGATCTCTCAGTTATATATTTTTAGACAGAGTTAAAGAATTGCTCATGTTATCTAGTGCTTTACATATGGTTTTTGGTCGTTAGTAAACACTTAGTGTTGAAATAGAATTTACAAAGTGGAAGAGAGCTGCCATTTCTGATATCCCCCAATACAAATATTCAACCTAGTCACTAGACCAACAGTGGAAGTGTCAACACACTCTGAAAGGGTCTCATAAAACTACAAAGTTGAAGTTGTCTCCACCATCACAGAGTTTACAATCTAGTGGGGCAGATGGACAAAGCTCAATTATCCATAATGGCCTCAGCAAAGATGTGATAATACCTCATCTCATTAGCATGTTAGCATATGCTATAAAATATGATAATTTTAAACTCAGATGAACGCTTTTTATTCTTTTTCTCTATAAAAGGCTGGGGTGGGGATCCAATTCATGACATTCCTATACAACAATGGGGACACTGTTTCCACATTGCTCATTCCAAAAGGCATTTCTGAAAGCTAGAGATAGATGCCTTTTAGAAAGTAGACCACATTTTCTGGCACAATACTTAATTTATTCTCCTTTGATGACATGCCTGGTGGAATGAAGGAAATGGAGGGGGGGCATTCCATAAAACCTGATGAGGCAGAATTATAACACAGATGGTATAACAGTTTATACAATATTAACAGCTCTTTTAATCTCAAGCTAGTACATATAGAGGCTTCAGAGAGTGAGCTGTGTTTCTCCTTTTTAACTGTATAGTTGAAGAAAAATGTAATACGCAAGTAACACAGGAGGCAAATTTCAGTTTGAAGGTTATGAATTTGAACATAAAGTTGCATTTTGATGGTCAAATGCTCATTATTACTTGGTATCATGATTGGGGATCCCAACCTAGACTGGGGGTGGCAGAGGGTGAGAAATGTACCCATTTCCCTGTGCAACAGCCAGGTTCCTTGGAACACTTGAGTAGAAGGATGACAGTTTGTGTGTCTTTTCAGCTGGTGTAATCAGATCATAGTTAAAGCATGAGGATGATTAGATTGTTACGTTTTTGATAGCGCAAGTCTCCCAAAACTCTCTTTCAGTGCCTTGCTTGTACTCTGGTGCCCCAAATCTTGACAGTAAGAAGTTGCGGTCTTGGCAAGGAGGCTGATAATAAGGCATAGGGCATCAGCAGGAAAGAGAAAAGAAGGAAAAATAACATTTATTGAGCACTCACGCATTGTGATCATTCTGTTGCTTTCACACATTATCTCATTTAATCTTCACAACAGCCCTACAGGAGAATCGAGCTTGAAAATAAATCAAAAACTATCTAGATTTCTTTCCAAATGAACCAAAATAGTGGTTTTCTTTAATCTCGCTCTGTGACAATTAGTGGAGGCATCTTAGGCAAATTATTTTGGGGGTCTCAGTTTCTTTGTCTGTAAAATGATTAGGTTAGATGCCCACTAAGGACGTTGCCAACCTAAAATGTTGGCTCAAACTATCCTTTGAAAGATACTCTGCTATGTCCTTTCAAGGTTGAATGCTGTTATGTACAGTATTTCATCATAAACTTAGTATTGAAAGGACATACAAACTTGACCAAGAGTTAGGCAAAGTGAAAGGCAAATTGGAATTTGGGATTTTTTTAATCAAAAATTGTGATAATCTGTCAAATACTAGGATTAATTTCTGCAGCTGCAAATATATGATAGTGTTAAAAGCCAGAAAAATTAGTTTTAGTATTAATTTGTTAGGAGCTTTAGATCTTAAATATCAAGACTTTTGTGTACACTTGGTAACTTTGTTACTGGAGTTAAAGAAAGATGCAGTATGCATTCAGGGATTAATCAAGTATAGAGATTAGTTTAAGAATGGTGGGCTTGAATTGTAAATGAAATAGTTGAAATTGCAGAAAACCAAGTAACTGTAGACCAAAACAAGCGTAAATAGGACACTTTGTTTAGGAACCAAAATATAAAATGAATTCTCTTAACTTTTATATTTAAATTTCTGACACAGAAGTGAAAATCAAGTAAATGTATTGACTCCCTACCCCCAGTAGATTTTAAAGACGTTATAAACTGCTGTTTAAAGAAGAGCCTTTTGAAGCTTAATGAAGAAGGGTAATTATTTGAGTGGGACAAATATAGCAAATAAAAATTGGTCTCGTTTTGTTAAGTGATTAACCAAACTAATGGGATCTACTCAATTTCTAATTTACTGATTATCTTTAGACACATTAAATTTTTGTAAATAATTTGGGTTAGGGTATAAATAAAAGGCTATTTCTAGTAACTAATAAAAGATATAGCATCTAGATACACCAATAAATAATAAAATGTCAGAAGAATAAGTATATTGCCAACAACTGAAAAAACGTGATTAAAATATGCAGAGAAAGAAAACAAATTTTCTTTCAGACCAAATTAAAGAAAGCCTCAAAGATTATAACTCAGTCTGAACGCAAGGTGTATATCTTACTCTAAAGAAGCTACATGCTACTGTTCCTCAAGATCTAGTGGTTTCTATGCTTTTGTTTAAACAGTCTTTAAAGCAAAATTGCAAAGGAAATAAATATGAAAGGATTTACAGATTAGTCAAGTATTACATTCTAAAAATATAATTTAACCCTAGATACTCACCAGGATTATTTGTCTTGCTGTTTCTCCAAAATCAACAAGCAGACTCTATATTTAAAATGGCTTTGTTTATTAGCCTTGATATCCTCCAAGGAAGCACTGAACTTTGGTCTAGTTAATTAATTATAAAAAACATAAAAAGGTTTAACACGCGGTAGTACAGTATTTTTTTGTAACACATACCAACATATCATGTTTGCTTCTTTAACCTTGAGTTCTTGAATACTTAAAACATATCCTATAATAATGTTATTTAGTTCAGCAAGTTTATCAATTTGATATCTAAACATTTTCACAAATATGCAACCCATACTTAAATCATAACTTCCACACTTTCTTCTCGCTTTAAGCTTCTAGCAGCACATAAACCGTTTTAATTCTTAAAGATGGTTTAATAAGTAGCAGCTATAGAAATGGAATCACTAACAGCAATAAAGGAACCGTTTGTCTTAGTGATGTGAATCATATTTTAAATCTTGGGAGTAAAGTTTCAAGTAGTTAAATTCATTAGGACTTGCAAAAGTTGGGGGGCTATGGACAGATCACTCTTTTCTGAAAAAATAAAAATATACGCAGAGCTCCAAGTTAGGGTTATAAATTCTATGATTTTGAAAAAAGAAAACTGTGTCCTTCCATGGTGAATTTTTAAATCATCAGTCTTCCTGTTGACTTAGACATCATTTCAAAAATGTCAAAAGTAAGCTAGGTTACATTTGTTTTGAGTAAATAAAATCTCTCTTTCATTTTTAAAGTAGATGTCTTCTGTAGGCTGTATCTGTTATCTGTTATTTAGGTTGTTCCAAGCTTTCATTGCCGTCCTTTCAGGCATCTGGATAATTCAACACATTTCACTGCGCCTTCCTCCTCAGCATGAAAAAGGCCAGACAATAGTTCTACTTCCTTCAACAATCACAAGTCAGGAGACAGTTAAAGAGAATCTCTAAGCTTAGCAGAGGACTACCAAGCTGAGGATAAACGTTATCTCTGAGGAGAGAAAAAAAAAAGAGAGAGGAGCTCTAAAAAATACCATTGTGCTCTCTCTGCACATAGGTAGTAGAACATTACCATGATTTACTGCAGTGATAGCAGAGAGAATAGTGAATGACTTAAATTTTTCTAACCTTAGATGAATATTTGGGATCTCTTCTTAATCACAACATTTTCAAGTAACACACTTAATAGTGTAAAATTATTATACAATTGGATAATCTTTACCATTGCGATTTACTTTGGAAGAATATGTGATGATGATAAGTTTTGGGGATTGCGTTTTGAAGATAAAACTGTATCTTTCATCATGTTCTGTTCCATGACTATTCTCACTTAGAAAATTTATAATGGTGCAAAGATGGACAAATTTAATCTGAAAAGTGATTGAAAAAAAGTGATGTGTGTAAAACATTTCTGTTTTATAGCGTTTTCTTTGATTATAGTATTACAGTCTGCTAGCAATTTTATGGTCTGTAATACCAGAAGTTCCACTTCTAAGGTCACATAAACAGGAAAATCAAAGTGTTTCAAACAGAGTGTAAAAATACCTTTAACACTATTTAATCTTAATAGTGAATCACTTTAATGTCCGCTGAGTCTACTCTCAAGGTAGGAGAATTAATTTAAGAAATTTTTCTACTGATGAAAGGCAGATTATTTTGATATCTTTTCAATATTTGCACAAGTATTTTGACTTGAAATATTTGACCTGTAAAAAATAACGTTGTTAGTGAGAGGAAACTGTTTTATCATACTACTGAGAGAAGCAAAGACTGACAGGACAGTAATTTTAAAGCATCACATATTAACAAAATTAGTTCCATGTTGTAAGTGCTAGTACCCACATACCTCATCCGATTTATGCAAGATGTAATTTCATTCTATTGTAATTTAATTATTCTTGCCATTCAAAACAAGATTAACTCATTAATAAGGATAAGAAATGTTTGTAAATAATGACACACATTATTTTTAAAAAGCAAAGTTAGCAAAGACCAGTTTATAAAAGTAAAGTTTACTAACAAATGAAATTTAATAAAATGTGTATTTTAAACATTCATATTTCAGAAAGTCAATCCACCTCTTGCTGCCATTTGATCTTCATAAAACCCTTTGAGATTGGGATAAATATACTTTTACTTTCTACATTTTTTAAACCAAATTATATAATTGTGCATGTTCAGTTAGTGAAATTTTCTCTTTCTGAACAAGGGATAAATCTTTTGAAATTGATATTTAATTCACATTTGACACTATTCAGTTGAAGATGTACTGTTTATTTTACTTACATGATTTATGTTGGTATACGCTATTGAAAAGAAATAACATTCAGAAGTTCATTATTAACTCAGATTTTTTCCTTTGTTTTGTTGACACAAATTTTCATAAACTAAGGCTTGGTAACAAAAAATTCAAATTTCTTTTATTCAGGTTAATTTATCTTAATATTCTGGCCATTCAAAACAAGACTGATTCATTTTTAAAATATGAAATGTTTGTAAATAAATGAATACTTTAAAAAAAAAAAAGCAAAGTTAGTGAAGACCAGTTTTATCTGAATCTCATGAAATCACAGTTCTTGTTCTAGGATCAAATAGCAAAATAGCATTTGAAATATTTTCTCCTTGGAACCTCCACCGCCCCCCCCCGCCCCCCATATTGTTCAGTGAGTGTTCTGATCTACGGGCTTTGTTTTAGGCCTCATGGGCCCACACTCACATACGAACACAGAACCACACAAATGGAGCAAAACACGTACTGCAGGAGGATGCTGATTTCCTGATCCCAGGCAAAACTAGAGTGTAAGAGACCTTAACTGCAAGTGTAGTCCAAAAAATTAAAGTAGTAAATACACATAGAACAAAAGCTCTATTCTAGTTGTGTGAGGAACATAATACTCTTAAATTACTTTCTGGTTTCCATGGAGACCTTTTTGTCCTAAGATACCAATCATTAGGTTTAACAGAGCCACTTAATATTATTTCTAAATCAAGTAAAATGATTTCTCAACTGGGTAAAATGTCAATTACCAGTATTTTTAAAGGTGCTAAAATCCAAACTACTTGAGATTGCTGCTTTCTATGGCACAATTACATCTAGAGTCAATATAGAGGAATCCCCCTCTCCTTTTCAGGCAGATGAAAGCTCAAAGTATCTCTATTTGGGGGGCAATTCTTCACAGGATATCTGTTTTTTAAATTCATCAGAAACTCAAAATAGTGGCAAGAATTTTAACTTGTGATGAGAATTCTTAGATAAGTTCTCCCTCCCTTCCTTTGGCCAGTTTCGATACCTTCCTTACACATTCATATAGAACATCTGGGCTTCTGTGTAAGCATATGTTCTATATGAGATATACATATATACGCACCCATGCACATATATACCACATACTCATATGCACACACACAGGCCAATCTGTTTGGGCGTAAATGATGTGACTGGAGCTAGGAGTTGTGGCTCCTTTATTTTGCAGAATGCCTAAGTATTGTTTGTCTCACAATACTGGGAGCGAGCAGGAGCCTGGTGGGAGCCTGGAGCCTTAAGCCCTGGGTTGTGGTCTGGGGGAGGGGACGGGGTTGCCGGGTCACAAGCTCTTAGCTTTTAGCCTCAGCATGACCACAAGTTTTAAAGCATGAAGGGATCACGTGCTTTTCTTTGAGCTGTTAGCTATTCTGACTTTTTAGGGGTGTGTGTGAAATGCTTTGTTCTTTAGCTTTTTTTGATTCTCTAGGTATTTTGGCTGATGATTACATTTTTTTTCAAAAGAAAAAGACAAAAATACATTGCTTATGTATCAAAATGTCCTAGTTGTTTTTTTTTTATAGTAACCTATATCTTGTACTTAATTTTACCTTGCACTGCACAGGTACTGAGATGGAATAAATTATTTTCGCCAGTTGGGAACTTGATCCAGACATTCTATATGTTGCAAGCATTAAAAAAAATTAAGAACAAGAAAATATCCTGGTAAAGCAATCTCAAAATACCTTATTCCGGGTATTGTTCTGGCTTTAAAGGGAAGGAGGGGTGGGAGGAGGGGTGGGAGTTGGGGGGGGCGAGTAGGAAGACTCTGGGAGGATGTCTTGTTTAATGAACTGTTTAAAACTTTTGGAAAATTTTAAGCTAGTGAAGTCCCTCAACATGGTATTTCCATTGAAAGCGCTGCTTCTGCTTGTTCCTTTTTAATAGGATGATTTCATCTCTTCCAACTCTCTTCTGTCTCTCAAACCAAGACACATAGACAGAGCCGGAATGCCAAATTAAGACTTTTGATGATAATGAGATTTATTTGGGAACATTTTCCAAAATCAGGGTAATGGGTCTTTTTGTTCTGATGGTGAAGAGGATGAGGATATGTTTACTCATTGACCGGGAGCTCTGGCTGCAGCTGCAGGACACAATTAATTATGCTAATAGTTTGTGAGGAACGGATGTAACTCCCCTACCCCCCTTTTTTCGGGGGGAGGGGAGTTTGGCAAAAGGGGAAGGAGACGCCCTGGGGTCGGATCACATGATATTATCTTCGCGCCACTTTCGCAAAAACCCTTTTTTTACGCCAGGTTTTGCTCGAGCTCAAAGGTACTGTTCTTATCTTGCTTTAATACAATGTTTCTTAAAGTCGGGTTTAAGATCTCTTCCCTCCCCCTCCTCTTCTTTCCACTGCTAGTCGTTACCATTAAAGGTCGAAAATTGCATTGCAGTCGGTGCAATCTCACAGGACGGATCTGGTTGGGCAGTAAACTTTGGGCTGCGTAGTTTCCAGAAAGTATCAGGCAGACGCGCCAGGGTGGGCTGCAAAGTCTCTTTGCGCGTTTTATGAAAAGGGGAGAAAGCCCACCTGTAGGAGTGACTCCCTTTGGAGAAGTGAGTGTGGCTTTCGTTGCCTCCACCGCTGACGCCTGAGGGGCACTGGCCGTTCAGGTTGGACTCCATCGCGGACCAGGGGCGGGAGAGGCCAGTCTTTTGTAATCGGCTTGCCTGAGCTACTACTGTGCACCAGGTTGAGAATCACATGGCGCCCTTGGCCCCCGCTGGGCTTTGGGCTGCCGCAATCTCCTGCGGTAACAATAGTGGGGAGGGAGGGGTCGGCTTCGTTTGGCACACCCCCTCCTCACCCCCGCTTGCTTTCCAGGGCTTACCTCCCCAGATCCTGCGTGCTCACTGACCTCTCTGATTTGTAACTGTCTCCCGCACTCCCAAACCCTCTCCCCGCGCCCGGGTCCGCCAGGGACGTGGAGTAGGTATAGTCTGATGACCGCATTTTGCCCAGTGTTCAAAGTGCTGTATGCTTAATTCCATTTTCATTGTGCTTCTTAAACGAAGACGTCGTCTTACTTTTCACAGAGAGCGTCCTTGGGCTTTGGCCTTTAAGCAGGCAGCCCTCAATTGGTTCTCATTAGCTGTGGAATGAGAAGAGAAAGCAAGATAATTGCACCGTATCTTCCTTGCATTTGTGCATGTACTCAGTGGCTGCTACCGTTAACGATGCCTGCCAAGAAACCCTGATTTACTGGATGAGGGGGGCTCCTGGCAAAGGCAAAATCCTCCTAACAGTAGCACAAGGTGCCAGAGGTTAAAACTTTCACATGTGCATAGAGTGAATATGCTGTGTCTGTATTTCTTTCCTCTTGGGGCCTTAGGAACACTTTCAATCTAGCGGAGAGGTGGCGCGCATGCGCGCGCCGGGTGGGGGGACACCCCGGTCCCACGGCTCCGTGGGCCTCGTCGTCTGTCTCCGGTGGGGGGATGGGGTGAGCGCCGCGGGAGCGGGACCGGACGAGGTGGTAGCGAGTGCGCCATCCCGGGCTTGGCGCCAGTGGCACCGGCTCCAGCACCGGACGCCGCCCGGGCTGGCGTCCCAGGCGCGCCTTTAATTAAAGACTCCGGCTCGGGGGAAAGAGGGGAAAATGCCGACTGCGCTCGGCCCGTGGGTAACTGGGGCTCGGTGGGGTTTTCGCTTTGGCGGGGTGGGGGTTCCGTTTCCTAATTCCTGTGCGGGCCGGGTGGGCGGGGGCGGGCTTTTTTCCCTGGGCTATTAAAGGCAGAGGGGCGGGCTTTTCCCAGGGATATAGCTTCGGACGGAGGGCCGAGGGGACGGAGCGCTCCTCGAGTGGTGGCAGGAAGGCTAGTGGCCCCGCGTCGTTCTGGCCGGGGGCACTTTGGGTGAGGCGTGCTCTCGCGGCCCCGATTAATTTCCTGAACGCTGTTTTCTCGCTTCTCTTCCTCCTCGGGCTCTGCGGGAGGCTGCGCTCGCGCCTGGACCCCCGAGCGCTCGGGTGGCGCGCGCGGCCCGGGGTGTGTGTGGGGCGGGGGGACGGGAAGAGGGGTGGCCGGTGCGGGATCGCAGGGCGCGCCACCTGCGAGGGGCGGGCGCGGGCCGGGTCCCGCGCGGGGGTGGCCCTGGCCGGCGGCCGGGGCAGAAGGGGAGAACCTTCGTTGGGGCAGCTCCGATCGGGGAGAGTTGACTGGCTGGGTGGGAGGGGACGGAGCGGGCGGGACTTGAGAAAAGCAAAGTACCAGAGTGCAGTTGAGGGGTAGCGGGGAGCGCGCGGGAAACGACTCCCCCTTTCTCCTCCATCGCTGACCTTTAGGTTCCACAAGAACTTAGGGGGGTGTGCGGAGTGAGGGGGTGCACGTGGAGGGGGAAAAAAGGACTCCCCTCCCCCTTGGCTTCTCTCCCACCAACCCGGGAATGGAGGGGGAGGGAGGCGTGGGCTTGGCGCGTTTTTGGTGCTTTGAATGGAGAACTCCGTTTCCCATGATGCTTTGTTTCTTTCTCTTTAATCTCGGCGGCGGCGGCTGCAGCACGAGGACGGGAGCGCGTGGTGTGAGCAGCTGGAGCACACCCTGGGCGCGCGGGCGGCTCCCGGACTTCAACGGGAGCACTAGGTAAGGGTGTGAGAGGCGCGGGAAGCGGCCAAGGGATTCACAAAGGCGGACTTGGAAGCTTTTGGCGGGGGGCGGTGGGGGGGCGGGTTGTTTTCCTTTTACATTTTAAAGGAGTGGGAGAGTGGCTGCCCGGCACCGCGCGAGGTATACCAGATGAACGGTTAATTAAAGAAAGGTATTGACTGTAGAAGGCGCTCTCTGACCCGTGAGGGGCTCAATGTTGCCAAGTCGAGTCGGCAAATACTATGCGTTTCTGACTCCAGTTTGGAGTATTTTTTTAAGGGAGAAAAAATAATTTACAGGCGGAGAAACTCAATTTAAGAGGGAAAATGGTACTCTTTTCTACACTAATTTTACCCTTCTTTCCCCACAGAATTTAGATTTTTAGATTTTAGTGTAATTTTTCTGAATCAGTTTAAGGAGTTTTCTTATAAAGACTAGATTAATGCTCTGGGGTACCATGAAGGAAGTCCAACATTTAAAATTCCGTCACTAGTTAAACATTACAGATTCTGTGTCTCTGAATTTTTCTTTTTTTGACAAAACTTAACCCATCACGGAAGAGGTAGGGTAACCTTGTGAACCCTTTTCCAATAGGGGCTCATTTTCCTTGCTTCCCGTTCTTAGGTAAGATAAGCACTTGGGAATGGAGAAGGTTTTCTTATGGACGATAATGACAAGAAGGGAAGAGGAGCTAATCTGCCTTCTTTGGGTTTAATGGAGAAAATGGGTCCATAAATGTTTAAACAGAACAAGAGCCCTTTGAAATAGATCAAAATGTGACATCTCTAGGCCATCTGTGCATTATGTGAAGAGCGCAGAAGGCTGTGTTTCTTAAACCAGCTTTAAAGTTTCTGTCATAGTCTATTAATGGGTTGGGGGCAGGGAATGTTCATTTAATCTAACGGTCACTTTTTGTATGGAGCCCTACCTCAAGAAGCAAATAGTCTTCCGATTTTTATATGCATCTTTCTCTGGATAAACCTCTTCTAAAATCAGGGGGGAGATAATGGGCCTGTACATTTTCTGGGAGGCAGATATCAAGTTTTCTTAGATGGAGAGGGGAAGCCCAAAATCCGCTTATACTTAAGAATTGGACTTTTGAAATTGCCAGTGTTATTTGTGTTCAACTCTGTGTGAGTAATTCAGAGTATTAATATTTCTCAGGACTTGGCTGAAATTCCAAAACCTAGCCGGGACTCTGAGCCAAAGAAAAGCTTGTTTCAGGAATATTAACTAGCAGTTTACTTGTTCAGCGTCTAATTTTTGTCTTTTTGCTTTTTGTTTCTGTTCCGAACCAGGTGAGTCTGAATAGGTCTGTGAGCACGGAAAAGAAGAGCTCGTGGAAGACAGTTTTGCTACAGGAATAGGCCTTGGCCATGTAAAAGTGCTTACAGTGCAGGTAGCTTTTTGAGATCTACTGCAATGCAAGCACTTCTTACATTACCATGGTGATTTAATCAATGGCCACTGAGACCCGTAGTTTGTGCATAATGAAGCCGTTGGTGCTTTTGAGCTGTTTCTCATAATGTGTCTCTTGTGTTAAGGTGCATCTAGTGCAGTTAGTGAAGCAGCTTAGAATCTACTGCCCTAAATGCCCCTTCTGGCACAGGCTGCCTGATACACAGCATTGGAAAGTACGCGTTGACTAATAATTTGCATAGGACACGTTTCGAAGGTTTGTCTTTGGCTTTGTCCTTGTCTGTTGGGAGCAGAGGGTGGGGTTGTGAGCAGCCTCCGGTTCTTTGTACCAAGGATAAGATCGGGTCCCAGTAGTACCAAAGTGCTCACAGTGCAGGTAGTTTTGGCATCACTCTACTGTAGTGTGGGCACTTCCAGTACTCTTGGATAACAAATCTCTTGTTGATGGTGAGAACATTCAAAGACACTGCTACTCACAGTTAGTTTTGCAGGTTTGCATTTCAGCGTATATGTGTACATATGGCTGTGCAAATCCATGCAAAACTGATTGTGATAATGTGTTCTGTCGGCGGCCCTGTGACTACCTTCTCACGCATCTCCAGCCTTCGTACCCATTCATCCATGGGTGGGGATTTGTTGCATTACTTGTGTTACGTATAAAGTATTGCACTTGTCCCGGCCTGTGGAAGAAAGGAGGATTTTTATCGTCTTCTTATTTTAATTTTTAAAGGTTGGAAGTTCTGATATTTGGTAATTGTAATATGACCTGTTTTGCTGTTGTCGGGTGGATCACGATGCAATTTTGATTAGTATAATAGGAGAAAAATTGCACGGTATCCATCTGTAAACCGCAGGACCCTTGTTGACGACAGTCTGCCAGTACTTAAGTAAGATGGTAAAATCCTTTCTCTAGTTACTGCCATTAAAAAACGTTCTGAAATGCGTCTGGAGTTTTAAAAATGATGATAACGATTTTTAAGATAAAATATTTGAAATCATGAAGGTGTGTTTTGGCAGTTTGGTGAAGGATCAGATTGTTAACTGAATGTAAATGGACCTAAATTTGTAAAATAAATTTATAGATCTGAAAAAATTTGACTCCCTTTTTTTTGTTTTTTAAAAGATTAACAATGCTGGAAGATTTTTTTTTTTTTAATCTCATGGTTGGGTCCGTGGCGGGGTGGGGCGGTCCTAAAGGGAAACTTGGGCATGTCTGCTTTTCAAGTTTGCATCTGCATAAAGCACCAAGACACCTAATT
This sequence comes from Phocoena phocoena, assembly GCF_963924675.1. Lineage (NCBI taxonomy): Eukaryota > Metazoa > Chordata > Mammalia > Artiodactyla > Phocoenidae > Phocoena > Phocoena phocoena. The sequence goes on along the minus strand of NC_089240.1, from coordinate 113,211,382 downwards.
TGGGGAATTTTATTATGCTGACAAATATTTGGACAAAATGTGCTCATTTTGTTTTAAGTACATGTGTTTATCCGTATGAGGGAGATGCAGAGTTGTAAACCAGTGGGTCATCAGCCCTTGAGGAACTGGGCACATTTGAGATCTAACCTGAGGGTAGAGTGAACTTGTTAGTCCACTCGGTTTGGGGTTCTATGATGAAAGCGTTTGGTGGAAGGGCCACTGAGATGGAGAAATACCGCCTTGCTTTTGGAGGCTAGTAAATGCTGGAAACCTGGACATAGGCTTATTAGAATTTGGAGTTCAGGGGTTCTGTAGCGTGACTAACCTTGAGCAGAAATTACTCATGTTAGCTGTTTGAGACAGATCACAAGGTAGAAGAAGTGAATATTGACTAATAACACGATAAAAGTGTTAAGGTTGTTCAGCCAGTTGCCACCCAGATAAAGCAGTTTGGATCCTGTAGTGGTTCTTAAACTTTAGGACTTTTAAAAACACAGATACCCAATCTTACCTCCAGAGATTGACTGTAGGTCTAGGGTGAGGCCTGAGGATTTGCGTTTCCAACCTAGGTACCACCGATGCCTGGAGACCATTCTTGGAGAATGACTGCTCAAAAAGAATGAAAGACCTCAGCTTCTAGGACACAAAGTCAACAAAAGAAGTTGTCTATTTTAAATTTCATCTTTAGTCTTTATTTCTCATCAAAAAGAGATGTGGACTAACTAAAGATGTTATACGTGTGTGTCGTTCTTATTTCCTGTTGCCATGGAACTTGCGAATTTTTAAATCCTTTTAATTTTCCCTTATAACATTGGTCCAATTTAATCAGGAAGAGGAGCTCTTACTGAATTGCACTTATCCTTGAGCTAGTTGCCTAAGGCTTCCGTTTCCTCATTAGGGGAAACAGTGATAATGTTGGTCTACCTCGAGGGTATGTGGGTTAAGTGTGTTCTCGTTGGTAGTGGTTTGGGGGATGGATTTTACTTCTTAGTGATGAAGTGAAATCTTAATGAAAAGAGACTTTCGGTGGTAAATTCTGTCTTCCAGTATTAAGTGAGTGTGTGTGATTTTTTTAGTGACTCACGCTTGAGGCAATTATACAAGCATAAAGAACTCTACAGATATTTCCTGTGCTGTCTAATGCTTACTACTTTGTTGGCGCCTAATCATAGTTAAGTTTAATGTGGTAGCACAGCAAAGGTCTCCCTCCCCTCTAATAAAGTAGCTCAGTAAAAGAAGGGATTAAAGCTTATTTGTTATAATCCATAACACCACCAAACCTCCGCTTTAATAGTGCAAGTTTATTGTCTCTAGTGGTTCACTGGTGCTTTCCAAAGGTGGCTAGTATGCAGTTATTGCAGTTTCCACTTTTAATGGGCATGTGTGGACGGGCTCTGTTCCTGAGGGGTAGGCCACTTGGCCTGTTTTTGAGTCTCAATTCCTTCATCTAAAATCAAGGCTGACCTGGGCGATCCTCGACTCTCTTCTAGCTTCAAATAATCTGATCTATCTTTGTTAAAGTTAGATCTATCTCCAATAATTTTAAAAGTGCTTTGCATTTAAGTCATTTGTTTAGAATTTGGGGGAAGGGGGTAATTTAAATCGGTAGTTATATGGAAAATTAGTAACATACCATATGTAGCTTACTCATTTCTAAAGATTTACAGTAAGTTCAGGAGAAGCTCTACCAGGTACCTTATTTGCCTTTGATTCAGAGAGTAGTTTAATATTCCATGGTTTTTCAAGGTCATCAGTGTGAGCATTAATTTTCCCCAGACAGAAGAGTCGATATGGCATCGGTTTAATTATCCCAAACATATGTTGACTTAGAAGTTGACCTTTTGGCAATCCTGTTATATTAGCTTTGAAACAAGGGACTGTATAAAATTTTAGCTGAAAGAATCCTTCTTTATAGGTCATAATCCAGCTTTATTCTTAAGTAAGTAGGGAGACTGAAGCCCCAGAAGAAGTGGTTTTGAGTAGGAGTGGCATAGGCTCGAGGTTTTGATAAATAAACGATTAGGGACCAGTAAGGTGAGTGCCAGGCTAGATGTCCAGAGGCAGGGGGGAGGGCGCATAACCCAGGTTGGGAATGGAGAGTGGCTGGGTCAGGAAGTCCTTCCCAGGGCCAGTGTCAGGAAAGGGGGCCTGAGGGGAGGTAGGCAGGAAGGCCAGTGAGGGGTCTTTTTTAGGCAGAGTCTTTTATGCAAAAAGAAGAGGTCAGATGGAGGCTCTTCCAAAGAGCTACACTTGGTTCAGAATGGGCCGGCCCATGTGAGGAGAGAAGTAGGTTAGGACCAGATCATAGATCCTTGTCCCAAATGGAAACGGAAGTCACTTAAGAGTTTTAGGCAGAGAAATGGCATAATCTACATTTGCCCATTTAGTAAGAGGTCTCTGACAGCAACACAGAGGCTGGCTTGGAGACCACTGGGCCCAAAGCCAGCTACGAGGCTGTTTTACAAGTGAGAGATGAAGATGCGAATCAGGACAGGGCCTCAGGATAGAGGTAGCGGCAGCTTTCTCCCATAAATACATGGATAAATTTAATACAGTTCCAACCAGTATTGTGAAGGGATGGTTTCCAAACTTCACGACGATTCTAAAGTTCGTCTGTAAGAATAAACGGGGAAGAACAGTCAAGAAAATGGTGAGGAAAAAAAAGAATCATGAAGTGGGACTTCTATTAACAGATACTAAAACTTATAAAGTAGCATTTTTAAAGTGATGCTACAACAAAAATAGATGCCTGTTGCTGAGATTTCTATGCTGTTCTACAGATGGAAGTATATATGTGTTTAGATGATCATTAAGGTGTCATTTCAGATTGGTAAAGAAAAGATAGGTTAGTAAAAATTGCTGGGATAATTGGTTAACTATTTTGAAAAAACCTGAAACAAAACAGCAGTTAAAGCTCTCATTCCACACATCAAAATAAATTCCAGATGGATGAAGGGTTGAGTATAAAAAATGAAACCACATTATCTTAATCTCTCTACTTTTCTTTAAATTTTTCGTAACGAACAATTAAAACAAGAATTAAACTATAAAATACTAAGAAGAAAATAAGGTGACTACATGATCATGACATTGATAAAAGGTAATTTCAGCATAACATTGATAACAGAAACCACTAAAAAAAGATGAATTTGAACACATAAAAGCTTCACATCAAAAACCATCTTAAAATTAAAAAGCAAAAAATAAACTCAAAAATCATAGTGTTGAATGTAGTATATATGAATAGTAAACTAACTTTCTCTCTCCCTCCCTCCCTCCCTTCCTTCCTCCCTCCCTCCTTCCTTCTGGGAATGTTTATTGAGGATCTATTATGCGCCAGACACCCTCTTAATGCTAGGGAATCAGTATGAACAAAACAAAGTCCCTGCTCTCACAGATCTTTTGCTCAAGTCAGGGGAAACAGATAATAAAATAAACATGTACTATGTCAGATGGCAAGTGCTATGCAGAAAAATAAAGCAGGTGTATTCATTTGCTAGGGCTGCCATAACAAACTGGGTGGCTTAAAACCACACAAATTTATTCTTTCGTAGTTCTGGAGGCTAGAAGTCCAAAATCAAGGTGTTGGCAGGCCCTCTGAAGGCTCTAGGGGATGATCCTCCCTTGTCTCTTCCCAACTTCTGGTGGTTGCCCTCAGTCCTTGGCATTCCTTGATTTGTAGGTGCATCACTCCAATCTCTGCCTCTGTCGTTACATGATACTCTTCCTGTGTGTTTGTATGTCTCTCTCTCTCTTATAAGGACACCAGTCATGGGACTTAGAGTCTGCCCTAACCCAGTGTGACCTCATCTCAACTTGATTACATCTGCAAAGATTCCATTTCCAAATAATGTCACATTCACAGGTACAGGGGTTAGGACTTGACCATATCTTTTGGAGGAACACAATTCAACCCAGTATAGCAAGATGGGGAAACAGTGCTGGGGTTGGTTGCTATGTTAAAATACGACAATCAAGGGAGTTATGACTGATGAGGTGACAATTGAGTAGAGAGGAGGAGGTCATGAGGGAATGAGCTATGTGGGTATGGAAGGAAGAGCACAGTAATTACTCAATCTACAAGGAACCACGTAATAACAGCTAACATTGAGCACTTTCTGTGTTTTAGACACTGCAATAATAAATGCTTTACATGCATTACCTCATAATTTTCACAACCCTTTAAGGTAGTAATATTATACAAGATAAATCTATTATTATGTCCATATTAGAGATGAAGAAACTGAAGCTCAGAAAGGTCAAGTAATTTATCCAAGTTTGCACATCTGGTAAGCCAAGAACTAAATCCATATACGTCCATATCCTTCTGTCTGCAGAGTCCAAGAAAAAAACTCCTAAGTGATAACTTTTTAAAAGTTCATCCTCAGTAGTAATCTGTGCAAATTAAAACAACAGTGAGTTTTTCTTTTGACATATCAACTTTATCACGGTTAAAAAGATTGGGGATAAGAGTACATACTGTATAACTCCATTTATATGACGTTCTAGAATAGATTAATCTCTGACAGGAAAAAAAATCAGAGCGGTGATTGCCTTTTGCAAGGGTAGGGGGCCCAACTGTGAGGGGGCATGGGAGAACTTTCTAGATGCAAATGTTCTTTATCTTGACAGGGGTTTGTGTTACACGGGGTGTGTGCATTTGTCAAAACTCATCAAAGCACATACACTTAAGATTCGTGCATTTCACTATATGTTCATTTTATCTAAAAAAGAAATTAAATCTTGAACTCTAGTTAATGACCAGCATGCTAAAGTATTTAGGGATAGAGTGAACTGATGCTAAACAACTTTGAAGTGCATAAAGAATTAAGGTGGACTGATGAATGGCTGGATAGACATGCACTAAAGTCAATATAGCCAGCTGTTAACAACAGTAGAACTTAGGTGATAAGGATGTGTGTGTTCATTGTACAATTCTTTTAGCTTTTCTTTATGTTCAGGAGTTTTTACAATAAAATGTTGGGAGAAGAACATGATTGGATGAGGGAAGAATATAGATAATTATAGTAATGACTAACAGTTACTGAGTGCTTCCTATGTGCCAGGCCCTGTACTAGTGCTTTGCATGCAATATATCTTTTAATTCTCACGATAGCCTATGAAGTAAGAAATTCTATTATCTCTATCTTACAGATGAAGAAAATCAGGCCCATAAAGGTTAAGTAACTTGCCCAAGGTGACACAGCCTGCAAGTAGGTGAGCGAGGCTATGAATCCAGCCTGATTCTAGTGCCCGGGCTGTATATGGAATTAGATAGTAAGCGGGAGAATCTCACGGATAGTTCATCTAATTAGAATGTGGTAGCACCGGAGTAGCCTAACTCCAAAGTCCACACTCTTTATTCCTACTCCTTGCAGTTTCTCTGGAGTGGCTCCTGGATTTCTGGCAAGCACAGCTGAAATAGAGAGGAACAGCAGGTGGTGGCGATAGGTAGAAGGTTGGGGGAAGTGATGCAGGATTGGTGGAGGTGATGGAGAAATACGATGAGGTCACTTTTGTACATGCAGGTTTGAGAGGTCTTTGGGACATCCAGGGAGAGAGGAAGACAGCAGGTACTAGAGCAGAGGACACAGATCTGATTCTGCACGTCCATTAAAGCTTTGGCAGTGAGAAGAGCAGAGAGTGCTGAGGACAGGACCTCATTTAAAGAGTTGATGAAAAAAAGAGTATGCAGCCAAGCTGAGGATGGAAGAAAAAGCAGGAGAAAGTAGTGTCATAGAGATCAGCATTTGTTGTGTATCCCAATTCCATATCATTTTCACTTAAGAACATCTGGTCTTGTATTGGAAAATACCCGAACAGCTTTATGTAGCTTGTCTTCTATAGGAACATATGAGAAAATTTCCTCATGAGTTATATTCACCGTATTTTTAACAAGACAAAGGAAAAGCAAGTTCACTTTAGGAAACATAACATTGTTTCTGTTGATGGTGAAGTGCGGGTTCTTCCATATTATTCCAGTAATTCCTCTTGTTCTCCAAGAATTTTTCCAGCCCTAGATTACTTGACTATATGACAGAGCACTTTGAATGCTTTAAGAGAACCAAAATGTCAAACTGTATCTGTTTTACAGTGACTTCTGTTCTTTTGTTGCTTTGAGTAATTTATGTAGAATTGTGCTTAAAGGACGATCCTGTTTAAATACTCTATGTTGGAGGTCTGGGATGGTTTTTCAACTGACTTGTCTGGAGCAATTATAATTACTATCCATAGTATTGGTTTTTAAAGTATATCAAATTTGATTTTAGTACAGTCATTCGACAAAGGCTTAAGCATCTCTAATTTGCTTAAATGCTTTGGCCACCAAACTGGGGATATTACCAGAGCTATTTCTAGGAGCTATTTCAAAAGCATCGACTTGGGAAACACTGTTAAAGCCATTGCTTCTAATTTATTTCATGCATACGCGACGGTTTTCTGCATTGAATAATTTGAAAACAGCCATAGTTTAGCTTAATGCATAAGTATGTTATTTTAATTTTGACAGAGCTCTTAAATTTTAGGATAGGAACTGACTGTATTGAATGCAACTGGAAATAAGTATACCTGTTTGACAGTAAAAACATATTATCAGTAATTTTTCTAAAGACAAAAACTTCATAATGCCCCCAGGCTTTTAGGTGCTGATTTATGTTACACCATGGTTGATTCAGACAAAATTTATAATCTTTAATAATAATTGGAAGCAGTATTTGAATAAATAGCGATTCTTTCTTGAACATGAAAAATAAATCAGAAACCAAGAATATTGTTTTTGCTTCATCAGGTTGAGCAACTTTCACTTCCTTTCTTCCTGGCCCAACTGTGTGATCTTCCCCACATTTCAGAGTATAACTGAAACATGGCTTAAACTTTTACTTGTAGGTACATTATTAACAATAAGCACTTTTGAAAAAGTTTGACTACCGTGGTGGTTGTGTGTGTGTGTTTAGCACTGTGTTTTTAAAGTGTGGTCAGCTGAGGTTCCACCAAGTGACCTTAGGGGGACTGGCCTATCATATAATAATCTCTATCTTAGCTCTTAGTACAGATTCTGTAGGATAGTGAATCTCAACCACAAACCATCACATTGTTCTTGACAAAACCAGCAAAACCAGCATCACTCTGTCAATTAGTGTGTGTGTGTGTGTGTGTGTGTGTGTGTGTGTGTGTGTCTTGTGATGGGATAACCAGTCAGTAGGGGTTTTAGTTATGCTGAATTGATTTTTTAATTATCACCCCAGGCAATGACTAGTCTAGGCCAGAAAATAGTGGCAAAGCCACTATTGAATTCTGGTCTGAGCTTGCTAGCAAATTTGCTATGTGACCTTGTGTATCAACATTAAACTCTGCTAGTCCTTCACCTGTAAGTGGAGAGAACCACAGCCTTCTTTCCTTATTAAAGGTTTCTTTCACCCTACAGAAAAATCAAAGTGCCACATCCTTGGGCAGTACAAGGATCCAGTAGTGGATATCTCTCATAACATTTTGTTGAAGGTTAAGTCAGTGATAGGAAAGTCTAGCTGGAACCAATCTGGAAAATTACGGGACATTAATTCACTGCTTTGACAGCCGATTATTTATTTATTTATTTACTTACTTACTTACTTATTTATTTAGGTTGCGAGGCATGCAGGGTCCTAGTTCCCCGACCAGGGATTGAACCCACGCCCCCTGAATTAGAAGGGTGACTCTCAACCACTGGACCGCCGGGGAAGTCCCAGACAGCTGATTGTCTTGGAGGAAGGCTTATCCAGACTTCATGATGGGGCGACACTAAATTGAAGGCATCTCGATTCAATCCTAAAGTGTAAGTGCATATAATTTTTGTAAATTTCAGGGGTGACTTGATTTGTCCACTAAATTCCTGACATTGAACTAAGTAGGTAAATACCTACCGAAGCAGCTTATGTGGCCTTAAGCAATTTTCAGGCTGGAGAACATCAACTACTCAAGCTAGAAGGGAAAAGGAATGAACATTTATAGAGTGCTTACATGTGCTGGATGTTTTATACGTATTGTCTAATTGGATCATCACAAGGATCCTGGGAAGTAGGAGTTATGCCCATTGAGGCTCAGAGCAGTTACCTATTGTATTATTTTAACTTACTGTAATTTGGCCAAGATCACAAGTCTAGTAAAATAATAAATTGGCTTAAGTGCCACTTCTTTTTTTTAGCTTTTCAATTTTTATTTTTATTTATTTAAAAAAATTTTCTATTTATTTATTTATGGCTGTGTTGGGTCTTCATTGTGGTGTGTGGGCTTCTCATTGTGGTGGCTTTTGTTGTGGAGCACAGGCTCTAGGCATGTGGGCTTCAGTAGTTGTGGCACGTGGGCTCAGTAGTTGTGGCTCGCAGGCTCTAGAGGGCAGGCTCAATAGTTGTGGCACACGGGCTTAGTTGCTCTGCGGCATGTGGGACCTTCCCAGATCAGGGATCGAACCCATGTCCCCTGCATTGGCAGGCGGATTCTTAACCACTGTGCCACCAGAGAAGTCCCTATTTTTTTAAATTTTATTTTATTGAAGCATAGTTGATTTACAATGTTGTGTTAGTTTCTGGTATATAGCAAAGTGATTCAGTTATACACACACATATATATATATATTCTTTTTCATAATCTTTTCCATTATGGTTTATTACAGGATATTGAATATAATTCCTTGGGCTATGCAGTAGGACCTTGTTGGTAATCCATTCTATATATACTAGTTTACATCTGCTAATCCCAAAGTCCCAACCCATCCCTCCCCTCCCCCACTCCCCGTTGGCAACCACGAGTCTGTTCTCTATGTCTGTGAGTCTGTTTATGTTTTGTAGATATGTTCATTTTTGTCATATTTTAGATTCCACATATAGGTGATATCATATGGTATTTGTCTTTCTCTCTCAACTTACTTCACTTTGTATGATAATCTCTATGTCCAACCATGTTGTTGCAAATGGCATTCATTCTTTTTCATGGCTGAGTAACATTCCACTGTGTGTGTGTGTATGTGTGTGTGTATAACCACATCTTCTTTAACCATTCATCTGTCAATGGACATTTCGGTTGTTTCCATGTCTTGGCTATTGTAAATGGTGCTGCCATGAACATACGGGTGCATGTATCTTTTTAAATTATAGTTTTGTCTGAATATATGCCCAGGAGTGGGATTGTTGGATCATATGGCAATTCTGTTTTTAGTTTAGTGTTTTGGGGGTTTTTTGGCCATGCCGAGTGTTTTGTGGGATCTTAGTTCCCCAACCACGGATTGAACCCGTGCCCTTGGCAGTGAAATGTGGAGTCCTAATCACGGACCACCAGGGAATTCCTTATTTTTAGTTTTTTGAGAAACCTCCATACTGTTTTCCACAGTGGCTGCATCAGTTTACATTCCCACCAACAGTGAAGGAGGGTTCCCTTTTCTCCACATCCTCTGCAGCATTTATTGTTTGTGGACTTTTTTTTTTTTTTTTTTAATTTTTTATTTATTTATTTATTGGCTGTGTTGGGTCTTCGTTGCTGCATGTGGGCTTTCTCTAGTTGTGGCAAACAGGGGCTACTCTTTGTTGCGGTGCACGGGCTTCTCATTACTGTGGCTTCTCTTGTTGCGGAGCACAGGCTCTAGGCGCATGGGCTTCAGTAGTTGTGGCACTCAGGCTCAGCAGTTGTGGCTTGCGGGCTCTAGAACGCAGGCTCAGTAGCTGTGGCGCATGGGCTTATTTGCTCCACAGCATGTGGGATCTTCCCGGACCAGGGCTCGAACCCGTGTCCCCCGCATTGGCAGGCAGATTCCTAACCACTGCACCACCAGAGAAGTCCCGTTTGTGGACTTTTTAATGATGGACTTTCTGACCGGTGTGAGGTGATACCTCATGGTAGTTTTTTTTTTTTTTTAATATTTATTTATTTATTTGTTTGTTTGGCTGCACCAGGTCTTAGTTGCGGCAGGCGGGATCTTTCATTGCAGCGTGTGGGATCCAGTTCCCTGACCAGGGATCAAACCCAGTCCCCCTGCATTGGGAGCATGGAGTCTTAACCACTGGACCACCAGGGAAGTCCCCTCGTTGTAGTTTTGATTTGCATTAAATGGCACTTTAGAGAAACCTCACTTGATACTCTGTGGAAAGTAGATTTCCACCTCCCCCCATCCCCACAGACTATTTCTATCATAGTATTTACTGTATGACATTTATCCAAATTTATAGTTATTTGTTCATTTGCTTGCCTCTTGCCTGTTTTCCCAACTAGAATGTAAGCTTTGTAAGGGCTGGGACTACCCCAGTATCAGCCTTGTTCATCTCTGTCTCCAGTGCTCAACCTGGTGACTGACACATCGTGGACACACCGTAAATATTCCTTTAGTGAATGAATGAATGAATCAAAAGCTTGTCTGACACAGACTTTTTTCTTTCCACAACATAACATTGACTCACATGTTTAGAGATGGAAATGTTGAGAGTCAGAGATGTTAAATAACTTGCCCAAGAGGCCTAATACAGGTCAGACCATGAGGGCTGATCGTGGTCCAAAGACCTGTGATTACATCAATTCACACTGGCCCCAAGTTGCTTGTATTTTGGTTTGCTATAGAACCATCAAACAAGCAGCACAAAGGATCTGGGATCAAGGACATAAGCAAGGGAGTGGATGCAGTTCCCAGTGACTCAGTTTCCTGCAGAGGTCTGGTGGTCAAGGCAGTCTTCCGGGGGTGAGAAACCTGCCAGGTGGGAAGAGCCCTGGAGCCAGGCTTACAACTTTGTGTAATATTCTTCTGGGAGTAGCCACATCCTTCCTCAAGGGGCTTCCCACTACAGCAGGCAATTCTTCGCTGCGCTGTGGTAGCATGCTGAAGACTTCTCTGTCGTACTGGGTCTCTGGGCTCCCCAAACGTCACAACTGGCTAGTGGCAGAGCAAATTCAGCTCTCTTGACTGAAAGCCAGATTCGTGTCACAATGCATACTGATGTAGTTGGCTATTACTGCCCAATATAGTAGGATATGATGTGATCATTGTCTGGGAAATATCCATATAGGAGAATTAGGGAAGAGTCAAGTTGTAAGGCTGCAAGAGTAAAGTCAGAATCGTGAGGTCATGGTCCAGAAATGGCCCACAGTGGAAGAAGTGTGTGCTCGTGGGCGATTTACCTAACCTGTCTGTGACTCAGTGTCCTTATCTATACAACGGGGGTGCGGGAAAGTTTTTAACGCCCTTAGTTTCAGCTCATTCCTCCATTAAGTGGAGATGATGAGGCCTAGTGTGTGGTTTTAATGAAATAATAAGACATAAATTTAGCAAAAGTCTTGGTCTATAGCAAGCACCCAATAAATGTTAGTTGCTATTATGAATACTAAAAAGTAATAAAAAGAAGTGCTAGATGAAAATTAAACGAGTAATATCTGTAATTGGAATAGTGTCTGACACATAGTAAGCTACATATTTGGGCTTGTTAAATAAGACAAATAAAAATAAAAGTGAGGGACTTCCCTGGTGACACAGTGGTTAAGAATCCTTCTGCCAATGCAGGGGACACGGGTTCGATCCCTGGTCCAGGAAGATCCCAAATGCTGTGGAGCAACTAAGCCCGCGAGCCACAACTACTGAAGCCTGCGTACCTAGAGCCTGTGCTCTGCAACAAGAGAAACCACCGCAATGAGAAGCCCGTGCACCGCAATGAAGAGTAGCCCCCAGGCTTCTCTGGTGGTGCAGTGGTTGAGAGTCCACCTGCCGATGCAGGGGACGCGGGTTCGTGCCCCAGTACGGGAAGATCCCACATGCCGCGGAGCGGCTGGGCCCGTGAGCCATGGCCGCTGAGCCTGCGCGTCCGGAGCCTGTGCTCCTCAACAGGAGAGGCCACAACAGTGAGAGGCCCATGTACCACACACACAAAAAATAAATAACGAGTAGCTCCCTCTCGCCTCAACTAGAGAAAGCCCGCACACAGCAACAAAGACCCAATGCAGCCAAAAATAAATAAATACATTTTTAAAAAATTAAAAAATGATATAAGGTACAAAGAAAGAAAGTTATAGGTAGCGTGCCTTAACCTATCTTTTTTTTTTTAACATCTTTATTGGAGTATAAGTGCTTTACAATGGTGTGTTAGTTTCTGCTTTATAACAAAGTGAATCAGCTATACGTATACATATGTCCCCATATCCCCTCCTTCTTGCGTCTCCCTCCCTCCCACCCTCCCTATCCCACCCCTCTAGGTGGTCACAAAGCACCGAGCTGATCTCCCTGTGCTATGCGGCTGCTTCCCACTAGCTATCTGTTTTACATTTGGTAGTGTATATATGTCCATGCCACTCTCTCACTTCGTCCCAGCTTACCCTTCCCCCTCCCCGTGTCCTCAAGTCCATTCTCTATGTCTGGGTCTTTATTCCTGTCCTGCCCCTAGCTTCTTCATAACCATTTTTTTCTTTTTTAGATCCCATATATATGTGTTAGCATATGGTATTTGTTTTTCTCTTTCTGACTTACTTCACTCTGTATGACAGACTCTAGGTCCATCCACCTCTCTACAAATAACTCAATTTCGTTTCTTTTTATGGCTGAGTAATATTCCATTGTATATATGTGCCACATCTTCTTTATCATTCATCTGTTGATGGACACTTCAGTTGCTTCCATGTCCTGGCTATTGTAAACAGAGCTGCAGTGAACATTGTGGTACATGACTCTTTTTGAATTATGGTTTTCTCAGGGTATATGCCCAGTAGTGGGATTGCTGGGTCTATGGTAGTTCTATTTGTAGTTTTTTAAGGAAGCTCCATACTGTTCTCCATAGTGGCTGTTTCAATTTACATTCCTACCAACAGTGCAAGAGGGTTCCCTTTTCTCCACACCCTCTCCAGCATTTATTGTTTGTAGATTTTTTGATGATGGCCATTCTGACCGGTGTGAGATGATATCTCATTGTAGTTTTGATTTGCATTTCTCTAATGATTAATGATGTTGAGCATTCTTTCATGTGTTTGTTGGCAGTCTGTATATCTTTGGAGAAATGTCTATTTAGGTCTTCTGCCCATTTTTGAATTGGGTTGTTTGTTGTTTTGATATTGAGCTGCATGAGCTGCTTGTAAATTTTGGAGATTATTCCTTTGTCAGTTGCTTCATTTGTAAATATTTTCTCCCATTCTGAGGGTTGTCTTTTCGTCTTGTTTATGCTTTCCTTTGTTGTGCAAAAGCTTTTAAGTTTCATTAGGTCCCATTTGTTTATTTTTGTTTTTATTTCCATTTCTCTAGGAGGTGGGTCAAAAAGGATCTTGCTGTGATGTATGTCATAGAGTGTTCTGCCTATGTTTTCCTCTAAGAGTTTTACAGTGTCTGGCCTTATATTTAGGTCCTTAATCCATTTTGAGTTTATTTTTGTGTATGGTGTTGGGGAGTGTTCTAATTTCATTCTTTTACATGTGGCTGTCCAGTTTTCCCAGCATCACTTAATGAAGAGGCTGTCTTTTCTCCATTGTATATTCTTGCCTCCTTTATCAAAAATAAGGTGAGGGCTTCCCTGGTGGCGCAGTGGTTGAGAGTCCGCCTGCCGGTGCAGGGGACTCGGGTTCGTGCCCCAGTCCGGGGAGGTCCCACATGCCACGGAGCGGCTGGGCCCGTGAGCCATGGCCGCTGAGCCTGTGCATCTGGAGCCTGTGCTCTGCAATGGGAGAGGTCACAGCAGTGAGAGGCCCGCGTACCACAAAGAAATAAAAATAAGGTGACCATATGCGCATGGGTTTATCTCTGGGCTTTCTATCCTGTTCCATTGATCTATATTTCTGTTTTTGTGCCAGTACCTGGCTTAACCTATCTTAATACCTTCATCATTTTGGGTCCCTAATTGTCAATTGGGAGTTTTCCTTCAATGGGTATATATTTCTGATTTTATCACTTTCTTCTTAGGGTTTCCAAAATCAACTTTATAGGGACATACTTTATAATCAGCTTTATTAAAACAAAGCCGTTTCTCCTGATTCTCACCCCAGCAAGGTTCAAAGAGGCCCAGGGACCCCAGGGGTTAAATGTCAGAACATCTTGCGAGAGAACAGGGGAAAGCTAGAATTATATGTTTCAACAGGTGTTTTATGATGGAAACTCATTAAACTACATGAACATGTGAAAATAATACCCTGCACTTGTATGATACTTTTCACTCTTTCCTTCAAAGTATTTCATGTCTAGTATTTCATTTGTTCTTATAAGGTCTGTGTGTGGTAGGGAGAGCAGGTATTCTCATTTGACATAAGAAGAAATGAACCCAGAGACGTTCAATTTAGTCATCCAACATCTATTGAGCCATTACAATGTGTGAGGCATTTGTGATACAAAGATGGATAATACATAGTAGCTGCCTTTAATTAAACCATCTCTTGAAATAGAGTATGTTAAATGCTGTCATGGGGTATAGGAGGGGCAAGGCGATCAGCTCTGTGTGTGTGTGTTTGTGTGTGTGTGTGTGTACGTGTGTGTAAGGGGGAGGGAATCGGGGCAGGCTGCACAGAAGTGCTCCTTGGATTGGGTTATAAACAGTGGTGTGCTGGTAAATACTTAACAATGGGCTCTCTAGGGAAAACCAAGCCCTTACTTGTGGCATTTGCTGATTTCTGTGCTGTAAATACTCCCACCAACTTCAAGCTACCAATGTGAAGTCAATGAATACAGAGTTGGGAAGGGATGTACAGCAGCACGTCTTTTTTTTTTTTTTTTACTAATCAGATTTATTTATATAATAGAATATTAAACATTTGCTTATAAAATATTTTTCCTATAATTCACATGCTTTTATACATGAGATTTTTATTTGGGATAGACAAGGGTTTTTTTCTAACTTCGCCTAAATTTCTCTAATAAGTTTGTAATAGAGTTAAAAGCTTTTCTTGGGTCACATATGTAGTTTGTTTTATTTTTTTAACGTCTTTATTGAAGTGTAATTGCTTTACAATGTTGTGTTAGTATCCAGCAGCAGGTCTTTACAGAGTATTTCCACCACACAGATGCAATGGACATAAATAGCATCACAAACATGGATAACAGTAAAATGTGGAAAAATAATTAGGAAGTGATGAGTTTTGAGTATTGATTACCTTTACTTTTAATATAATTTGAAGTTTATTTAATTTCACTTTGAATAATGGCAGCGTTTAACAACCAGTTCACAGAATTTGCGTTTAACAATCAGCTCTCGTGAGCCTGTGATCTGATTCCAGCACACCACTGGCAGAGTGAGTTGCTAGGTAAGTAAGCAGGGGAAGGACATTTCAAGTAGAGAGAATCACAGGTGTCAAGGCAGCAAGCATGATCTGGTGAGTGTCCTTAGAAATTGATTTTCTGTGATGCTAATGAATTTTAAGCTTCAGGGCTCCTCACTTGTGGGGCCTCTTCCCGCAGAGAGTCTCTTAGCTAATCTTGTATTGGTAATTTTGTATTCTTTTTCTTAAAGATACCTCACTGAGTGGTATATACTACAGGTGCCGAATTAACTCAACCCCTGAGTGCCCTATTTAAGAAAGAACAGAGCCAGAGATGAAGTTGTTGAGGATAATGGAGAATCTGTTATGTCACACAAAGAAGAGGACTTGGTCCTATAGGCACTAAGGGAAGTGATCTGATCAGATATGTGCTTCGCTAGCAGCAGCTTTTGCTGTGTGTGGAGAATGGGTGGGGGCGCTCTGGTAGCAGTCCAGGTGGTTTGGACTAGAGACTTGGTGGTGGAGATGGTGGGATGGGTTCAAAGATATTATGAGGTAAAGTCAGCAGGACTTGGTAGTGAATTCGATTATATTACATGGGGAGGGGTAGTAAGGAAGAAGAGACAAGGATAACTCTTAGTTTTCTGGTTTAGGTCACCCGGTGGATGGTGGTTCCACTGAGCAGGACAGAGCCTTGTAAGTAAGGTATATAAACTACAAAATTCTCAAAAGGCACTCATGAATGGAGGGTGGGATTTTCAGTCAGCAAGACTTAGGTTCAAATCCTGGCTCTGACAATTGTAGCAGAACTAGAAACTGGGCGAGTCATTTAAACTGAGCCTCGGCTTCCTCATCTCTAAAATTTGAGTGTTCTCACGGAAATTAAGTTAACTTTGTAAAATAGGTCTCAATACATTGGAAGAAGACCACATGGGGGTGGGGAAGAAGATAAGTTGGACAAATCAATCGTGTTGGATCTGAAGTGCTTGCGGAATATCCAAGTGGAGATATCCAATATGAAGACAGAGCCTTGGAGATACGAATATTTTAAAGGGCAGTTGAAGAAAGGCAATCCAATAAAAGAGACTGTAAATGAGTGACCACGATGACAGAAAGAGGACTAGGAAATAGTGATGTCATGGAGATCACTGCTGAGCCTCTTAGCCCCACAGCCTCCCAGTCAATTGGCTTCAACTCTGCCTACTTCAAACCCCGCGTTTGCACTATCTTTTTTCCAAATCCCTATCTTTACCATCGAGTCTAGTGTCCATGGTCCATCCATACAACATCTGTCATAGCATACTCCTACCTCCCTTGTCCCGATACTATACCCATTGTGCAAAATCCCAACTGTGGATCGATACAACAGCCCCCCTTTCTCTGCTCCCACACCTGGGTGGCTAAACGCTGCCAGAGAATATGACACACCCAAGTGGGAACTGATGTCTTCATGATCTCAGAGGAGTTCACCATGCTGCTCTTTAAGTGTCCATATCCTGATTCTCCCAATTTTCTCACAGCACTGGCTTGTGAGACTGCTAGGGAACCGTTGGCCGAAGCAAAAACCACCCACCTTGGCCAGGCACGATGGTAACCACTTGCATGAGTTGTATCACAACAGGAGGTTCATAGCACTGCCACCGAAAACTAACTGGGAACATTTGGGAGGGGTGAAAAGAGGGGGGAGACTCCCGCCCATAATATGTCTTGTGAAACTAACTGGAAGAATCCAGGAGGGGCCAAAAG